>NW_015173129.1:1214950-1267806 GCF_001447785.1 Gekko japonicus
GCCGCCGCCACCTGGGGTAGAACGAGCGGGGGGGGAGAGGAGACGGAGCTCTTCTCCCCCCCCCGCGAGTATCGCGGGTCCCCCTCTTGTTTATTATATTTATAACCCGCCCTGCCCGCAAGCGGGCTCAGGGTGGCTCACATTGTCTGGCACAATGTGCCAAGATTCATATACAGTTAAAACATTTAAAAGAAATGGAGAAAGCGGCTTCAGTGTGAATCCAGAAGATCCGCCAAAATTCACAAAAAGGCAAAAGGCGGAAAAAGGGGGGGGGAGAAAACCCAAACCACTCCATGTCTGAGAACTTATGTAAATACAGGGTAACCAGGGGCACATAATTACATAAAATTGTTACTTCATAATGGATGTAAATAACCCAAAATATGAAAAGGGGGGAAACCCTCGATGGTGAATTAGACCCAATTACTTTAAGCTAATTAAAATAAGAATGAATGGAATGGAAGGATGTTAATAGCACTGAACCTACCATTTCTAAAGGAATTTACATATAAGTAGGTGGAATGCAAAGAAGGGTTTCTTCTCCAGTCAAATCGGAGCAGGGTCAGAGACTCAGAACTCATTGTTTTCCTAAAGCGTTTCGACTGAAGGGACAGATTAGTGCCGATGAATACCGGAGGTGAAATTTCCAATTTTCTGCCCGGTTCCTTTTTTCAGGAAGACGTAGATTATCTCAGAGAACAGACGCGAAGTGCCGGGGAGAAAAGATTTGGAGCAAAAGGTATTTTGAAGTTGGGTGGAGTCCTAGAGGTCTTTCATCCGGGTAGTATCAGAAGCAGAAGACTAGCAAACAGAAGGGCGGTTTGACTAGTTCAGGGATCCCCAATGTGCTGCTGATACCTTTTCTGGTGTTTTTAGAAAGTAGAGAAGAAGAAGAGGAAGAAGAGATTGGATTTATACCCCACCCTTCACAACCTGAAGGAGTCTCAGAGCGGTTTACAATCTCCTTTTCCTTCCTGTCCCCACAATAGACACCCTGTGAGGTAGGTGGGGTTGAGAGACCTCTGTCAAGGACTGCTCCTAAGAGAACAGCTCTGAAAGAACTTGTAACTGACTCAAGGTCACCCAGCTGGCTTGCATGTGGAGCAGTGGGGAATCAAACCTGGTTCTCCCAGATTAGAGTCCACGCTCCTAAACCACTGCACCAAACTGGCTCTCCCATCGGTCTGTGCAACAACATGCACACATAAAATGCTGTAATCTGCTGTGTGTTGTACTATTTTAATCAGAGGGTTCAGCTGCTTGCAACAATCCAAACAGCTTGGCGAGAAAAACCTGCTCACCGTTTACAACCAGCGAGCAAAACGCAAGCAGAACTTCACATCCCTAGCTAGGATCTCACCCCCACCCTCCAGCGGCATTTCAGCAGCCTGTAGGCTTTGGAGCAGTGACGGAGGGAGCACCATTCTAGGCCAGAGACGAGAGGTGTTTTGTAATTACACAGCAAAAGTGCACACTCAGGTTGTCTCGACAGCTAAAGCATCACTAATTTGCGTTTAGTGGTCCCAAGCATGCTCTTTGGCTTAAGAAGAGAAAAGTGCCTTGCTGGATCAAACCCAAGATCCACCTAATCCAGTGCTCTCCGCGGGGATTTCAGCAACCAGCAGGAGCCTGGCAGTTGAGTAGAAACCAGCTGGTGGCCCAAATCTATCCTCCTCTGGATGCATTTGCAGGCTTTTGCTTTGTAACAAGCTACCTTATGCTCTGCCCTGACCTGGATGGCTAAGGCTAGCCCGATCTGGTCAGATCTCGGAAGCTAAGCAGGGTCGACCCTGGTTATAACTTAGATGGGAGACCACCGAGGAAGTCCAGGGTCTTCACACAGAGGCAGACACTGGCAAACCACCTCTGCTCATCTCTTGCCCTGACCTGGGTGGCCCAGCTAGCCTGATCTCATCGGATCTCAGAAACTAAGCAGGGTCAGCCCTGGTTAAAACCTAGTTAAAAGTTGCATGGCGAAACACGCCTGTTCGTGTCTTGCCTAGAAAACCCTACAACTCAATGGCACTTTCCACCAGTTTCTTGTAGTGGTTAAGAGTGGCAGACACTGATCTGGAGAACCGGGTTTGATTTCCCACTCCTCCTCCACATGCAGTCAGCTGGGTGTCTCAGAGCTGTTCTCTCAAGAGCAGTCCTCAAAAGAGAAGAAGAAGAAGAAGAAGAAGAAGAAGAAGAAGAAGAAGAAGAAGAAGAAGAAGAAGAAGAGATTGGATGTATACCCCATGGCCCTTCACTACCCAAAGGTGTCTCAGAGCGGCTTACAAACTCCTTTCCCTCCCCCTCCCCACAACAGACACCCTGTGAGGTGGGTGGGGCTGAGAGAGCTCTTGACAGAAACTGCTCTTTTTTCAAGAACAACTCTTATCAGAACTACGGCTTGCCCAAGGTCATCCAGCCAAGTGCAAGTGGAGGAGTGGGGAATCAAAGCTGGTTCTCCCAGATTAGAGTCCGCGCACTTAACCACTGCACCAAACTGCCTCTCTCAGCCCCACCTTCCTCACAGGGTGTCTGTTGTGGGGAGAGGAAGGGAAGGAGATTGTAAGCAGCTCTGAGACTCCCTTGGGTAGTGAAGGGCGGGGGATCAATCCAGTCTCTTCCGCCTCCTTCTCTTATGTGCTGTCCATGGTCCTGAAGTCTTGCATTCCATGGCCGTCATCTGACTTTACTTGTTCATCGACCTTCGCTGCCCACAAGGCTCTGCAAAACCTGGGGCGGGGGGACACGATATGGTTGATTGGCTTGCGGAAGCATACTTTATGCGCACAAATTCGGTTCATGGCGCAAGCTGTCAAATCTGTGATTTCCATGAGGGGGAAATCATGACCACCATCGCCGATTGAAACCTCATCGATGCTGAGAATCCGCGTCACTCGCGTCACAGGCTTATAAAGGCGCAGAGATGAAAATACGTTCCCGGAGTGCTGGGAATGCAAACAGTATATGATCTGCCTCCCCTTCTCTCACGCTCCTTTTTAATTTAAATCCGAACAAGACGTTTCTGTATAGTAAAATATATGACACATCCTTAAACTATGCCCTCCCCTTAGCTATTATCGTTCTATCTACACCCACCCATTAAACCTTTAACAATGCTATCAATCAACCTCCAGAAGGGAGAAAGGAGGGGAGAGGCAGAAGAGGTTTCGCATTTTTCCAGGAAAGACTGCAGGTTTAAATTTAATGCGAGCCACCAGTCTATTAAGTGCAACATACTTCGTGACAAGACATTTCTAAGAGGGTCTCTGTCCACAGACTCAGAGGTTCGCCGTCTTCCAACATTGCAAACTAAATTGTTCGGTCGCCAGAGGAGCCCTTAGAATTAGGGATGCTATGAATGGATTTCACGTCGAACTTGTCGGACAGTTGAATGTAGCCTCGTTCAGCCGGGACGATCAAACGGGAATGGAACACCGGAGTGGTTCGGTTCACGGTTCAGCACCGAGTCACCCAGACCCACACCAAACAATTTTGGAAGACTGTTTTGTGTGGCTTTCGCAGATCCAAACAGATAAGCAACCCTTCAGGTCGCTAAGAGTGACTTGGAAGGACGCCAAGTGGTCAGACATTTTTTATGAACAGAGCATTTATTTAGGACCGATTTACCTCAGAAAGGTGACTGTATCACAAAAAGGACCATTGCAGAGCGGGGGAAAGTACAGAAGAGGACAGCTAAGGTGATCGGGGGGCCCTGACTTGGATAGCCCAGGCAAGTCCGATCTTGTAAGGTCTCAGAAGCTCACAAGCGATATGCCTTGTTAGCTGCCCTGAGCCTTCGGGGAGGGCGGGATAGAAATGTAAATAATAAATAAATAAGCAGGGCCGATCCTGGCAAGTACTTGGAAGGAAGACCTCCAAGGAATACCAGGGCTGGGACGCAGAGGCAGGCAATACCAAGCCACCTCTCAGAAATGTCCTAGCCCCACTAGTGGTCGCCAGAAGTCACCATGACTTCCAGGCACACAATCTCTCTCTCTCTCTCTCTCTCTCTCTCTCTCTCTCTCTCTCTCTCTCACAAGCTGAGAAAAGAGAAGAAGAAGGAGGAGGAGGAGGAGGAGGAGGAGGAAGGAGAAGGAGGAAGAAGAAGAAGAGGAGAAGGAGAAGGAGGAGGAGGAAGGAGGAGGAAGAAGAAGAAGAGGAGGAGGAGGAGAAGGAGGAAGGAGGAAGAAGAAGAGGAGGAGGAGGAGGAAGGAGGAGGAGGAGGAGATTGGATTTATACCCTGCCCTTCAGTCAGAGTCTCAGAGCGGTTTACGAACTCCTTTCCCTTCCCCTCCCCGCCAACAGACACCCTGTGAGGTAGGTGGGGCTGAGAGAGCTCTTTCCAGAACTGTCCTTGAGAGAACAGCTCTGACAGAACTATGGCTTGCCCAAGGTCATCCAGCAGCTGCAAGTGGAGGAGTGGGGAATCAAATCTGGTTCTCCCAGATTAGAGTCCATGCACTTAAGCACTACACCAAACTGGGAAACATGGCAGAAGTTTATAAAATTATGCACAGGGTGGAGAGAGCTGACAAAGATAACTTTTTCTCCCTCTCCTAAAAGACTAGCACTCAGGGGCATCCAATGAAGTTGACGGGCAGTAGGTTCAGGTCAGACAGAAGGAAATACTTCTTGACACAGCAAGTGATTAAAATGTGGAATCCTCTGCCAGTGGATTTAGTGATGCATAGACAGGCAGAGACAGCTTTGAAAGGGGACTAGATAGATCGATGGAGCAGAGGCCTATCAGTGGTTCCTAGTCATGGTGAGACCTAAAGCCAGGAGGCAACATCTATGTCTTGTTGTTGGCCTTCCGCTGGAACTGGTTGGCCACCAAGTGAGGCAGGATGCTGAACTAGGTGGACCACTGGTCTGATCCAGCAAGGCTCTTCTGATGTTCTTACCTGCTGATCAGAGCAGGGGTAAAGCGGGGGGGGGGGGAGAATTCAACTAGACAGTGCAAGAACATACATGCACAAAAAGCTGATGGAGTTGTACGGCAATGTTGGGAAGGAATATGGTTGAAGCAGCCCTCCTAAAGAAACTGTAAACTTGTGCTTTACAAGAGGTTAAGAACATAAGAAGGCAAGAGAAGCCATGTTGGATCAGGCCAACGTACCACCCAGTTCAACACTCTGTGTCACACAGTGGCGAAAACCCAGGTGCCACCAGGAGGTCAACCAGCGGAGCCAGAAGCCCTTCCACAGTTGCCCCCCAAACACCAAGAAGACAGAGCATCTCTTGTCGCAGAGATAAGAACGTAAGAGAAGCCATGTTGGAGCAGGCCAACGTACCACCCAGTTCAACACTCTGTGTCACACAGTGGCGAAAACCCAGGTGCCACCAGGAGGTCAACCAGCGGAGCCAGAAGCCCTTCCACAGTTGCCCCCCAAACACCAAGAAGACAGAACATCACTGCCCCAGACAGAGTGTTCCCTCTATACCTTGTGGTTAATAGCCACTGATGGAACTCTGCTCTTAAGAACATAGGAGAGGCCATGTTGGATCAGGTCAGTGGTCCAAACAGTCCAACACTCTGTATTTTGTAATTTTTGGTATTTTTAATATGTTTGTGTGTGTGTGTGTGTGTGTGTGTGTGCGTGCGTTCGCATGCGTGTGGGCACCTGGAAGTCATGGTGTCCTCAGGTGTCTGACCCCTACTGGAGGCCTGGAGGATATTCAGAGAAGTGGCTGAATAAAGCCTGCCCCTGCCTCCCTCCTCCGGTATTCCAAAGAGGTCTCCCATCCAAGTACGTACCAGAGTCAACCCTGCTTAGCTTTCAAGATCTGACGAGATTGGGCTTGCCTGGACTATCCAGGTCAGGGCTATCCAATCCCCTCTTGATGAAAAAAAAAGGAGCGGTTTTACTGTGATGAGGAGAAGAAGGGACACATAAATCTGCAAGATGCAGTTCTAACAACAATAGAAGCTGTCTTCTACTGAATCACAGCATTGGTCTATCAAGGTCCATATTGTGTACTCAGATTAGCAGACTACCTGGTCCTTTTAACTGGAGATGATGGGGACTGAATCTGGGACCTTCTTTATGCCAAGCAGAGGCTCTGCCACTGAGCCACAGCCTCTCTTTACAGCTCTCCAGGGTCTCTGGAGGATATCTTTCACATCACTCACTACCTGTTCCTTTTCACTGGAGGTACCGGGGACTGAACCTGGGACCTTCTGCATGTAAAGCAGGTGCTCTTCCACTGAGCCAGTGACCCTCTTCACAGCTCTCCAGGGTCTCAGGTGGAGGTCTTTCCCATCACCTCTTGCCTGGTCCTTTTTAACTGGAGATGCCAGGGATTGAACCTGGGACCTTCTGCATGCCAAGCAGAGGCTCTACAACAGAGCCACGGTCACTCTTTACAGCTCTCCAGGGTCTCAGGCAGAGGTCTTTCCCATCACCTCCTGCCTGGTCTTTTTTATCTGAAGATGTCGGGGATTGAACCTGGGACCTTCTGCATGCCAAGTAGAGGCTCTTCCACTGAGCCACACCCCCTCCCCATATCCTCCAGTGTCTCAGGTCTGAGGTCTCTTCACATCACCTTCTGCCTGGTCTTTTTAACTGGAGATGTCAGGGATTGAACCAGGGACCTTCTGTGTACCACGCAGATGCTTTAATACTGAGCTACAGCCCTTCCCTAAAGGAAGCTCACGTCCTAGTTACTCATATAGGGACGGGGAAGATTCCCCCTCCTGAATACCCAGCAGTGACATTTGCGTTTCAAAGGCTTCTCCCAGCTAAACAAACAACAGCAATTATGCCATTTGCATATCCCCATTAAATAAATGGTTGAAAGTTAGACTCTGGGCCTGTGTTCCTGAGCTTCAAAAAGAGCTGACACTGAAAGATGCAAACAGCTGTTCCTTATATCTCTGCAATTCTTGCACCAGCAGCACAAAAAGGGGGATGAAAAGGAATTCACAAAAAAGAAAGCAGTGTAGGGTGGGCAAGGCTGAGGTGTTGGCTCAGTGGCAGAGCATGCACAACAGGTCCTGGGTTCAATTCCTAACATTCCAGTTAAAAGGGTCTTAGGGAAAAGGAGAGACTTCTCTGTACCAGGGACACTTGCAAATGCCAGTCTGGTGTAGTGGTTAAGTGTGCGGACACTAATCTGGGAGAACCGGGTTTGATTCCCCACTCCTCCACTTGCAGGTGTTGGATGACCTTGGGCAAGCCATAGTTCTGTCAGAGCTGTCCTTGAAAGAGCAGTTCTGGAAAGAGCTCTCTCAGCCCCACCTACCTCACAGGGTGTCTGTTGTGGGGAAGGGAAGGGAAAGGAGTTTGTAAGCTGCTCTGAGACTCCTTTGGTAGTAAAGGGCGGGATATAAATCTAATTCCTTCTTCTTCTTCTTCTTCTATCTGCCTGTAGCAAACCTGGAGCCATTTGTTCGACTTGGAGTTTTTCTCAGCCTCCATTTTTAAAGCAGGAAGGAAAATGCAAAACACATTATAATGAAATATGGCTTTTCTGGAAAGGCGAGAGGTTGCAAAACAGACCAGCATGCAATATCTTTGAAATCAGAGCAATCCCAGGTCTGTACATTTATGATGGAAATCTCTTGTTTGAGATTCAAACACCCTTCCCTGCGTCTTTTCACAGTGAGTGATTAAAATGTGAGATTCACTGCCAGATTCATGGAGCAGAGGTCTATCAGTGGCTAAGGGGACCTCCACATTCAGAGGCAGTCGACCTCTGAATCCCAGGGCCAGGAGGCAACATCAGGGGAAGGTCTTGGTCTCTATGCCTTGTTGTTGGATGTCCAGAGGAACTCATCAACCACTTTGTGAGACAGGATGCTGGACTAGATAAATCGAGTCTGATCCAGTAGGTCTGATCCAGCAGGGCTCTTCTGATGTTCTTCTCAGGGGGAGGCCCCAGCCTCTCTGTCCTGTTGTCGGCCCTCCAGAGGAACTGGTTGGCCACTATGTGAGACGGGATGCTGGACTAGATGGACAACTGGTCTGATCCAGCAGGGCTCTTCTGATGTTCTTCTCAGGAGAAGGCCTCAGTCTCTAGGCTGTTGTTGGTCCTCCAGAGGAACTGGATGGCCACTGTGTGAGACAGGATGCTGGATTAGATGGACCATTGGTCTGATCCAGCAGGGCTCTTCTAATGTTCTTCTCAGTGGAAGGCCTCGGCCTCAGCCTTGTTGTTGGCCCTCCAGAGGAACTGGTCAACCACTGTGTGAGACAAGATGCTGAACTAGATGGACCACTGATCTGATCCAGCAGGGCTCTTCTGATGTTCATCTCAGGGGAAAGCCTCGGCCTCAGCCTCTTTGTCCTGTTATTGGCCCTCCAGAGGAACTGGTTGGCCACTGTGTGAGACGGGATGCTGGACTAGATGGACCACTGTTCTGATGCAGCAGGACTCTTCTGATGTTCTTATTTCCAAGTGGTAAATCAATGCTGAAAAATACATTACAATGCAATACGTTTTGGAAACAAAGGCATTACATCGACAGCTGCTGTTGGTGAAGAGATGCCTCTAGGTTCAAAATTTATATGGAAATTATATATCAAAATTATATGGAAATTATATATCAAAATTATATGGAAATTATATATCAAAATTATATGGAAAGCTCCTGTCGGTGAGAAGAGAGGTCTAGGTTCCAAGTTCAAAAACACCTGACCTGGTCTCCCAAAGGACATGCAAAATCAAGAGTGCTGTAAGCCTGTTTCTGGTTTGTGGCTACCAAATGTGGTATTTTAGTATTATCAGGGGTCATTTCCTGCAGGAGTGCACAGGAGCGGAGCTCCGGCAGTAAACAGTAAACAGCCCAGGGGGCGGGCACATGCAATAAGCCCCACCCCCTGCTCCCAGCAGCCCTCAGTCAGAGCAAGAAGCACCCAGGTAAGCTGCAGAGCCCCCCCGGTCCCCCGGACCAAGACAGTCCAGTGGCACCTTTAAGACCAAGTTTTATTCAGGTACAAGCTCTCCCTCCTCTGCGAGGACAGATCTGCATGTTCCCCTCTCCCCCAATAGCTAGCAATCTAAAAGAGTCCAGTGGAGCCTGAGCGGTGGGTGTTGCCTTCTGACACACTTCCAGTGATGTCAGGGGGTGTGGCATATGCAAATAAGTTATGCTAATAAGTTATGCTATTGAGCTCCTGAACCACTTTTTCTACAAAATGGCCCCTGAGTATTATTAACACAGAAATTCTCTTTTTATTGTTTTGTATAAGTCTTAAAAAAACTAATAAACCTTGCCCATCAACAATGGGCAAGCAGAAAAAAAAAGAAATTAAGGGTTTTACTCGTAGTCCTTGAAATCGGAGAGAAGCTGGGTATGGAGTGTAGACACATTAACCTAGATCCAGCTCGCCTGAGGGAGCATTACTCTTAAAGAGGTCAGTGGACCAAGTTAGAGAAAGGAAAGGGTGTGGAAACACTGGCCCATGGGAAACAGCACCCTCAGAAGAGAGGCGATGCTTCGTAGTATGCTGAAAGATCTATAAATGGACGTCCTGAGCTTTTTAAAGAACTGAGAAATACTTTCTGCCGGTGGCCAGGTTTTGGACAGAGGCTGGAGGACTAAGCTTTGGGGCTGTCAGCTGGAAAGAGGGAAGGGCTTAAAGAACCCTGCAACTTTCCTTCTCCTGCTTTCTCTCAGTACTATTGTCTTAAATATGTGAACACAGGAAGCTGCCTTATACCGAACCATCAGTCCATCAAAGTTGGTCTAGTCTACTCAGATGGGCACTAGTTCTCTAGGGTCTCAGCTGAAGGTCTTTCTCATCACCTGCTACCGGATTCTTTCAGTTGGAGATGCTGGAGGTTGAACTAGTGACCTTCTGCATGCCATAACAGAGGCTCTTCCATTGAGCCACAGCCCCTCTTTGTATCTTTCAAGGGTGTCAGGCGGAGGTCTTTCTCATCACCTGCTACCGGATTCTTTCAGTTGGAGATGCTGGAGGTTGAACTAGTGACCTTCTGCATGCCATAACAGAGGCTCTTCCATTGAGCCACAGCCCCTCTTTGTATCTTTCAAGGGTGTCAGGCGGAGGTCTTTCTCATCACCTGCTACCGGATTCTTTCAGTTGGAGATGCTGGAGGTTGAACTAGTGACCTTCTGCATGCCATAACAGAGGCTCTTCCATTGAGCCACAGCCCCTCTTTGTATCTTTCAAGGGTGTCAGGCGGAGGTCTTTCTCATCACCTCCTGCCTCGTCCCTTTTAAGTGGAGATGCCGGGGATTGAACCTGGGACCTCCTGCATGCCAAGCAGATCCTCTACCACTGAACCACAGCCCCACTTGACAGCTCTCCAGGGTCTAAGGCAGAGGTCTTTCCCATCACTTCCTGCCTGGTCCTTTTAACTGGAGATGCCGGGGATTGAACCTGGGACCTCCTGCATGCCAGGCAAAGGCTCTGCCACTAAGCCACAGCCCCTCTTTGCATCTTTCCATCACCTCCTGCCTGGTCCTTTTTAGCTGGAGATGCTGGGAACTGAACCTGGGACCTTCTGCATGCCAAGCAGCTGCTTTACCACAGAGCCATGCCCCCTCTTTACAAGTCTCCAGGGTCTCAAGTGGAGATCTTTCCCATCACCTCCTGCCTGGTCCTTTCAACTGGAGATGCCAGGGATTGAACCTGGGACCTTCTGCATGCCAAGGAAATACTCTGCCACTAATCTACAGCCCCTCCTCTGAATAGAGTTGCCAGGCGCCTTCATCCTGCCAGTTAGGGGATTGAAGGGGGGCATTCCGGGGTGGGCGGGGATGTCAACAGCATTCTGATATCACTTCTGGAAGTGACCTCATTGCGTTGGTGATGTAGGGGCAATGCTCTACTTTTGGGGCAAAACTCTATGGTAAAAATGGCTACATATCATAGAGTTCTGCCCAAAAAGCAGAGTGTCACCCCCAATGCCACTGATACGGTGACATCACTTCAGGAAGGGACATTAGCACATCGCCGATGCCACGTGGGGACGTCTGTTTGGGGTGGGGTTTCCCCCACCGGCCTACTGGCCCGTGTCAGTCCAGAGCTCGCAAAAGCAGGTGGAAAAAATCCACCCCAGCCAGGAACCTGGCAAATCCACCTCTGAATCCAACACTACCCGAAAAATCCTGCCACCGGAGATCAACATAATGCCCTTCTCTCTCCCCATATTTCTAGGACAGATGCAAACTCTGCTCAGTCCTCTGACTGTCTTCCACTCAATCCCTCCAGCACAGAGAACACGGAAATATATTTTCTCTCGTTCTCAGTGCAGAATGGCCCTAGATGCCTCTTAATCCAGACAGCTCTTTTCTTAACAGGAGCGTCTCTCTCTCTCTCTCATTTATTGGTTCTAGAGAGCTCCCATCAGCTCCGTGGCTGGGCAAATTGTCTTCCCTCTCCTCCCCGGGTTCTTAAGAGAAAGGAGTGGCACCAGCATCAGTGAATCTCTTCACACCCAGCTGGAACCAGGTCAGGCAGATAATACGTTTCTCGGCTCGGTGGGGACTCGAGGGCACAGCCGAGCACGTCCCAATCAGCTGTTTAAGTGGCTCAGGCAGGGGAGGTGAGATGCCAAACAGAGGCGAGCGCAGGGCCGGTTTCCTGGCTAGGAGACCCAAGCCGGTGCTCGGGGCATCGTGGCTAGGAGGGCACCGAGGAACTGCAGGGGTTCCGCTTTGTCTCAAGCATCGGCAGTATGACAGGGGACTGGCTTTGTCTCTTTGGAACGGACGAGTGCAGGGAGGGTTGACCTCCTCCAGGCGGGTCCTGGAGTTCTCCTGGAATTACTAGTAATCTCCAACTGCGGACATCAGTACCCCAGGAGGAAATGGAAGCTTTCAGATAAATGTACGAACACCAGAAGTGCCGTGCTGGATCAATCCAGTGGTCCATCCAGTCCAGCATCCGGTCTCACACAGTGGCCAACCAGTTCCTCTGGAGGGCCAACAAGTCCGAGAGGCCGAGGCCTTCCCCTGATAAGAACCTAAGAAGAGGTCTTTCCCATCACCTCCTGCCTGGTCCTTTTTAACTGGAGATGGTGAAGACCAGTGAGGGTTCCACTTGTCCAGCATCCTGTCTCACACAGTGGCCAACCAGTTCTTTTGGAAGTCCAACATCAGGGCATCAAGGCCAACACCTTCATAAGAACACCAGAAGATCCCTGCTGGATCAGACCAATAGCCCACCTAGTCCAGCATCCTGTCCTTCACACAGTGGCCAACCAGTTCTTTTGGAAGTCCAACATCAGGGCATCAAGGCCAACACCTTCATAAGAACACCAGAAGATCCCTGCTGGATCAGACCAATAGCCCACCTAGTCCAGCATCCTGTCTTGCACACAGTGGCCAGCCACTTCCTCTGGAAGGCCAACAATGGGGCAGAAAGGCCAAGGCCTTCCCCCAGTGTTGCCTCCTGGCTCTGGGACCCAGAAGCTTAGTGCCTCTGAATGTGGAGGTTCCCCTCAGTCACCATAGCTAGCAGCAACTGATGGAATTATCCTCCATGAATCTATCTCATCCCCTTTGAAAGCTGTTTTATTCCTGTGGCCATCATGACATCCTCTGGCAGCGACTTCCATGTTTTAATCGCTCTCTGCGTAAAGAAGTCTTTCCTTTTGCCTGCCCTTTGGAGAGTAAATGATGGACTCGTGCTGAGTTCCTGCCCCTCTCCAAATGCCACCCCCCAAAAAAATTTCTAGGAATTTCCCAAGCCAGAGTTGGCAAGTCTCCCACCCCAAAATCCAGAGAGGTCAGGGCTGTGCATAAAAAACCTGGCGACACTTATCATGTGCTAAAAGTTGTCTAAAGTGGATTCCTCTCCCCCCCCCAAACCCCGGTCCAGGAAGCAAATGGTCCCCCTTGTTTGAGCAACCAAATAACCTTGGTCTAGTGTAAAAGAAGACTTGGAGTCCGATCAGACGGCTCTTTAGATCCGCATGAGTCACGATTGCCTCACGGAGCTAAAGGTAATGTCCAGACACAAATGTCCCTCTTCTGTGGGCATCCTGTTTTGCCACACTTCGGAGTTGTACTTAAAAGATAGCACTTTACATCTGGGGTTTTCGGTTGCCTGCGGGACAACTGCGGACTTTCACCCATCTGATCGTTCCACCAGCGCGCAATCCTCCCGTCGGGGTGGTCTGACGTCAGACCATCCTGAGCGGGCGCCATTCTAAAAAATCTCTACACATGCGCGGATCAACAAGGATGTGCTGTGACGCCTATGTGCATGCGCAAATTTTTTTTAAAAAAAACCACCACGCGGCTCCTTCAACAAGGACGCGCTGTGATGCCTATCCGCATGTACAAAAAGTTTTTTAAAAGAAAAGAAAACCACCGCGTATGCCTCCTTCAGTCTAGACAATCCACAACGGAGGCAGCACACGGCAAGGCGATTCACCAGGGGGATTGTCTGGTCATGCTACGATGGATTAAAAAGATCGGGATAAAATTCAAACTGGCATAAGCTGCCTGTCTGAATGCACCCTTGGAGAAACGACAACTGAGGGGTGACATGATCAAGGTTTACAGAATTATGCATGGGGTAGAGAAGGTACTAGAGAAAGAAGTACTTTTCTCTCTTTTCCACAATAGAAGAACTCGTGGGCACTCGATGAAATGAATGAGCAGTTCGCTTCGAACAGACTGGAGGAAATTCTTCTTCACCCAAAGAGTGATGAACACATGGAATTCACTGCCACAGGAAGTGGCAGCAGCTACAAGCATGGACGGCTTCAAGAGAGGATTGGATCAACATATGGAGCAGAGGTCCATCAGTGGCTGTTAGCCACAAGGTATCAATGGAATACTCTGTCTGGGCCAGTGATGCTCTCTATCCTTGGTGCTTGGGGGGGGGGCTTCTAGAGTTCTGGCCCTGCTGGTGGATCTCCTGATGGCACCTGGACTTTGGCCGCTGTGTGACACGGCATGTTGTAATGGATGGGCCATTGGCCTAATCCAACATAGCTTCTTTTATGTACTTACGTCTCTGGCAGTGATTGTCTGTATTCTTGGTGCTTGTGGGGGAGCACAGTAGGAGGGCTTCTGGAGCTCTGGCCCTGCTGGTGGACTTCCTGATGGCACCTGGTTTTTGGCCACTGTGGGACACAGAGTGTGGGACTGGATGGGCCACTGGCCTGATCCAACATGGCTTCTCTTACATTCTTATGTCTGGGGCAGTGATGCTCTGTATTCTTGGTGCTTGGTGGGCAACAGTGGGAGGGCTTCTGGAGTTCTGGCCCCACTGGTGGACCTCCTGATGGCACCTGGGTTTTGGCCGCTATGTGACACTGAGTGTTGGAATGGACGGGCCATTGGCCTGATCCAGCATGGCTTCTTTTACGTATTTATGTCTCTGGTACTTATTGTCTGTATTCTTGGTGCTTGGGTAGCCACAGTTGGAGGGCTTCTGGAGTTCTGGCCCCACTGGTGGACCTCCTGATGGCACCTGGATTTTGGCCACTGTGGGACACAAGAGTGTTGGGCTGGGTGGCCCATTGACCTCATCCAACATGGCTTCTCTTATGTTCCGAAGACTGTAATGGATCTGTGGCCAGAAGCTCCCAATTCGAAGATATCCCAAGGAAACAACATGCGAGATCCAAGTTCACTTACAAGGAGATTTTAAAATAAAGTATCAAACTTAAAGAAAATACAGGCTAAAGTCCCATCTGTTGGGCCTCGAGTGCGTGCACACACAGCGAAGCTTGCACACAGCGAAGCTTGCAAGACCTCATGCATGACTAGAAATAGGCATCTTGTACCCTAAATGCCGGCTACCAGTCAGGAAATCATGAATTAAGCTATCCTAAACCCTAGGAGGAGCCAGGCCACCTTGGACCTGGTGTCCAGTGGTGAGAAGAAACAACTTAGGCTGTGGAGATAAGGGCTGCTAAGAAGCATGAGAGAGAGAGAAAAGTTCTCTTGGGAGCAGCCGAACACCATCCTCCCGCCAAACCGAGGACAACTAAGTACCAGCATGTAACAATGATGGAGTTACCAAGGATATACAAAGTACAGAAAGGGCACAATGGTAGGAAAGCCACATGCACACGCATATACAAAATTGCAAACTGACAAAGCAAGCTCTTCAAAATCTCAGGCAGACACAATCTCCTTGGTGGACAATTGCATCCTCTTCAAGGAAGATTCGAGTTCCATCGCACCTTAGAGACCGACAAGATTTCCAGGATATCAGCTTCCAAGAGTCAAAGCTCCCTTCGTCAGGTATCCCTCTTAAGCACAAGGGGGATTGGTTTCGGCCCACAGGGGTTGGGCCGAAACAGCAAAACGGAAATGCTAAAACGTCCCTCTCTTATCTGGAATGTGTAGGGGAAAGCTGCCGAGAGGCCTTGAGTTTCCCAACTCCTGCCCTGCAAGGACACATTTATTACAGGTGTGTCATAGAACATGGATCTCCAACCTTTTTTGAGCAGGGGTGTCAAGCATACGGCCTGTGGGTTGGAATCGGCCTATCTGGTAGCACTTATCAGGCCCGTGAGCGACTGGTCATTACCTTTATTGCTAGATGACCAAGGTAGTGCATTATGTCCCTGAGAGCCAGTTTGGTATAGTAGTTAAGTGCGCCGACTCTTACCTGGGAGAACCCAGTTTGATTCCCCACTCCTCCGCACACAGTTGCTGGGTGACCTTGGGCAAGCTATAGTTGTGTCAGAGCTGTTCTTGAAAAAGAGCAGTTTCTGTCAGAGCTCTCTCAGCCCCACCTACCTCACAGGGTGACTGTTGTGGGGAGGGGAAGGGGAAGGGGTTTGTAAGCCGCTCTGAGACTCCTTTGGGTAGTGAAGGGCGGGGTATAAATAGTCTCTTCTTCTTCTTTATACTGTCCCGGTGCTAATGCGTAACAGGCAAGTGGAAGTGGGAGGGTGTACATCATGGAGATACTTTGAGGAAATACTGTAAGAGTGTTAACGTTTGGAGCACATTTGTATTTTGCGTAAAAAACAATACAGTCAATTGGGCTTGCCTGTGTCCTTTATAAAGTTTGTTTCTTCAGTACCTGGCATTACATTTTATGGCGCACATGGGCAAAGTGACATTTATGTCAGATCCGACCCTCATAACAAATCAGTTTGAGACCTCTGTTTTTGAGCCTGTGGGCACCTTTGGGATTTGGACACAGGGGAGTGAGCAGCGCCACAAAATGGCTGCTATTTCCTCTGCCGCCTTTGGCTGACTCACTTTGCTTCTTCCCCCAACTGGATGGTAGTGAAAGGGGGTGGGTGGGTAATTTCTTTTCTGAATTGGTTCAGCGGTCCATCTCAGCTCTGCTCTGATAGACAGCAGTAGTTTTTTAAAAAAAAAAAAACACTGATTTTTTTTTTAAACCCAGAATAAAAAGTGACAAACACAAGTTTTGGCTGACACACTTTTAAGTTGTCACCTCTGGTCAAATAAGTGGTGCACAGTTTTCAGATGCAAACATGGACCATCAAGCAGTGTTCCCTCTAAACTGTGCAGGTGAGCAGCTGCTCATTGACACAGGAAGCCCCGCTCAGCAGCAATCTGGAGCCATGGAGGGTCTTGCACTGCCCATCGCCCTCTGTCAGATTATATTCTGCTCAGGGTGTGAACTGCTCCGCGCAGCAGGGGGGAAAATTATAGGGAACATTGCTGTCAGCTCTAACAGAAAAACATCGGACTTGTGTGTGAAGGTGTCCTTCTTGCACATCATTTTTCAATATTTTGGGAGGGGGGAATATTCTATCTTCTGTTAATGCTGCTCCCCTATCCTGTTAACGCTGCTACCCTTATGGGACTCCCTGTCCAAGATCCAGGATCAGCAAGTGAGACTGTCTTTTATGAGCTGCAGGGCCTTTTGGGTGGTGGCTCCAGAGATCCAGAATGCTCTCTTTTGGGAGATCCATTTATCCCCATCCAGGGCTTTTTTTCTGGGGGAACGTATTGGAACGGAGTTCCAGAACCTGTTTAACAAAATTATTTTTAAAATGTTTAAAAGTTCATAAGTTTTTGGCATACAGATTAAAAACTTCATCTCCCTCTTAAGAGTTCCGGCGCCTCTTTTTCCAAAAAGGAAAGGAAAAATAAAAATAAAAGAAAACCCTGTCCCCGTCTCTCAGAACTGGGAAATAGCTTTTTGTTTAAACGTTCAGTCTCTTTATATATTTGCTACCATCACACTATCTTTTTGACATTTAAATATATATATTTTAAATCAAAGATCTGGGGAAATGTTTCAAAACATGTGATAAAAGAATCTAGAAAAGAAAATGTCTCGATGCCCCGGATGAGAAAGCGCTTGACTCCTCTGAGGCTGAAACGTTATCTATGGTTTAGACAATGCAGGATGTCGATGCTGTCAAACTTCAGAGCCAGATATGTATTCTAGAACTGTCAGCTGACTGTACCTTTTCTGGGGGAAATCTTGGCTCTCATAGAAGATATTACCAGATATGAAATACCATTGGAGCCCATTTTTTAAAAAAGAAAATTACATTTGCAGCAATGATTTAGAATTATCTTTTTGCTGAGGGCACTTGAATGTACACAGCAGGTATGGTGTAGTGGGTAGAGCGTCTGACTAGGATCTGGAGACCTGGGTTCAAGTCCCCACCATGCCATGACGGAAGCTCACTCGGTGACCTTGGGCCGAGTCAGCTCTCAGCCTAGCTATCTCACAGGTTTGCTGTGAGGACAAAATGGGGAGAGAGGGGAATGATGCATCCTGTCCAAGCTCCTCGGAAGAAAGACACCCTGTGAGGTAGGTGGGGCTGAGAGAGCTCTTTCTAGAACTGTCCTTGAGAGAACAGCTCTGACAGAACTGTGGCTTGCCCATGGTCATCCAGCCAGGTGCAAGTGGAGGAGTGGGGAATCAAACCCGGTTCTCCCAGATTAGAGTCCGCGCACTTAACCACTACAATCAAATTGGCTCTAATACTGAATCGGAACTTTGGTCTATCAAGGGGGAGGTGTTTGTGAATTTCCTGCCTTGTGCAGGGGGTTGGACTAGATGACCCCGGAGATCCCTTCCAACTCTATGATTCTGTGATTCTAAGGTCAGTATCAACTACTCAGACTGGTGGTGACTCTCCCTGGTCTTATAGAAACATAGAACATAGAAACATAGAGCTGGAAGTGACCCCAAGGCTCATCCAGCCCAGCTCCCTGCGCAATGCAGGAAAGTCACAGCTGCTTCCCTCTGCCCCACTTCCCCAGTGACCTCTGCTGTCAAAACACAAAATTTTACAACCACGACACCATCTTAGTTGCTTCCTTTCAGTGTTTTGTAACACTGTTGATATTTATTCTTTTTATATTCTTTAGCTATTTATCCTTTTAAAAACACTGTATGTGACTTTGAAAGGGGACCCCTGATATTTATTTTAGCCAATGTCTTCCAAGTCACCATTATCGCTGCTGACACACCACTGCCTTTCCCCGAAGAGGACACCTTTCAGAAGCTCTGTTCTTTCTCTCGCCTCTGCGAGAATTCTTCCAAGGGTACCCTCTCTTCCCCCTTTCAAGTTTCAATAGAAATGGCCTGGCAGGAAACGGCTTATTATATATGTGTGACAAGTTGAACGCTAGAAAGACGGAGCTGCCAAAGCTTGTAACAAGGTCTGCCGATGGCTTTGTACTCCTTTTAAGAGCTTGCCAGAGCCCCGCGTGGAAGCCGGCTCCCTGGAAAGGGCACTGAGTCGGCTGGGCAAAAGAGTCAGCCGCACACCTCCTGACAATAAGGAAGGGGCAGAGTTCAGCCCAAGACATGCTTGATGGAGTGGAGTCCACGGAATGTTACATGGGCGAATGGGGGGCGGGGAACCTCATTCAAGGGCAGGCGAGAGAGACTTTGCCTAGATTGCAGAGACAGATGTAGAGGTGACCTTTTCCAACTCCTCCTCTCCCCTCCCTCCGCCGTAGACAGCTCTGCACCGCCAGATCCTCGGTGCTAGCGAGCTATGTAGCTGTCTCCACAGGGATCCCTGGGTTTCTCTCCACCAGCAGTCCGCAAGGAATCTATTGTAGCAGACTGAATGACAGGGGAAGAGGAGAAAAGCACCAGCCTCGTCAAACTGGACTCGTACCTACCTTAGAATAAAATAATCTCCCCCGGTTTCTAATAATTCTCCAGCCCTACCAGGTTGGAATCTGTCAAAAAGGGGGAGGAGAGAGCGACTGGGAGGCAGAAGGAAAGTGCAGCCTGGAAGTACAGCACGCCCCACGAGCAGGGAGATATTTAATGAGAAGTACTGTTTGGAATCAGGAAGAAAGATAATAAGGACGGGAAGTCAGTGGCAAGCTCTGCAGGACCACGGACAGCTCCCCAGTAGCAGATACGTTGCTCCAATCAACTCCAAAGCCAGACAAAGGCCTGATACCTCCATAGCAGACTTATTGTCTGCCCAGGGCTCTTTTTCTTATCTGAATTGGGAGCAACAAGAACCAGCCTTGAACTATGCAAGTCACACTGAAACGCAGGTTACAATGCAAGTCTTTTGTGATCACCCACTAATATTAGGACTCATGCTTGAACCTGCTTGTCTCAGAAGCACACTCTATAAGGCAGCATCTCACCATTGATTTCTATACCTGTGTATCACAGTGTCGGTACACAACATTCCCCTCCCCAATAAAGGAGGCCACCCTATGTACTTATTTCTCAGCTAGCATTGTAAACTACTGTGAATGAGGGATCTTTCTCATGTACAAACAAGCATGCTCTCTGTCTCTCATTCATGACATTGGAGTGAGAAGTACCAATAAACCATAAATAATCCTAAACTCATTCCGAAACACCACAACTCCCCTCCCGTATCCTTCCTTCCAGCCAGTCTCCATTCTCGTTTACCTGCAAATACGAGTCTTTGAATTCGCAGAGATCAAATGGTTAACCACTGTTCTCAGTCTGTACCAGAAGTCTCCAACGGCCTCCCTCCAAGAAATCCACCCCCCACCCAGCGCTGTTGCTTTGGAGATTTCGTGGGGCAGGGCAGACCCTTTTGATTATCCTGTAACAGCTTATTTTTATCTTCCAGCTTTGCCGTGCTCTGTTAACTCGTCCGCCACAGTTTAATTCTATTATGTTTAAATCTTGTTTTTGTTATTTTATTGACATTTCTATCGTGTTTCGTTCCGGTGGTATGTAACTTCAAAGCTCACCGAGATCACCTTTTCAAATTACAGAGATAAATAAAACTAGAGCATTGCATCATTAGTTAGAACTCCGTGTCTTCTAAATAATTTAGCCTCACTTGATCCCATGAAGCTGCCTTATACTGAATCAGACCCTTGATCCATTGAAGACAGTCGTCAACTCAGACTAGCAGCAGCTCTCCAGGGTCCCAGGCTGAGGTCGTTCACACCATCTCCTACCTGATCCTTTCAACTGGAGGTGCCAAGGATTGAACCTGGGACCTCCTCCATGCCAAGCAGAGGTTCCGCCACTGAGCCACAGCCCCTCTTTACAGTTCTCCTGGGTCTCAAGCGGAGGTCTTTCCCATCACCTCCTGCCTTCTTCAGAGGACTGAGGGCCTTCTTCAGAGGTCACACAATATTGAGGTACACATAACAATAATACAGATTACAATCAAATAACCCATAAATTGGTATTGGACCAAGAAAAGGAAGGTTAAGCAGCAAAATCAAAAGACACAAGACAAAGATGTTTGTGAGGCCTCTAAAGATGAAAGACATGTGTCTGGTGCCAAATACACAGCTGCTGAATTAGAACATCTACTTTAGGTCCAAAAAGCACCTGTGTGGCTATCTTAGTCATAGCTAGAGTGTCCTCAAGCAGATAGCAGTCTTTCACACTACCTCCTATCTGGTCCTTTTAACTGGAGATGCTGGAGATTGAACCCGGGACCTTCTGCATGCCAAGCAGAGGCTCTACCACTGAGCCACAGCCTCTCTTCACAGCTCTCCAGGGTCTCAGGTGGAGATCTTTCCCATCACCTACTTCTTGGTCCTTTCAGCTGGAGATGCCAGTGATTGAACCTTGGACCTTCTGTATGCCAAGCAAAGGATCTACCACTGAGCCAAAGCCCCTCTTTACAGCTCTCCAGGGTCTCAGGTGGAGGTCTTTATCATATCAGCCAATATAATAAATACTGAATTAGTCAATCACAGTCAAACAATGCCCCTTCCTCTCCGTCTCTCAATCAGCCAGGACTCTGCAACAACTCTAAGTGCTCTCACACACTCCCAAACACAATTTTCCCACACAATATCCTTAGCTGAATACCCTCAGCTGAAAGCAAGTAAAAAAAAACACTCACCCATCTAGCAGCTCTGTCTCCTGCTCCTGCTCAGAGCTCAGCTGGGTCTCCTCTGCCTTTGGCAAGGTGCTTCCTTAAATAGAGGCCTCCCCCAGCAGAGGGCGGGCAGCAGCTATTCAAATTCACCCAGGCACTCAATCACAGGCAAAACAATGCCCCTTCCACTTCCTCTTCCTCTCAATCACAGTCAATCACAGTCAAACAATGCCCCTTCCTCTCCGTCTCTCAATCAGCCAGGACTCTGCAACAACTCTAAGTGCTTTCACACACTCCCAAACACAGTTTTCCCACACAATATTCTCAGCTGAATCCCCTCAGCTGAAAGCAAGTAAAAAAACACTCACCCCTCTAGCAGCTCTGTCTCCTTCTCCTGCTCGGAGCTCAGCTGGGTCTCCTTCACTATCCTCTTCACCATCCTCACATCTGACCCTGCTTGATAGTGGACATATTTTGATGGGGATGGATGTTTAAAGTTTATTTATTGTTATCCTTTGTGTATTTTATATGCTGTTCGCCACCCTGAGTCCCATTCAGGAGGGAGGAAGCGGGATATGAATGTGATATAGCCACAACAACAACAACAACAACAACAACAACAACAACAGATTGGATTTATACCCCACCCTTCACTACCCAAAGGAGTCTCAGAGCAGTTTGCAATCTCCTTCCCCTTCCCCTCTCCACAACAGACACCCTGTGAGGTATGAGAGACCTCTGACAGAAACTTCTCTTGAGAGAACAGCTCTGAGAGAGCTGGGACTGGCCCAAGGTCACCCAGCAGGCCTCCTGTATCTCAAAGCAGTTTACAATCACCTTCCCTTCCCCTCTCTGCAACAGACACCCTGTGAGGTAGGCAGAGCTGAGAGAGCTCTCTTGAGGACTGTTCATGAGAGAATAAAAATAATAATAATATCCTGGCCATTTAGGAAGGGGAAAGCCGGATCAGACCTTGCCCTAATATGGTTACCCACCTCCGGTGGGGTGTCCTGGAGATCTCATGGAATTCCAGCTGATCACCAGATGACCGAGACCAGTTGCCCTGGAGAAAATGGCTGCTCTGGAGGGCGGGCTCTGCTGAGGCCGTTTACCTGCCGAAACCCCACCCTGCTCAGGCTCCTCCCCCAAATCTCTAGGAATTTCCCAGCTCGGCAACTCTACGCCCTCAGTTAAAGCTGTGGAATGCTGCCTGTTCTCTCTTGGCAGAATGAAGAACGCACGTCAGGGGAAGAGGCACCATGCAGAAAATAGAAGAGTAGCTGGAATATTGATTCTCCTCCTCAAAGCAATGCAAAGAAGTGCTTTCCTATGCCGGGCCACGCTTTTAAGTAAATGAAGCTAATTAAGTAATTGCTGAAATTATTACGACTATTTTTGCTCTTGCAAGAGGAAACTGGCATTGTTGCTAATTTCTTTGGTGTTTGGTTAAGAACCGGCAAAGGAAGCTTTGATTCTCAGAAAATGAGCACAGCAGACTGGAAGCGGGGTAGGGGAACGCCAAGGAGAGACGCGCCATTTCGAGAGAGGCCTTTTCAGCCGACAGGCAAAGCAAAAGAAGGCAGGAATTAAAATCCTCAGTTTTGAAATGGAAAGTGCAGTTCAATATAGGTTCCTTGGAACAGGGAGGTGGCAGGGCTCAGTGGCAGAGCATCTGCTTGGCATGCAGGAGGTCCCAGGTTCAATCCCCGGCATCTCCAGTTAAAAAGGACCAGGCAGGAGGTGATGGGAAACACCTCCACCTGAGGCCCTGGAGAGCTGTAAGGAGGGGCTGTGGCTCAGTGGTAGAGCCTCTGCTTGGCATGCAGGAGGCCCCAGGTTCAGGCCCCAGCATATCCAGTTAAAAAGGACCAGGCAGGAGGTGATGGGAAAGACCCTCATCTGAGACCGTGGAGAGCTGTGAAGAGGGGCTGTGGCTCAGTGGCAGAGCATCTGCTTGGCATGCAGGAGGTCCCAGGTTCATCCCCGGCATCTCCAGTTAAAAAGGACCAGGCAGGAGGTGATGGGAAACACCTCCACCTGAGGCCCTGGAGAGCTGTAAGGAGGGGCTGTGGCTCAGTGGTAGAGCCTCTGCTTGGCATGCAGGAGGTCCCAGGTTCAGTCCCCAGCATATCCAGTTAAAAAGGACCAGGCAGGAGGTGATGGGAAAGACCCTCATCTGAGACCCTGGAGAGCTGTGAAGAGGGGCTGTGGCTCAGTGGCAGAGCATCTGCTTGGCATACAGGAGGTCCCAGGTTCATCCCCGGCATCTCCAGTTAAAAAGGACCAGGCAGGAGGTGATGGGAAACACCTCCACCTGAGACCCTGGAGAGCTGTAAGGAGGGGCTGTGGCTCAGTGGTAGAGCCTCTGCTTGGCATGCAGGAGGTCCCAGGTTCAGTCCCCAGCATATCCAGTTAAAAAGGACCAGGCAGGAGGTGATGGGAAAGACCCTCATCTGAGACCCTGGAGAGCTGTGAAGAGGGGCTGTGGCTCAGTGGCAGAGCCTCTGCTTGGCATGCAGAAGGTCCCAGGTTCAATCCCTGGCATCTCCAGTTAAAAAGGACCAGACAAATAGGTGATGTGAAAGACCTCTGCCTGAGACCCCGGGGAGCCACTGCCAGTTAGACCATGATAGACCAGTAGACCCAAGGTCATCCAGCAGCTGCAAGTGGAGGAGTGGGGAATCAAACTCGGTCCTCACAGATTAGAGTCTGTGCTCCTACACAAAACTGGCTCTCATTAAAATGTCAAAATTAGTTGGCTTCCTAAATGTGGAGAAATCTGAAATTTAAAAAAAACAAACCAGTTGGGAGAAATGGAGAAGGGAAAGGTTTATCCAATTCACCATCAATGTGATCCCTAGGCAGACTTTCCCCTTTCTAAGTCCATTGTTTTCAATGGGCTTAGAAGCGTGTAACTCCACTTAGGATCCCATCATATCAGTCTCGAGCCTCCAGCTAACAAAGGAACCTGGAAGAATGTGAGCCAATTTCCTGGCATCTGTCAAAAACTATCTGCTGGGAATTCTCTGAAGAGGATGCCAAAGCGGCACCAGCCCTTGAAAAGAGACCTGAGTTGTGTCCCCCCCCCCCCAGCCTGGTTTATTTTCCCCCATTGCCTTGGGGAGCAGAATGGCTGTTGGCTGAACCCCAGAGTGCGCACGCCGCTGGGGTAACCAGCCTGAAAGCTCTGCTTTTGGGAGCCAAAGAGTTTATCCACAGTCTAACACCCCTACGAGTGTGCAAGCCAATGGAAGTTAGCACCTGTCAATCATAGGCAAGATCCAGAACCCACACAAGCCTGGGAATTTGGGTTATAGCCAAGAGATGAAGTGGCGTGTCTCATTTTGGGCACGCAAAGAATCCTACACTAGCACTGATGTGGCTGCTGAAAGTCTCTCATGTCATTAAATTGCGGACCCTCTGCCAGTTTGGTGTCGTGTTCTCTTGGAGTACCGGGTTTGATTCCCCATTCATCCACATGCAGCTACCGGTGTGACTTTGGGTCAGTCATAAGTTCTTTCAGAGCAGTTCTCTCATGGGCAATCCTTGAGAGCTCTCTCTCAGCCCCACCTCCCTCCAGTGCTTCCTCTAAGCTGTGGAGTCTTGTGAGCAAAAATTCTACTTTGTGAGCATTAAAGTTGTGAGCAAGGGATTTGGCTACTCCATAAATTAGTTTGTTCCGGAGCCATCCTTCCTGAGCGAAGACAAAAATGTGTGAGCCAGAGGCTAAAAAACTGTGAGCCGGCTAACATTAACTCAACTTAGAGGGAACACTGCCTCCCTCACAGGGGGTGTCTGTTGTGGGGAGGGGAAGGGAAAGGAGTTTGTAAGCCACTCTGAGACTCCTTTGGGTAGTGAAGGGCAGCGGGGTATAAATCCAATCTCCTCCTCCTCCTCTTCCTCCTTCATCAACCAAAACTTTAAGTCAATTAACTGTGGGTCAGTGGCTGCAGCCCCCCCCCCCCATAACAGAAGCCTGACTGTACCATGAAAGATGGAAAATTGCCAGATGGAACTGCTGCTATGCTGATTTTTTAAATGTAATTCACATTTTCACTGCAAAAGTTATCCAGGGGTGTACCGGTATAATGGAAAAACCCTCCCTTCTGCTGTCGGGGGCCTCCCCCCCAACCATTCAGAGCCCTGGCTTCCCAATGTTTCTCTACTAGTGGGGGAGTAGGGTTGCCAACCTCCAGGTGGGGCCTGGAGACTTCCTGGAATTACAGCTGCGCTCCAGACGACAGAGATCAGCTCCCCCCGGAGAAAATGGCTGCTCTGGAGGGAGGGCTCTCTATGGTGTTATACTCCACAGAGGTCCCTCCCTTCCCCAAACCCTGCTTTCCCCAGGTTCTACCCCCAAATCCCGAGGAATCTCCCAACCCAGAGTTGGAATCCCAGCAAGCAACCGTAGAGATGTGTGTGTGTGTTTTGTGTGCTTGCCTGGAAGTCATGGTTGACTTCTGGTGACCCCGACTGGGGGCTTGGGCATTTTTTCAGAGAGGTGGCTTGATATGATCTGCCTCTGCGTCCCAGCCTTGGTATTCCTTGGAGGTCGCCCTTCCAAGAACTTGCCAGAGTCAGCCCTGTTTAGCTTCCAAGATCAGGCTGCCCTGGCCTATCCAGGTCTTTTAATCCCTCTCTTCTTCTAGGAGCTCAAGGAGAGAGCCAGTTTGGTGTAGTGGTTAGGAGCGCAGACTCTAATCTGGGAGAACCAGGTTTGATTCCCCACTCCTCCACATGCATCTGCTGGAGTGACCTTGGGTCAGTCACAAGTTCTCTCAGAGCTGTTCTCTCAGGAGCAGTTCTTGAAAGAGCTTTTTCAGCCCCACCTACCTCACAGGCAGTGTTCCCTCTAAGCTGAGTTACTGTGAGTTAGCTCACAGATTTTTAGCCTCCAGCTCACACCTTTTTGTCTTAGCTCAGGAAGGGATGGCTCCAGAGCAAACTAATTTATGCAGCAGCCAAATCGCTCACTCACAGCTTTAATGCCAGGAGCTCACAAAGTAGAGTTTTTGCTCACAAGAGTCCACAGCTTAGAGGGAACATTGTGCCTGTAGTGGGGAGGGGAAGGGAAAGGAGATTGTAAGCCATTCTGAGACTCCTTCGCGTAGTGAAGGGCGGGGTATAAATCCAATCTCCTCCTCCTCTTCTCCTTCTCCTTCTTCTCCTCCCCCTTCAAGCTCAAGGAGGACACCATTCCCCCCTCTTCCATTTTATCCCCGCAACAACCCTGGGAGGTAGGCTAGGCTGAAAGGATGTGACTAGCCCCAGACCACCCAGCAGAATTCCACAGCAGGGGTGGGGGGATTCAAACGTGGCTCTCCAAGATCCCACTCTGTCATTCTAACCGTGAAACCAAGCGAGTGACAGACCCATTTCTGAGAATGGGTGGTCATTCCTAGGTTCGTTGGGCAAAATCAATGCCATTCCGAGTTCACCGGAGCACAGGGAATTGTGGCTGCGGCAAATTGTATGTTACATACCGGTTTCGATCCCTGGTTCGAAAATTCTCCCCTGGAACCGAATCCTCCCCTTGCTGTGTGCAGCGGCCGACGCTCTACCAGCCACCTTCCTGCACCCAGCCTGAGCCGGGCCATGCACAGTCCCTTAATTAGAGGCCTCATTTCCATCGCTGGTCTTCTCTCCACTGCGCCTTCACAACAGGCAGTGCTGGCGGGTGACGGCCCGGCAGCCAGAGGGGCTCAGAATCAATTTACCAGGTGCCACTCTCCGGCGTGGCGGCGAGTCAGATCCAATTTCCTGGAGCTGCCCTTTTGCGGATTTTCATCTGCATGCAGATGTCTTCAGATTTAAATACAGCACAGAGCAGCTGGAGGCGTTCTCTCCGAGTGTGAGCAAGGCTCCTGTAGAAACCTTGGTGGCAGAACACGGCCTGGGGAGAAGGGGGACGTGGCTCAGTGGCGGAGCTTCGGCTTGGCAAGCAGAAGGCCCCGGGTTCAAGCCCTGACATCTCCCATTGAGGGCATCGAGTAAGAGTTGATGTGAAAGACCTCAGCCTGGGGTCCAGCAGTATTGAACCAGCCTCAAGGTTTGGAGACACATGGGGCTGTGGCTCAGTGGTGGAGCATCTGCTTGGTGAACAGAAAGTAAAGGTAAAGGCAGGGGTCATTTCCTGCAGGAGCGCACAGGAGCGGAGCTCCAGCAGTAAAGAGCCCAGTGGGCGGGCACATGCAACAAGTCCCACCCCCTGCTCCCAGCAGCCCTCAGTCAGAGTGAGAAGCAGCCAGGTAAGTCGCAGAGCCCCCCCGCCCCCCCGGTCCAAAACAGTCCAGTGGCACCTCTAAGACCAAGTTTTATTCAGGTATGAGCTCTCCCTCCTCTGCGAGGACAGATCTGCACGTCCCCCCCCCCAATAGCTAGCAATCCAAAAGAGTCCAGTGGAGCCTGAGCAGTGGGTGTTGCCTTCTGACACACTTCCAGTGATGTCAGGGGGTGTGGCATATGCAATGAGTTATGCTAATGAGCTCCTGCACCTCTTTTTCTACGAAATTACCCATGGGTAAAGGTAATGGTAAAGGTTTCCCTTGCTTGAAAGCCAGTCGAAACCGACTCTAGGGGGCGGTGCCCATCTCCATTTCCAAGTCGAAGAGCCAGTATTGTCCAAAGACTAAATGCCGAGGCACACGGTTACCTTCCCACTGAAGTTTGCCAGCGATCCACCAGATCCCAGCACTGTCCTTCAGTGTTGAGGATCACCCCGTCACTATGGCTGACAAATAGACCCTTCAACTCCAGGCCCCTTGAGCGTCTCCCAAGAGTAGGTCTGTCTCATAAATAAATTATAGAACCATAGAATCTCGGAGTTGGGAGGGGCCATACAGGCCACATAGTCCGACCCCCTACTCAGTGCGGGATCAGCCCAGAGCATCCCTGACAAGGGTCTGTCCAGCCGCTGCTTAAAGACTGCCAGGGAGGGGGAGCTCACCACCTCCCGAAACAGCTTTTACTGAGGGAAAAGGTGTTCCCTAAGATCCCTTCCCACCCTTAAATTAAATTTATTGTGAGTCCTCTCCTCTCCTGCCAACAGGAATTGCTCCCTGCCCTCCTCTAAGTGACAGCCCTTCAAACACGTAAAGAGAGCAATCATGTCCAATCAATAACTACCATGTTTACCCAACAGGAAGACAACACTGAATGTTAGTCGGGTTACCAATTCCAGCTTGGTAACTTTGTGCCTGACCTGGATAGCCCCAGCTAGCCCAATCTCATCAGACCTTGGAAGCGAAGCAGAGTCGGCCCTGGTTAGTACGTGGGCGAGACACTTCCAAGGAAGTCCAGGGTTGCTACGCAGAGGCAGGCAATGGCCAGCCACCTCAGAACCTCTCTTGCTTTCTCCTGGATGGCCCAGGCTAGTCTGAACTCGTCAAATCTCAGAAACTAACCAGGGTATGTGGATGGGAGACCACCAAGGAAGTCCAGGGTTGCTATGCAGAGGCAGGGAATGGCAAGCCACTTCTGGCCCATCCCTTGCCTGACCTGGATGGCCCAGGCTAGCCCTATCTCATCCAATCTCAGAAGCTAAGCAGGATCAGCCCTGACTAGTATTTGAATGGGAGGCTACCAAGGAAGCCCAGGGTTGCTATGCAGAGGTAGGCAATGGCAAACCACCTCTTAACCCTTCTTGCTTTGAAAACCCTACAGGGTCTCCAGGAGTCAGCTGGGACTCGAAAGCACTTTATGCAGACTGCCTAAATAGGGCTGGAGAGTTCAGCACCACGGACAGCTAAACAGGGTGGTCCTGGTGAGTATTTGGATGGGAGACCAACAAGCAAGTCCAGGGTGGCTATGCAGAGGCAGGCAGTGGCCAACCACCTCTGCTCATCTCTTGCCTTGGATGGCCGAGGCAAGCCCGATCTCATAGAATCAGAGTTGGAAGGGACCTCCAGGGTCATTTAGTCCAACCCCCTGCACAATGCAGGGAATTCACAACTACCTCCCCCACACACCCCAGTGACCCCTGTTCCACGCCCACCAAAAAACCCAAACTCCAGGATCTCCAGCCAAACTGGCCTGGAGAACAACTGCTTCCTGACCCCAAAGTGGTGATCGGCATTTCCCTGGGTGTGTAAAAAAGGGCCAAAAAGAACTAAGCACTGATACAACCCTTCCTGCCCTCCCTTCTCATGAACACGTGAGTATATGAAGCTGCCTTCTACTGAATCAGACCACACTTGGTCCATCAAACTCAGTATTTTTTTAATAATCTATTTATTAATTTCCCAAACAAACAAACAAGACACAAGAAAATGCAAATACATATTTTAGGCACATCTACAAAACCATACCATACTTGTTAAATTCATTAATCTCTTATAGATAATATTACTACCGATATAATTTCAAATCGCGCATTTCAAACCTTTTTGCTCCCGTATTATATCTGGTAACTTTTTCAGATTATCTAACCTGAAGCCAAAGACCAAAGATTCAAACAGCTAATTATCCCCATACCTGACACTTATTATTTAATCACCATCCTAATTCCAATTATAGTTCCTTTAATATTCCATTGATATACCTTTTTTTCCTTCATCATTCAAGTTTTTTCTCAATCTGCTAACTATGAATATGCAATAAAAACACAATTACTTCCTAAAAATCAAATTATAACTAGAAATTATTATCACAAATTAACACAATACTCCCTATTACACCCTCATTAATTCATTAATATGGAATGACCAGATTTTACAAAAAAGTTTTAAATAGTAGCTTTTGAGTATTCTACACCTTATTAAGGTCACTCAGTTACTACAACTCCAGAAATCAACATTTCCCCCACAAATTGAACTCTGTTTAAATACAAAAAATGCAATTCTATTCAAAACACATTTAAATCCCATTACCTAATTTATACTCTATCCTATGTGCCAAATATAACCCCAATAATCTAATTAATTCCATTTCAACTTCACTAATTCATTATAATTACTCTACAGTCCCCCAATTACTGTGACACTACATATTGCAAAGTTACACAAAGTCATCATTCCTTTCTTTCAGAACCATTATCTATTAAAGAGAAAGGACATTTATACCCAAATAAGTCTCTTGTCTCATATTCTTTCTCCATCTCTCTGTTACCTCTTCTTCCTTCTCAACTTCCTTTAGATGTCTAAAATTCTTGAATTCATGTGAGTTCAAGTCCAATTTCTGCCTTCTCCATTTCCATAACTCAGTCGTCGTTCTTTTGTAACATTTGGAGTGCTTTCCACATCTTCTTAGTTCCTTCCTTTTCTTCACTTGGCATTTTACAAAATGTCCCTTTCTCTGTTGTATTTTTGGCCTCAAACTTATCAATTTCTTTAGGTGGTGTAAAGTAAAGCCTGTGGTCCTTCAAGCAGATTTTTAAAGGCTGTTGTTACTGTTTGTTTAATTGTTTCTTCCAAAAACTTTTTGAATTGTTCAACAGTAAGGTCTTCGATTTGTTTATTTAAACCCAAATCATCCTCATCCTGTGCTGCTGCCGCCGCCATTTTCTCACTCCTCCTTAAGTAACTTTCTCAAATATAGCCTTGTTACACACCCTTTACTTAAGTTCCCCACTCCTTTTGGGGATTCCCCACTCCTTTCAGCAGATTTCTTTCACTTTTTCCACCACTCTTACTCTAGTTGGCAAATACTTTAGAGTCAGGCATGCATTTTCTATTTCCTTGCCCCTCTTCTCCGTTTCTGCGCAACAGTCACTCCCCCTCACTTTTCGTAGCCGCTTTCACAAAATAATTGGGGATAACTAAAGGGGCGTTTTAAATCAGAGTCTCCAACATCTTGTATATCTCTCCTTATATATAATTGAATAGTGGGTGCCAAAGTTCTAATTCTAAAATGCACTCCCTTAGTGTATGGCTGATGGCACTGCTCCTCAGCATATATTGCCACCAATCAGAAGGCAAAGCCCGGGTCCCGCCCACACCACAACTGCTGCGACAACCTGGTCTTTTGCATATGGAAGCTGATTGGACTTCAGTCCATTCCACACCTCAAACTCCCCCCCCCCCGCAAGGCAGTTGGAATTTTCAGTTGCATAACATACCTCATAGGGGAGAGGAGAATGGGTAACAATGGTTACCACTCTCCAGGTGAGGGCTACAGATAACTCAAACATACAAATGCTCTTCAGGTAGCACAGATCAGTCCCTCTGGAGAAAACAGTGGACTCTGTCATTAAACCCTGCTGAGGTCGCCACAGGAAACTGACACTGTTTGCCCAAAGCCAGAGCACTCTCCCAGAGCCTCTTTCTAGATCTCGTTGTATTTATTTCCGCAACGGGCATTATTTCTAGTATATACATGAAAAAATAACCAAAGTACGATGTGCGACTTGCTTTAAATACTTTTAAAAGGGCTGGTCGCTGCTTTGGGAACACGGAAGCCCTGTTCCTCTAGGTCTTCACTCCTGCTTCGGGACAAACTAGCATCACCCCCGCGATTGCCATCAACACGGGGGGGGCAACGCCCCCTGCCACTTTGCCTCCCTCCAGGAAGTGAAGCAGAGCTCACCCGATCGCCGGGTAGCTCCAAGGAGAACGAAGAGGAGACTAGCAGGTCGGAGACGACCCAAGACCCATCCGTTCGCAGCGCCGTTAATCCAGAAACAGGTCCATCAAACTCAGTATTGCCTAGTCTACTCTGACAGAACGTCATTTGCTTTGAAAACCCTAAGGGGTCGCCATAAGTTGTCTGTGTCTTGTGGCAGCCCCCCACTAAATTTTCTGTTGAGGTTTGGGGAGGGGAGAGATCTCAGTGGGGATGCAATTTCCATGGTACACCCTAGATTCCACCCTCCAAAGTTGCAGTTTCCTCCAGGGGAACTGAAGCAAGGAGATCAGTTATAATTCTGGAAGAACGTCATGCCACAGCTAGAAAGGAGAACCCTAAATCAATGACCCCTCCCCAATAAAAAAACTTATTCACAATTTTATTATCATACATTTATACCGTACATTTACCATACCTGGATGGCCCTGGCTAGCTCGATCTCACCAGATCTTGGAAGCTAAGCAGGGTCAGCCCTGCTTGGATGGGTGACCACCAAGGAAGTCCAGGGTTGCTATGCAGAGGCAGGCAATGGCAAACCACCTCTGTTCATCTCTTGCCCTGACTTGGATGGCCCAGGTGAGCCCGATCTCATCAGATCTCAGAACCAAAGCTGGGTTGGCCCTGGTTAGTCTTGGATCGGGGGCCACCAAGAAAGTCCAGGGTTGCTACACAGAGGCAGGCAATGGCAAACCACCTCTGTTCATCTCTTGCCCTGACCTGGATGGCCCAGGTGAGCCCGATCTCATCAGATCTCAGAACCAAAGCTGGGTTGGCCCTGGTTAGTCTTGGATGGGGGGCCACCAAGAAAGTCTAGGGTTGCTACGCAGAGGCAGGCAATGGCAAACCACCTCTGTTCATCTCTTGCCCTGACCTGGATGGCCCAGGTGAGCCCGATCTCATCAGATCTCAGAACCAAAGCTGGGTTGGCCCTGGTTAGTCTTGGATGGGGGGCCACCAAGAAAGTCCAGGGTTGCTATGCAGAGGCAGGCAATGACAAACCACCTCTGTTCATCTCTTGCCCTGACCTGGATGGTCTAGGCTAGCCTGATCTCATCAGACCTCAGAAGCTAAGCAGGGTCAAACTTGGTTTGTACTTGGGTGGGAGACCACCAAAGAAGTCCAGGGTTGTTATGCAGAGGCAGGCAACGGCAAACTACCTCTGAACGTCTCTTGCCTTGAAAACCCAACAAGATCGCCTTGAGTCAGCTGTGACTTAACAGTACTCTCCTCCCCAACTGCACATACTTGTGAGTTTCATGCAAGTATAAGACAACCCCCCATTTCTAAACAGCGCTCTTGGGGGGAAAAGAGTGTGAGGTTCTTTTAAGGTAAACAGGGTAACGGTTTTACAGGAATATCCTGCCAGTTCAAAAGAGGATGATCTCTAATGTTGGCGGAGAGGCCTTCAGATGCACACAAAGAGCCCTGCATTCAAAGATAAACTCCCCCCCAGGTATCCGCAAGCAGGCTTGGAAATTTAGGATGCTTGTTACGACTGCACGGAGACGCTGCCTCCTCTCGAAGGGATTAATCCTCCGAGAGGCGGATAAAGGGATGCTCATGGATGAAGGGGCTGTAAAGAGGTAAATGTGTTAAAGAGAAGTTTTACTACCCACCAAGGCATTGGAGTTTTTGAGAAAGGTTTCCGGTGGAATTACTAAATTGGTGGAGAGAGAGACAGCCACCCCAAGTAAAGGTCGGCTCATCCCTAAGCAGGGCACCTTGGCGTAAACGGAGAGGGAGAGAGAGCGCACTGGGAACGCACCGAGGGAGAGAAGGCTGTGAAGAATGACAGCTGAGTTCTTTTGTGAATCAGCACCCGGCGCTGGCGGTGGGTTGAGCGTTTAAGCCTCAATTGTGCAAGCTGGCCTGTGAATGAGAAGTCACAGAGAAAGAAGGCTCAGAGTCCTGGTTGCTGGTCTCATGAACACATGGAGCTGCCTTATACTCAGTTAGAGACTCAGCTCATCAAGGTCAGTTCCCTCTAAGTGTTCCCTCTAAGCTGAGTGAGTGTGAGCTAGCTCACAGTATTTTAGCCTCCGGCTCACACGTTTTTGTCTTCACTCAGGAAGGGATGGCTCCAAAGCAAACTGATTTATGCAGAAGGAAAATTGCTCGCTCACAACTTTAATGCCAGTAGCTCACAGAGTAAAAGTTTTGCTCACAAGACTCCACAGCTTAGAGGGAACACTGAATTATCATCTGCTCAGATGGGTGGTGGCTCTCCAGGGTCTCAGGCAAAGGAGGAGGAGGAATTGGATTTATACCCTCCCCTTCACTCGTAGTCTCAGAGTAGCTTACAAACTCCTTCCCCTCCCCACAACAGAAACCCTGTGAGTAGGTGGGACTGAGAGAGCTCTTTTGAAAACTGCTCTTTCAAGAGCAGCCCTGACAGAACTATGGCTTGCCCAAGGTCATCCAGCAGCTGCAAGTGGAGGAGTGGGGAATCAAACCCGGTTCTCCCAGATTAGAGCTGTGCCCTTAACCACTACACCAAACTGGCTCTTTCCCATCACCTCCTACCTGGTCCTTTTAACTGAAGATGCCGGGGTTTGCACTTAAATAAGAGAACTTAAATAAGAAAATTTAATATCAAGAGCACCGCACTTTACTTAATGTCTGTTTTATACTGTTTAATGATAGTTTTTATGTTGTTTTAGTTGATGTTATGGCAATTGCCTCTGTTGTAGCCGCCCTGAGCCTGCTGGGGGAGGGCGGGGTATAAATCTAATAAATAAATAAATAAATAAATAAATAAATAAATAAACGTGGGACCTTCTGCATGCCAAGCAGATGCTCTACCACTAAGCCATGGCCAGAGTCTGCAATGGCCAAAAGTCACTGCTATTGCAAAGAGAGCCTGGACACAGATGGCCGAAGATAGCCCAAACTCGTCAGAACTTTGAAGCTAAACAGGGTCAGCCCTAGTGAGTATTTGGATGGGAGACCACCAAGGGAGTCCCGAGTCGCTATGCAGAGGCAGGCAATAGGCAAACCACCCCTGTTCGTATCTTGCCCTTGCCTAGAAGGCCCTGGATAGCCCGATCTCATCAGATCTCTGAAGCTAAGAAGGGTCAGCTCCAGTGTTCCCTCTAAGCTGAGTTAGTGTGAGCTAGCTCAGAGTTTTTTAGCCTCCGGCTCACACGTTTTTGTCTCAGCTCAGGAAGGGATGGCTCCAGAGCAGACTAACTTATGCAGTGGCCAGGGTCAGCCCTGGTTAGTACATGGACACAGGCAACCACCAAGGAAGTCCAGGGTTGTGTCAGCGAGCTGCCATGGTGTTCTGTGTTAGTTGTATCTCTGTACAGTTGCTAACCCCCCCCTCCCTGCCTGTGCGCCTGTATTTTACTCTGCTGTAATGCCTAAGCCAAACAACTGGAGGATGTGATGGGGGAGTAAGCTTGACTGCCAGCTTGTTGCTTTTAGAGCCTGGGAACTGCACCTGTATTATGTCTGGAGATAGCCTGGTTCTCAGAGAATGAGCGCGCAACCGTTTCCTTTCACCCGCCAGCGGGAAAGTGACCCATTGGTCCTGAACCTGGTTCAAATCCCTTTATCATGTTTGCCCTAACCGGTTGTAGTCAGTTCTAACAAAGAACGTGTTTGAGTGTCTTTCCAAAGCTTTGAAATAAATTTTGCTTTTCTTTAAAACGTGGATTTATTCTCGATGCTTGGGGATCCAACAGGTTGCTCCACAGAGGCAGGCAATGGCAAGCCACCTCTGAACCTCATGCCTTGAAAACCCTGTGGAGTCACCATCAGTTGGCTGCAACTTCGCGGCCCTTCCCGCCCCCGCCCCCACTGCAAGCAGCCTTCACCACACATGAGACAGCCTGCTCCTCCCTCCCTCCTCTGCTTGAGGAAGGGCCTGGGTTCAGCCTTCTTCTGCCTTCACTCCCCGTTACACCAGAAGGGTGGGGCCAGGGCCATTTTGCCTCCCCAGTCTGCCCCTGGTGGACATCTAGTGTTGTGTGGAACTCCTATAAGGACCAGGAAGATCTGAATTCAGGGTCTTCTCCCCATACAGCCCTGCCTCCTCAAACTGGCTAGTAATCCCCTTGGAAAATAACACTCAAGAGGACCCCTGCCCAGAATGCATATTCCCCAGCATCAATTGGCAATAGGGTCAGCAGGGGGGGGGGGAAAGAGGTACTGCCTTGTTCAAGGAGTCACTCCGTTATGGAATTCACTGCCGGGAGACATAGTGATGTTCCTAAGTGCAGGATGGCTTCCAAAGGGGATAAAGATAGAGTCATGACAGGAGAGGTCTATCAATGGCCACTGGCCACAATTACTAAAGGGAACCGCCATAATCCAGTAGAGTAAGCCTCTGAATACTGGTGCTAGGAGGAACCATCAGAGGACTGATGGACCTCCTGATGGCACCTAGTATTTTTGACCACTGTGTGACAGAGTGTTGGACTGGATGGGCCATTGGCCTGATCCAACATTGGCTTCTCTTATGTTCTTATGCAGGCCTCGGCCTCTTTGACCTGCTGTTGGCCCTCAGAGGACTTTCATTGGCCACTGTGTGAGACAGGATAGTGAACTGGTCTGATTCAGCAGGGCTCTTCTGATGTTCTTCTCAGGGGAATGCCTCGGCCTCTACACCCTGTTGTTGGCCATCCAGAGGACCTGGCTGGCCACTGTGTGAGACAGGAGGCTGGACTAGATGGACCACTGGTTGGATCCTAATGGGCTCTTCTGATGTTCTTATCAGGGGAGGCCTCAGCATCTACACCCTGTTGTTGGCCCTCAAGAGGAACTGGTTGGCTACAGTGTGAGATATCATGTTGTCTGATTCTGCAGGGCTCTTCTAATGCTCTTCTCAGGGGAAGGCCTCAGCCTCTATGCCATGTTGTAGGCCCTCCAGAGGAATTGGTTGGCCACTCTGTGAGACGGGATGCTGGACTAGATGGACCATCACAGGACTGATCCATCAGTACTCTTCTTAGGTTCTTATCAGGGGAAATTGTCGGCCCCTCCAGAGGAACTGGTTGGCCACTGTGTGGGACAGGATGCTGGATTAGGTGGACCACTGGCCTGATCCAGCAGGGCTCTTCTGACGTTCTTGTGACAGCTAATTCAGTAAATATCAAGTCTGCGGCAAATAAAGTTCACCCGGGTGCGAACCATTCCTTTCCCCTCCTCATATCCAGATCTATCTCCCTCCCTCCCTCCCCTCACCCCGGCTTCCTCAGCCTGTGAATGATATCGCTTATTCCCCCCCCCTTGCTCGCTTGATTCATTCACTCACTCGTTCATTCATTGAATAAAGCTATCATCCCTGTTATTATTCTTATTATCCCCACCGCCGTTCTGTTCATCACACCATTATATTATTTGCATTGCAGAGCTGGAGAAGATTTCAGGTTGAGGCAGGAAATTTGCACAAGTTGTTATTACCGCAATCAGCCAAAGTGAGAATTGGATCGGTAAGGGGTTGCCAAAGGGCCACTCTCCTAGCGGGACGCCCAGGCGGCCATCCAATCACAGCGGGCTGCCTCTCCCACCGAGCGGGAGCCGGCCACAGCCAGAGACAGGTCTAGCGTGTCCCTCCTGGAAAGTGTAAATGGAGGTGCGTGTCAGTATTTGCATCGTGTGCGTTTTTCCACGTTGGCAAGGGTGTTAAAGAAGAGGAAAAATTGTTGCATCTGCTGGGACAATGAGTGCCAAACGCACAACACGGTGCTCAGCTTCATACAGATCAATAAGGCTCCATTAGTCCTTCTCTTCGCTATCAGTGATCGAAATGGACTTGAGAAGGTGCCTTCAGAGCAGAGCCTGGTCCACCAAGGTCAGTCTTGACTGCTCTGATTGTCAGCAGCTCTTCGGGGTCTCAGGCGGAGGTCTTTCACATCACCTCCTACCTGGTCCTTTTCATTGGAGATGCCGGGGATTGAACCTGGGACCTTCTTTCTGCATGCCGAACAGAGGACCCTTGATCCATCAAGGTCACCACTGTCTACTCAGTCAGGCAGTGGTGCTCCAGGATCTTGAGCAGAGTTCTTTCACATCACCTACTTCCTGGTCCTTTTAACTGGAGATGCCAGGGGTTGAACCTGGGACCTTCCTTATATGGACAGGGAAATGAGGATCAGCACTTCGGGGTCAGAAGTAATTTGCTCCTGGTCAGTTTGGCCAGGGATCCTGGAAGGTATTTTGCCATCTTCTGGACATGGAGCAGGGGTCACCGGGGATGTAAGGGGGAGGTAGTTGTGAATTTCCTGTATTGTGTAGGGGGTTGGACTAGATGACCCTGGCGGTCCCTTCCAACTCTATGAATTCTAAATGCCAAGCAGATGCTCTACCACTGATCCACAGCTTCTTCCTAACCAAAGCCACCTTACCTTGGGTCAAATCACTGGTCTATCAAGGTCTAACTAGCTGCGGCTCTCCAGGGTCTCAGGCTGAGGTCTTTCCCATCACCTCCTGCCTGGTCCTTTTTAACTGGAGATGGCAGGGATTGAAGCTGGGACCTTCTGCATGCCAAGCAGAGGCTCTGCAACTGAGCGACAGCCCCTCTTTAAAGCTCTTCAGGGTCTCAGGTGGAGGTCTTTCCCATCACCTCTTACCTGGTCCTTTTAACTGGAGGTGCCCGGGACTGAACCTGGGACCTTCTGAGTGCCAAGCAGATGAAGAAGAGATTGGATTTATACCTTGCCCTTCACTACCTGAAGAAGTCTCAGGGTGACTTACAATCTCCTTTCCCTTCCCCTCCCCACAACAGACACCCTGTGAGGTAGGTGGGGCTGAAAGAGCTCTGACAGAGCTATGGCTTGCCCAAGGTCATCCAGCAGCTGCAAGTGGAGGAGAGGGGAATCAAACCTGGTTCTCCCAGATTAGAGCGTGCACACTTAACCACTGCACCAAACTGGCTCTCAGTGGTCTTCATATCACCTACTACCTGATCCTTTTTTAAATTAGTATTTTTGCTCATACATTAAAAACGATGACAGTATGAAATCTGCCGTAACTATTGAATGGGAGAACTAATACATGCATGAAACTATCCTAACAATGGTTATCAATTTTCAGAATAAAAAGAGGTTGCCAAATGCGAGCCAATTGGTCCAAGTCTTCATCTTTACAAAACAACGGTCAATCTAATAACCGTAGAAGTTTCTTTACATTTCAGTACTCTGCTATGCTAAGAATAATGTTTTTTTTTCCCAACCCAGTATCATGCATAAACTATTCTATCCGCTGTTATTAAATGCAAAATTGTATTATGCTGTTTCTTTGGAAGCACAGACACACGGTTTAACAAAATGACCTCTGGAGAATAAGGGAATTCTATATTCATGCTCTTTTTCATACACTCCACCAATGACAACCAATATTTTTGTGCTACACAACCACCACATATGTAGGTAAATCGGTGTTAGTCAATCAACAACACCAACAAGTGTCACTATAGCTTCCATCTATCTTTGCCAGTTTATGCGGTGAATCATTTTCCGTAAATTCATGTCACCTGATCCTTTTAACTGAAGATGCCAGGGATTGAACCTGGGACCTTCTGATGTCCCACCACTGAGCTAGATACACTCTATAATAGCCTAAAGGTGTACTTCTTTTTGTATGACTGGTCTAAGGACTGTAGAAATAAACTAAACTAAACTAAAACTCTATAATAGCATATTCCTTCTACCAAATCAGCTCCTTGGTCTATCAAGGTGAGTCTAGTCCACTCTGACAGGGTCTCAGGTGAAGGTGTTCCATATTACCTGCTACCTGGAACTTTCAACTGGAGATGCCGGGGATTGAACCTGGGACCTTCTGCATGCCAAGCAGATGCTCTTCCACTGAGCCACAGCCCCTCTTTACAGATCTCTGGGGTCTCAAGTAGAGGTCTTTCCCATCACCTGCTGCCTGGTCCTTTTAACTGGAGATACCAGGGATTGAATCTGTGATCTACTGCATGCCAAGCAGATGCTCTACCACTGAGCCCAAAAGGCAGCTTCTACTGAGTCAGGGAGACCGTTGGTCTATCACAGCCAGTGCTGTCTGCTCTGACTGGCAGCCACTCTCTAGGGTTTTTGTGGAAATCATTCCCTTGTGGAACTCATTGCCACAAGATGAACACATGAAGCTGCCTTATACTGAATCAGATCATTGGCCCATCAAAGTCAGTAGTGTCTGCTCAGACTGGAAGTGGCTCTTCAAGGTCACAGGCAAAGGTCTTTCCCATCACCTACTACTTCATTCTTTGTGACTTGAGATGTTGGGGATTGAACCTGGGGCCTTCTGCATGCCAAGCAGATGCTCTACCACTGAGCCACAGCCCTTCTTTACAGCTCTCCAGGGTCTCAGGCGGAGGTCTTTCCCATCACCTCCTTCCTGGTCCTTTGAACTTGAGATGCTCGGGATTGAACCTGGGGCCTTCTGCATGCCAAGCAGATTCTCTACCACTGAACCACAGCCCTTCCTTACAGCTCTCCAGGGTCTCAGGTGGAGGTCTTTCCCATCACCTACTACTTCATTCTTTGTGACTTGAGATGTTGGGGATTGAACCTGGGGTCTTCTGCATGCCAAGCAGATGCTCTACCACTGAGCCACAGCCCCTCTTTACAGCTCTTCAGGGTCTCAGGCTTTCCTATCACCTCCTGCCTGGTCCTTTGAATTGGAGATGCTGGGGATTGAACCTGGGACCTTCTGCATGACAAGCAGATGCTCTGCCACTGAGCTACAGCCCCTTTTTACTGGTGTCCAAGGTCTCAGGCAGATATCTTTCCCATCACCTCCTGCCTAGCTCTTTTAACTGGAGATGCTGGGGATTGAACCTGGGACCTTCTGCATGCCAAGAAGATGCTCTCCCACTGAGCCACAGCCCCTTTTTACTGGTCTCCAAGGTCTCAAGCAGAGGTCTTTCCCATCACCTCCTGCCCAGTCCTTTTCAACTGGAGATGTCGGGGACTGAATCTGGGACCTTCTGCACGCCAAGCAGAGGCTCTGCCACTGAGCCATGGCCCTGAACATCTTGTTGGTCTCTAGGCTGCTGGCAGACTCAAATCTAGCTACTCCACTGCAGACCAAAATGGCTATCCTCTGAAACTAAACAACAAAATATATATTGGTTTGTCAATGTTCATGTCACCCCAAACAACCCTGGGGCTATTAGTTTGGCGAGGAGACTGAGAATTCTCCCTTTGACTTTCCCAAGCCTCTGTTGGAGAGTTTCCATCCCAGGCTTCCCTGCACCTTTGTTCCCTTCCCCCCACCTCCTTTATTTCCATTTCAAACCTTTCATTCGTTTCCATTAAATTTATTCTCACAAACATTTTTTTTTGTTATTACCTACCCAGACAGAAGAGAGGGATAAAACCGCACTAGTGAGAAATCTATCCCCTCAGGCGTAGAAGTTTTCATAATAATCATAAGTCAGGAAACCGGGCTGTATGGCAGCATCCTTCCTCAGTTTTTTCCCCATCCCACAGTTTATTGAGAGGTTTTACATTTCAAATAGTTGACCCGGGAGGGGCTGTGGCTCAGTGGTAGAACCTCTGCTTGGCATGCAGAAGGTCCCAGGCTCAATCCCTGACATCTCCACTTAAAACCAGGCTGGAGGTGATGGGAAGGACCTCTGCCTGAGACCCTGGAGAGCAGTCAAGAGGGGCCGTGGCTCAGTGGAAGAGCCTCTGCTTGGCATGCAGGAGGTTCCAGGTTCAATCCCTGGCATCTCCAATTAAATAGGACCAGGCAGGAGATGATGGGAAAGACCTCCGCCTGAGACCCTGGAGAGCTGTAAAGAGGGGACATGGCTCAGTGGTAGAGCATCTGCTTGGCATGCAGAAGGTCCCAGGCTCAATCCCCGGCATCTCCAGTTAAGAGGACCAGGCAGCAGGTGATGGGAAAGACCTCTGCCTGAGACCCTCGATAGCTGTTCAGAGGTTCTGTGGCTCAGTGGCAGAGCCTCTGCTTGGCATACAGAAGGTCCCAGGTTCAATCCCCGACATCTCTCTCTGTGGACCTCCCACCCTGTGGAACTCAACCCTCAGTGAGACCTATCTCAACCCGCCGGTCCAAGGTTTCTGTCCTCCCTTGGGTCTGAGCTCCCACCTTAACACCTCTATAGTGCCTAAAAATGACAAGAACTAGGTGATTCATAGAATCATAGAGTTGGAAGGGATCTCCAGGGTCATCTAGTCCAACCCCCTGCACAATGCAGGGAATTCACAAATACAAATTCACAAATTGAGTGGACCTGGGTTTCTGGGGCTCCACAGAACTGATCGCTACCTCTTTTCCTGCGGTGACAGAACAAGCATGAACATCATGCGCAGCCTTGGAAGCTTGTGGTTCTCTCCAGATTCCCGAGAGAACCAGTCGGAGTGCCACGTGATGATTAAAAGGCAAGAAAGTGGCTTTGATAAGGGTTGATGGTTCTGCTGGGGGGCAGGAGATGGCCCAATAAGAGGGATGACACACATCCCCTCCAGGTTTGGCTCTGTGGCTGCCTTTCGCATACAAGCCCCAAATGCAACTTGGGGGGGGGAAGAAATGAAAAGGTTGGATGTGGTACAGAGTGACGGGAGACGCTGCGGAGAAGGGAGATTGGAGAATGTGTTTCTGATGGCCCCTGGCCCGTGGCTTGGAAGGAGGAGGATGAAAGGGCCAGTCCGTGTCCCTCGGCCGGCGAGCTTTGTTGGAGGATCAAAGAGACTTACTGATGTCAGACAATCTGCCATCGAGGACTGGCATACGGGCACTTGGGTACCTTGTATGAATCCAGATGAGGTCCTCGAGAGGCAGCCGGTCCCATCCAATAATCGCCTCTCAGTCTACAAGTTTTTATGAGCCGTCTCTGCTTCTGTGCCTCCGGGGTACAGGGGCGCCCACCCGGATCTTTCCCAGGGACCACGATTGCCATTAAGGAAAGGGGGGAAGTGACATGGCTAGTTTAACAGCAGATTAGCACTTCTTCTGCGAGCAATTAATTCCGTGCTTCCTCTCTCTCTCTGCTGCCTGTTCTCGCACAGAGCCAAAAGTCTATCGGAATGCTGCGCCGTTAACCACCGGCCCTGTCCTCCAGCCCTGTACACACGACCCATCGGCATGTGGATGTAGTGGTTAGAGTGCCAGACTAAAATATGGGAGACCTGAGTTCAGATCCCCGCTGTGCCATGGAAGAATGCTGGGTTTCCTTGGGCTGGTCACAGTCTTGCAGCCTAAACTACCTTTCATCAGTTTGGTGTAGTGGTGAAGGGCGGGGACTCTAATCGGGGAGAACTGGGTAATCTGGGAGAGCCGGCTGTGACCTTGGGTCAATCCCAAATTCTCTCAGAGCTGTTCTCTCGTGAGCAGTCCTTGAAAGAGCTCTCGCAGCCCCACCTACCTCACTGGGTGTCTGTTGTGGGGAGGGGAGGGGAAAGGAGATTGTAAACTGCTCCGAGACTCCTTTGGGTAATGAAGGGCAGGGTATAAATCTAATCTCCTCCTCCTCCTCCTCCTCCTCCTCCTGGGAATGATGTAAGTCTTTTTAGCTTTCCATTGACGAGAAAGGCGCAGTTTAAATAAAGTAAATAACAAGAAATAAATTAATGCCGGGGGGCACAATCCCAGGAGATCTCCAGGCCCCGCCAGGAAGCTGGCAACTGTATTTATCACTCGACCTTTCCCCTCCCGACTGTTTTTGTCATCTCCCATTGTTTCCCGTACAATAATCTGTTGTCTCTGGCAACACATCGGAGCCGCCCACCCTCCTTCCGAGGGTGAGATTTCAGCTCAAGACAAATAAAATAAAATAAAATTCACAGCTTCCTTGGTGCCAGCGAGCTCCCAAGGAGAATCGGCATGCCAAGCCGAGTTCTGCCCATTCAGACAGCTTCCTGGAGCGAGTGCGAGGCCAGATACCGGCTTTTGCCACGGCCAGCTCGCTATTCTCTGCAGGGGAGTCACACAGATCACTTTACCTTAACGGGATGACCCGGCGACAAAGAGTTGGCCCACGGCAGCCTTGCGGCGAATGACCCTCAGCATGACATTGAGGGCTTCTTACTTTCTTTAAGCCGACTTGGGGAGGATTTCAGCCGATCCCAGTTAATCACTACAGTCGCTTCATCCCTCCTCTGCCTGTTGGGTGCCACGGGTGCATCTAAGCCGGGCCGCCGGTCGTTTTTATGCAGCCAGCTCCGGCGTCTTAAGTCTCTTGACTATTTCGGCCCTTCTCTTTTTTAAAGGAAAAAAGGCCACAGATTTAGTTCCTCCTGGGAAGCGGAGAGCACACTGTGACCTTGTCTCTCAGACACATAGGAAACAGGGAAGGGAACATGATGCACCACTAGAGCATCCCTGGAGTAGGAATGTAGGTGGTCCCAGGAGTAGAGACCAGGTTCAATCCCTGGCATCTCCAACTAAAAAGAGTAAGAGTCCAGAGTGTTAAAGACTAACAAAATATGCGGCAGGGGATGAGCTTCCGTGACACTGCTCACTTCTTCAGACACAGCTAGAATGTGAGTCCACCCATCCTTATATCTCAGAGAAAGGAGTGATTTAAGACACAAAATAACAATAGTGGGCAAATGACAATAGCAGGTGAATGACAATAGTGGACATGATTGGATTAGGTGTGATATGCAGAGGGGTAGTAGGTGTGGAGAAATCAGCTCTGGTAACGAGACAGGAAACCTAGGTCCCGATTCAGTCCAGGAGGATGCACTGTCTTGAGCTTCATTATCAGTTGCAATTCAGCAGTCTTGATCTAAAAGATCGGGCAGTAGGTGATGGGAAGGACCTCAGCCTGAGGCCCTATCTCAATGGTGAAGCACCAGCTTCAACATACGGTCCAGCGTTCAGTCCCTGTTGGACTCTGTGGCATTGTACCCCATTGAATTTCCTCCCCTCCCCAAACCCTGCCCCCCAAGTTCCACCTTTGAAATCTCCAGGCATTTCCCAACACAGAGCTGGCTACCCTACCTCAACCTGAAATCCTGGCTTAGTGGTGGGACATCTGCTTTGCATGCAGAAGTTCCCACATTCAATCCCCAGCATCTTTAACTAAGAAGATCAGGGAATATGTGATGGGAAGGACCTCAGCCTAGGGTTGCAACCTCCAGGTGGTGCCTGGAGATCTCCTGGAATTACAATTGATGTCCAGACTGTAGAGGTCAGTTCCCCCGGAGAAAATGGCTGCTTTGGAAAGTGGACTCTATGACATAATACCCTGTTGAAGTCCCTTCCCAAGCTCCACCCCCCAAATTGCCAGGTATTTCTCAACACAGAGCTGGCAGACCCGCCTCAACCTGAAATTCTGGCTTAGTGGTGGAACACTTATTTTACATGGAGACATTCCTAGGTTCAATCCCCAGCATCTTCAGCTATGAAGACCAGATTCAGGCCCTGCATCATCAGTTACAAGAAGAAGAAGAAGAGATTGGATTTATACCCCGCCCTTCACTACCCAAAGGAGTCTCAGAGCGGCTTACAAACTCCTTTCCCTTCCCCTCCCCACAACAGACACCCTGTGAGGTGGGTGGGGCTGAGAGAACTCTGACACAAACTGCTCTTTCTCAAGGACAGCTGTGCCAGAGCTTGTGACTGACCCAAGGTCACATCAGCAGGTGCAAGTGGAGGAGTGGGAAATCAAACCCGGTTCTCCCAGATTAGAGTCCGCACACTTAACCACTACACCAAACTGATCAGGGAGTAGGCGACGGGGAAGACCTCAACCTGAAACCCTACTGACTTAGTGGTGGAACATCTGGTTTTGCATGCAGAAGGTTCCAGGTTGAATCCCCAGCATCTTCAGCTAAAAAGATCAGGGAGAAAGTGATGGAGAAGACCTCAGCCTGAAGCCCTAGTTTAGTAGTAGAACATCAGGTTTACATGCAGAAGGTAGCAGGTTCAATCCCCAGCATGTTCAGCTATGAAGACCAGGTTCAGTCCCCAGCATGTTCAGCTATGAAGACCAGGTTCAGTTCCCAACATCTTCAGCTATGAAGACAGGTTCAATCCCCAGCATCTTCAGCTATGAAGACCAGGTTCAGTTCCCAACATCTTCAGCTATGAAGACCAGGTTCAGTTCCCAGCATGTTAAGCTACAAAGACCAGGTTCAGTTCCCAACATCTTCAGCTATGAAGACCAGGTTCAATCCCCAGAATGTTCAGCTATGAAGACCAGGTTCAATCCCCAACACGTTCAAATATGAAGATCGGGGAGTAGGTGAAAGGAAAGACCTCAACCTGAAATCCCATCTCAGTGGTGGGACATCAGTTTTGCATGCAGAAGGTCCCAAATTCAATCCCTGGCTAAGAAGACCAGGGTGCAGGTGATGGGAAAGATCTTTGCCTGAGACCCTGGAGAGCACCTCAGCCAGTCAGGGTAGATAATATTATCCTTCAGAGACCAATGGCCTGACATAGTAGAAGCCAACTTCATGTATTCATGTGTGGAAAAAAGCAACAAGAAGTTGGAACTCTTGCGATTTCTCCCCTCCAGGAGAGACTAAAGACACAGAACCTCACAGGATGAGGCCCCTAGGGCTGGCCAGGTACCTGAAAGGGATGTAGGGAGAGCAGAAGGAGATAGTGGCCATAACCAGGGCCAGGGCCTTTTTGGTGGCAGCTCCCAGAAGAGATCAGGGCCCTGCGGGACCTTTTACAGTTCCGCAGGGCCTGCAAGACGGAGCTCTTCCACCAGGCCTTTAATTAAGGAGCCATCATCAACAACCACCCCCAACAACAACTGGAAGAAATAGTGCCCTGAAAATGTGGTTACCTGGTTTCGCCATCTACAGTCTGTGCCTGCTGCGAACATATGGAAAGACCAACAAGCTGACCAACAAGACAGACCACCGGATATATCAATATGACTGTCACCATCATTGTTAAGTAGAGATCTTGCTAGCACTTTATAATATTAAAATTCTGTTTTTAGAAGGTTTTATGGTTTTGTGATTGCTATTTATATGTTTTATTTTTACGTAAGCCGCCCTGAGACTGCTCCGGTGGGAAGGTCAGGGTATAAATTGAACAAACAAACAAATAAATAGTAAAGACCGAAGGGCCTCACTGAAGACTAATCGTGACAGTGGTAGAGCTGGTGGGCTCTTCATGGCAGACCTAAAGCTCATAAATGCATCTAAACTCATTATGAGCCACGTCCAAACTCTGATCAAGGCTTGGCTTGTAGTGAACCCTTTCCAGCCAACACCACTACTTCCTGCTGGGGCAGTCACCTTTGTTTTTTCAATTTATACTTATCTGTGGCACTGAAATCCTGCCCTGTCTCCTTAGACTCAAGGCAGCTAACAAAGCTCCACACTAGGGATGCTGGCCCTCCACTGGCAACCCCAGGGAGCATTGGGGTGTTTTACCATAGAGATTTTTAAAAACTCCTGGAGTGTCCTGGCATCCCTTCCTGTTCGGAAACAGGAAGTGACTTCCCCATGCAGTTTTCCCCTCCCATATTCCTTCTGCCAGTTCACTGAGCAAAGGTGGGGGACAGAGAGTATCACCGGGAGGTTTGTTGCTGTTAGAGGGTAAGTGACAACCCTATAATGCAAATGCATGAAAAACAGTAGGACCATAAGAACAACAGGAGAGCCCTGCTGGATCATACCAGTGAGGGTCCATCTGGTCCAGCATCCTGTCTCACACAGTGGCCAACCAGTTCCTCTGGAGGGCCAACAATAGGGCACAGAAGCCGAAGCCTTCCCTTGATGTTGCCTCCTGGCTCTGGGATTCAGAGGTTTAGTGCCTCTGAATGTGGAGGTTCCCCTCAGTCACCATGGCTGGTAGCCACTGATAGACTCATCCTCCATGAATCTATCCAATCCCCTTTTAAAGCAGTCTATTCCTGTGGCCATCACGACATCCTCTGGCAGAGAATCCCACGTTCGAATCACTCTCTGTGTAAATCAACACCTGTGTCAGTCAACACCTTCAGAGCAACCCAGATCAGGGGTCATTTCCTGCAGGAGTGCACAGGAGCAAAGCACCGGCAGTAAAGAGCCCAGGGGGCGGGCACATGCAACAAGCCCCACCCCCTCCTCCCAGCAGCCCTCAGTCAGAGCAAGAAGCAGCCAGAGCCCCCCCTGCCCCCCCGGTGTTGGATCCCCAAGCATCGAGAATAAATCCACGTTTTCAAGAAAAGCAAAATTTATTTCAAAGCGTTGAAGACATACTCAAACACGTTCTTTGTTAGAACTGGGGATACACAGTTAGGTCAAGCATAATAAAGGAACTTCAAACAGATACAGATCCAATGAATGGCTTTCCCGCTGGCGGGCTAATGAAACGGTTGCGCGCCCAGTCCATGGGAACCAGGCAGAACATCAGACAAAACACAGGTGCAGTACTCATGAGAAAAGCAATAGGCAAGCATTACAGCATCTTCTCCCCCACACAACCTCCAGCAGTTATCTTTTGCATTCCAACGCAGGAGCAGGATGATAGAAACCAAGCCGGGTGCAACAGGGAAAAGATATGTACACAGAGGTCACAAAAAACAGAATGGCAGCTTGCTGACATACTGCCCCCCTTAAAATACACTTACAACACACCTCCCGGCCTGGGCGGGAGACCTCCCGGGCTGGGCGGGAGACCTCCCGGTTTGTCCGGGAACCTTCTGTGGAAACTACGGATCAGGTAAGGGGCCCGAATATCCCCTTCTTCCACCCATTCGCGGTGCTGGGGACCGAAATCAACCCATTCGATAAGGTACCAGAGTTTACCACGTTTCAATTTACAATCAAGGATATCAGCGATCTCAAAATGTTCATCCCCTTCCAAAATGACAGGTGGAGGAGGAGTAACTGCTGGTCTCCAGGGAGACGGGCCAGGATCCTTCTTCAACAGGCTCATGTGAAAAACAGAATGCAGAGCACGTAAATTCTTAGGCAAAACAACATCAACCGCCACATCATTTATGACTTTACGCACTTTGAATGGACCAATGAACTTCCACCCCAATTTCCTGCTAGGCCGCAGCATCTTAATGTTCTTGGTCGAGACATACACAAGATCCCCAGGTTTCAGATCAAACCCCACCACCCTACCCTTGTCTGCCTGGGTCTTGTAAGCAGCCTTGGCTGCGTCAAGCGTTTGGCATAGCAGAGGCCATGCATTTTGCAAGGACATACACCATTTATCAGCGTCCCCCACAGGACGTTGGCCCATCCCCTCCAGGAAAGGGAGGGGGGGGCTGTCGTAACCAGAGACAGCTTTATAAGGAGACATGCCCGTGGAGCTATGGACAGTATTGTTATAACAATATTCAGCAAGAGGCAACAATTCACACCAATCATTCTGTTGATAATTAGTAAAACAACGCAGATATTGCTCCAGGGTCTGATTAACTCGTTCCGTTTGTCCGTCAGTTTCAGGATGATACGCGCTGCTGAGCCCTTGTTCCACCCCTAAAATGGAAAGAAGTTCCCTCCAAAACTTAGAAACAAATTGGGTCCCCCTGTCAGAAATTAACTTAGCAGGTAATTGATGAATTTTCACCACGTGAGACATAAACGATTTCGCCAACCTCTGAGCTGTAGGCAAGGAAGGAAAAGGCACAAAATGAGCTTGCTTAGAAAATAAATCAACAACCACCCAAATAACAGTGTTCCCTTTGCTCGCAGGGAGGTCAGTAATAAAGTCCATGGACACCACTTCCCACGGTCTCGATGGGGTAGGGAGTGGCTGCAGAAGACCAGGAGGCTTGCCCACTCTGGGTTTAGTCAAGGCACAGGTTTGGCAGGACCGAACAAAAGTCAAGAGGTCTTTGCGCATCTGTGGCCACCAGAACTGTCTGCGGATGAGTTGCAGAGATTTAACAAAACTCCAATGCCCTGCCAGTTTCGAACCGTGAGCAGACTCCATCACCTCCCTCCTCATTGAAATAGGCACATACAGTTTGTCTCCAGAATAAATCAGACCTTCAGGGCTACGGACACAATCTGGCAACGCTTTCAGGGAGGCATCATCATCAGCAGTAAAAGCAGACATATATTTCTGGACCCAGCCCCCCCCCCCCCAGGGAAAAGGGAAGGCGAAGTTTCATCAGAACGCGGAATGGATCGCGCTTGCGCACGGGTGACCACAGCCCCCCCCAGGTGGGAGGGGGAAAAAACAGAGTCCATGATGATCTCACGCTGACTGTCATGTTGTGGGAGGCGTGAAAGCGCGTCAGCCAGGGAATTAGCCGCCCCAGGGAAATGACGAAGAGTGAATCGAAACTTAGCAAAGAAGTCCGCCCAACGAAGTTGTTTAGCGTTGAGAGAACGGGGGGATTTCAGCATTTCCAGATTTTTATGGTCAGTCCAGACTTCAAATGGCAGTTGCGCCCCCTCCAACCACTGCCTCCAAGTGGAGAGAGCCAGCCGGATCGCTGATGCCTCCTTCTCCCAAATCCCCCAGTTTCGTTCAGCGTCAGAAAACTTTTTAGACACAAATGCGAGGGGGTGTAAACGACCATCTTCCCCTTCTTGCAAAATAGCGGCCCCCATTGCCACATCCGAGGCATCAGTTTGGACAATGAATTTTTTAGTTTCATCAGGGCGCGCCAGCACTGGCTCAGAGGTGAACATCAGTTTAAGTTTCTCAAAAGCCTCTGCGCAAGCAGGGGACCATTTAAGCGGGGCGCCTGGTTTCGTAGCATCAAAACCCTTCCCCTTGGTCTTTAGCAAATCAGTCAGAGGAAGGGCAATTTGAGCGAAATTCTGGATGAAATTTCTGTAAAAATTGGCAAATCCGAGGAACATTTGCAATTGTTTGCGGGTCCTGGGGGGTTCCCAGTCAAGTACAGCCTGTATTTTAGCAGGGTCCATTTCCACCTTCCCCCCAGAGATGCGATAACCCAAAAAGTCAATGCATGTCTTGTGGAATTCACATTTTGACAGCTTTGCAAACAGGTGGTGTTCATAAAGTCGCTTAAGGACCTGGCGCACCAATTTAATATGCGACGGGAGGTCCTGAGAGTACAGCAACACATCATCAAGGTAAAGGACCACTCCTTTGAACAAGAACTCATGTAGGACCTCATTGATTAGGTTCATGAAGACCCCCGGAGCCCCTTGAAGCCCGAAGGGCATAACGAGGTACTCAAACTGCCCCAAAGGGGTATTAAATGCAGTCTTACTTTCATCCCCCTCCCGAATGCGCACACGGAAATATGCATCTCGGAGGTCAAGTTTCGAGAAGATTTTGCCCTTGGTGGCCTCAGCTACCAAGTCCTTGATTAGCGGGAGGGGGTAAGCATTGGACAAAGAAACAGCGTTCAGACCCCTATAATCAGTGCACAATCTAAGCCCCCCGTCTTTCTTCTTTCGGAAAAGTACAGGCGCGGCGAAAGGGGAGGAAGCCGGGCGAATGAAACCTCGGGCTAGGTTTTTATCAATAAAGTTCCGCAGTTCAACTTTCTCAGCCGGCCCCATCGCATAAATTTTACCTTTGGGCAATTTACAGTCAGGCAAAAGTTCAATAGCACAGTCAGTAGAGCGATGGGGGGGCAATTCGTTAGCTTCATCTTCGCCAAACACTTTCGCCAAGTCTCTATACTCTCGAGGCAAAGAAGCTAACTCTTCCGGCTGCAAAGCGCCGCAGGGGAACTGTGCGGTCGGCTGGTCCCCCCACGAGTCCACCCAGCAGTGATCCACACACTTAGCCGACACAAATTTGACAACCCCTTCTTCCCACAAGATGTAAGGGTCATGGGTAAACAACCAGGGACTCCCCAGTACTAAGTCAAACTGCGATTTAGGGGTAACAATGAAGGATCTGGATTCCCAATGATCGCCAGCCCCCAACCGCAAAGCCATAGTCTCGTGTGTACAAGGTTCCATGGGTGCCCCATCCATTTGGGTAAAAATGATGGGAGACTTCAAGGGGACTATCCCCGCTTCCAGTGCCAATAACACTCTAGGGCTGATGAGATCCCTCCCACACCCAGAATCAATCAACGCTCTCACCCTAACGTGGGTCCCCAGGAGCGGATTCATTAACGAGACAGTCACGAAAAACAGGGAAGGGGTTTCTCTCACCACCTTGGGCGCAGCATTAGAATGGCCTTGTCGTTTTGCGCCCCTCACAACAGGCCGTTGTCGTTTTCCGCCGTTTCAGGCACCACCTCTTCTTCTGACTCGGCAGCAGACGGTTCGATTCCCTCCAGGCCTTGGGCCGCCTGCAGAGCTTTGGAGAAACGCGGTTTAGCCATCCCCTTCTGCCTCGTCAGTGGCGTCTTAGGGCTCGGAGTAGGCGGCTTGTCTTTTACCTGACGGCTGCCACAATCCACAGCGAAATGCCCCTTCTCCCCGCACTTGAGACAGAGCCCCATCTTCATACGTAGTTCTCGTGCCGATTCCGACAGGCGTTGAGTCTTGGGTCTGGAGGCACTGGCAGCGGCGGGTCTGTTGGTCGTAGCAGCCAAGTCGAGTTTGATGGTGGTGAGCCGATCCTCTGCATTTTCAGCTTCCTGGGTCCAGGCCATCAGGGAGACAGGATTGACAGTCTTCAGAACCGTTTCTCGGATGTCTGCGTTGAGTCCCAATCGATACATCTCAGCCAATATATGATCAGGGTAGTCTCGGAGCTTTGCTGCTTGCTTGTGGAATTCCAGAGTGTACTCGCGAACCGACTTCTTGTTCTGGCGGTAGGTGCGGAGAAACGCTTTAGCTCTTTGGCTCGCGTTGACATCTTCAAACCTCGCCCGCAGCGCCCACATGAATGCTCGCAAATTCAAAAGTTCCGGACCGCGGTCATTGTGCAGTCCAACATACCATGTGGCGGCGTCTCCTTTCAGTCTTGCCGAGATGACATCAATAAGACCAGCTTCATTTCGGAACAGGTGTCGGCTCTCTTCTACGAATTTATGCACTCTCACCGTGAAGAAAGCGAGTTCATCTGGGTTGCCGTCAAAGGTAGCCTCCAGTAGATCTTTGGGTCTGGGCCGTGGAGGCCTTACCAACGGTCCCAGCTGACCCGGAACTCCCCTGAGAGGGAGACCCGGACCAACCGGTGGCCCCGCTGGCATTGGCCTCATCGGCGGCGGCAGACCCGGCACCGGCGGACCCCCCGGCATCGGCTGTTGCACAGGCCCTTGCTGAGGCGGTCCCGCCGGCGGCTGTGTATCCCCAGTTCTAACAATATGTTGGATCCCCAAGCATCGAGAATAAATCCACGTTTT
>NW_015173129.1:1268042-1272323 GCF_001447785.1 Gekko japonicus
TAGACCCCGGCTCCGGGAACAATCCCTTGTCAAACAGACTCTCACGTAATCCGCTCCCCCGACGGGAGTACACCTCACGGGTGCCCTGGGTGTTGTACATAGTCCAGTCATCCTGCTGGTGAGTCTTCCGTGGACCCCAGTGCGAAGGGGTCGGAGGCGGCCAAGACAGATGTGCAGGCAGGCGGGGAATCGCTCCCCCCACGGCACCCTCCATCGAGGCTGCAGTCGTGAACACCAAAGACGCGGAGGTTTGTGGGACCGATCCTGAGTCCCCCTCCGTGTTAGGTAGATTTCCCTCAATTCCGCTCATGATCTTGCCAGATTCGGAACGATAGGAAAAAGGGAGTTCTAACAATATGTTGGATCCCCAAGCATCGAGAATAAATCCACGTTTTCAAGAAAAGCAAAATTTATTTCAAAGCGTTGAAGACATACTCAAACACGTTCTTTGTTAGAACTGGGGATACACAGTTAGGTCAAGCATAATAAAGGAACTTCAAACAGATACAGATCCAATGAATGGCTTTCCCGCTGGCGGGCTAATGAAACGGTTGCGCGCCCAGTCCATGGGAACCAGGCAGAACATCAGACAAAACACAGGTGCAGTACTCATGGGAAAAGCAATAGCCAAGCATTACAGCATCTTCTCCCCCACACAACCTCCAGCAGTTATCTTTTGCATTCCAACGCAGGAGCAGGATGATAGAAACCAAGCCGGGTGCAACAGGGAAAGGATATGTACACAGAGGTCACAAAAAACAGAATGGCAGCTTGCTGACACCCGGCCCAAAACAGTCCAGTGGCACCTTTAAGACCAAGTTTTATTCAGGTACGAGCTCTCCCTCCTCTGCGAGCACAGATCTGCATAATTCCCCCCCCCCCAATAGCTAGCAATCCAAAACAGTCCAGTGGAGCCTGAGCGGTGGGTGTTGCCTTCTGATACACTTCTGGTGATGCCAGGGGGTGTGGCATATGCAAATAAGTTATGCTAATGAGTTACGCTAATGAGCTCCTGCACCTCTTTTTCTACAAAATCACCCCTGACCCAGATGATAGACCCAGATGCGAGATGAAAGCATACAGCATGCTCAGCCAAAGCTATTTACTCTTCCCCACATGCTCTCTGAAATAAAGCTGTCTCACAGGCCTCCCATGATTCATAGAGGGAAAGTACCCTTGCCCTGTTCTAGTAGGTTGTGCCAGAGGAATGGACCTGCCTCCAAGAAAGCCCGTGGCTTAATTGCTGCTGTCCAAACAAGCCTCGGGGAAGGCACAGCAAGGAGATGACGAACTGGAGAGCATAGCCGGCATGTGAGAGTATAACCGGGAGATGGAATTCGATGACGACGACCCCGAGCTTTAAAGGTAGCGGCCAGCACTTTGAACTGGTCCCAGAAACGAATTGGTAACCAACAAAGTTGAGGCACCGCTGGAACTGTGTGTTCCGAGTGGCTGACCCCCAGACGGAGTCTCTCTGCAGCCTCTCATATCAATTAAAGCTTCCAAGACATCTTCAGTGGCAGTGTCATGTAGATAGTGTTGCCAGCTTCCCGGTGGGACCTGGAGACCCCCCAGAATTACAGAAGAAGAAGAAGAAGAAGAAGAAGAAGAAGAAGAGGAAGAGGAAGAGGAAGAAGAAGAAGGAGGAGGAGAAGAAGAAGAGGAAGAAGAAGGAGGAGGAGGAGAAGGTGAAGAAGGCTTCTAGTGTCCTGGCCCCACTGATGGACCTCCTAATGGCACCTGGTATCTTTGGCCACTTTGTGACAGAATGTTGGACTGGATGGGCCATTGGCCTGATACAACATTGAAGAAGAAGAGGAGGAGGAGGAGGAGGAGATTGGATTTATACCCCACCCTCCACTCGGAGTCTCAGAGTGGCTTACAATCTCCTTTCCCCTCCCCTCCCCACAACAGACACCCTATGAGGTAGGTGGGGCTGAGAGAGCTCTTTCAGGAACTCCTCTTTCAAGGACAGCTCTGATAGAACTACGGCTTGCCCAAGGTCATCCAGCCAGGTGCAAGTGGAGGAGTGGGGAATCAAACCTGGTTCTCCCAGATGAGAGTATGTGCACTTAACCACGACACCAAACTGCAAAGGAAAAGGACCATTTAAAAATTAATATTCATCTTATTCTTATTTAATCAAATATTTTTATTTCTTCATACAGCATTCCATTTTTTGGTCCTATATCAATTGTTTCCTGCCTTACAAGTGAAACAGGGGCTTTGTTGTGTGTTGTATTCCATACTATTTGACCTCTGAAGAAGGCTCATGTGGGCTGAAACGTATCAGGTATATGGTTCTTTTTGTGCATTTGTCCCTTTCATTATTGTATGAGGCTTTATTTGGGCCCCCACAAAGTTTCTATATGTTTCTGAAATAAACACGTGTACTTTTGTCCATACGTATTGATGTCTCTAACTTTTGGCCCTTTACTAGTTTGCCGAACTTCCTTTGGTTGGTTTTTGCATGGTTGGTTTAGTTTTTCTTCCCCTTTCTTTGTGGGTGTAGTCCTTAAGGGGCTACTGGACTCTTGGTCTTTTCTCCTGCTACAGACGGACTAACACGGCTACCCATCCTACGACATGGAAAATGCTGTTCCCAGGGTTAGAACTCAGGTTTTGAAATACAAAAGAGCTATGAAAAAGGCAGGGTGGCCTTTGGATAGGGCTGGCCCATGACCTACTTTCAGAAGCTTCGCGACTCCGGATCCAAAGGTTGAGAAACACTGATGGAGACCATGTTCCAACAGCATTGAAATATATAGCATTGGGGAAAGTGCAGAAAAGGGCAACTAGGATGATAAAAGGGTTGGAACACTTTCCCTATGAAGGAAGGTTAAAGCGCTTGGGGCTCTTTAGCTTGGAGAAATGACGGCTGACGGGTGCCATGATCGAGGTTTACAAGATTATGCATGGGATAGAGCAAGAACTCACAATGCAAGAACTCGTGGGCACTCCATGAAATTGCTGAGCGGTCGGGTTAGAACGGATAAAAGGAAGTCCTTCTTCACCCAAAGAGTGATTAACACATGGAATTCACTGCCACAGGAGGTGGTGGCGGCTACAAGCATGGATGGCTTCAAGAGGGAATTGGATAAACATATGGACCAGAGGTCCATTGGTGGATGGTAGCCACGAGGTATAGATAGGAACTCTTCAGTCTGGAGCGAGTGATGCTCTGTATTCTTGGTGCTTGGCAGGGGGTCAACAGTGGGAGGGCTTCTAGTGTCCTGGCCCCACTGGTGGACCTCCTGGTGGCACCTGGTATTTTTGGCCAGTGTGTGAAAGGGGGTTGGACTGGGCCATTGGCCTGATCCAACACTGGGTTCTCTTATGTTCTTATGACTCCCAACTCCTGACCCACAGGTTGAGAAATACCAACGTAGTTTAGTTTAGTATTATTATTACGGTCTTAACACCAGCATACAATACAAACATAGTATGAAAAAGAAAAAAGAGAGATAATATACAGAATAAAATCTAAATTTAAAAACTTTTAAAATGTGGCTCCCGCAATCTAAGAACACCAATGTAGACCATGTTCCAGTAGTTAATCTGAAGGTTACAACAGTATGGCTCGGCGTAGCTATGGCAGCACGATCGAAATACAAGGCCAACTGAATAAGTCATGTTTAAGTGAAAGAAGACACTCCCATGAACAGCACCGACACGTTTATCCATTAACAAGTTCGGGCCCAAGTGGGACCTTGAATTTCTTAAGTGGATCTATTAAAGATGGCAATCGCTCCTCACATCTGAACATACCAGCTCCCCAGGAGCCACAGACTCTGGGAAACGTAGTCTCCCAGGGTATCCAAGTACTTAGCATGGATGAGAGATACATTCGTCTTATAAGAATGCTTTTTCAGCTTGCCAGTGGTGAAGGTACGTCTCTCTCCTGGCAACCCACAACTGTCTTTACCAGGTGAGTTTTCAGAGATAGAGCCAGGGTAGGGTTCATAGGATAGTGGGAATTGGAAGGGCATGTGTGGATATCTAGGGTTGCCAACTTGGGGGTTGGGAAATTGCTGGAGATTTGGGGATGGAGACTGGGGAGGGCAGGGTTTGGGGATGAGAGAGACTTCAGGGGATCTGTCATCTGCAGATCAGTTGTGATTAAGAACATAAGAGAAGTCAATGTTGGATCCAGTCCAACACTCTGTCACACAGTGGCCAAAAATAATTACGCTATCCAATGAAGCTTCCTCCTAGGAAAGTGTCCTTAGGGCTGTGGCCTGTTTTCCCCTATAGGGCCAGTAAAAGATTAACCTACAAACT
>NW_015173129.1:1272380-1295147 GCF_001447785.1 Gekko japonicus
AAAGCCCTGCCCACCTTGGAATCATGCAGGGCACAGAGCAGGGGTCACTGGTGTTTGTGAATCCCCTGCCTTGTACAGGGGGCTGGACTTAGATGACCCTGGAGGTCCCTTCCAACTCTATGATTCTATGATTCTATACTGTAATAACAACAGCCCTGTAGCTAAGGAGTTTTGGGGGAGGGGGCTGGGGGGGCAACAGCCCATGGCGTTGCAGTATGCACCGAGGCGCAATATAAACATCCAACCATAAATATTTGCTTTAGTTAAAAACAACCACCACAACAACACGCCAGTAGCAGCCACTGTCGTGGTGAATTATCCGCCTGCCTGGAAAGACTGGCGGGTTGGTGGGTGGGGGATTGTCTGTTGAGGTCCAGTGATGGCGGGGCTTGCCCACTCAGCCCCCCTCGAGCTTTCCCCCAGAACTGTTTTGTTAAGAGCGTTGGGTGCTTCCAGTCGCCGGCAGGCGGAAAGGGTTACAAATTGAGCTGTGGAGCCGGTGGGCAGTGGAGAAACTTCTGCCCCGGATCGGGGTGGGGAATTGGGGGGGTTGCCCGGTGGCAGATCCACATGCCCAGGAGGAGAAGGAGCCCCCCCGCCTTCCCCAGAGAGACCAGCCAGCAGCTCCCCTGGGAGGGGATCGGGAGCGAAAGAGTGGCGCGGCTGACGTGCCAAGGGGCCGGTGGGTGGGGAAGAGGCACTTCCCAGCAGCCTCTTCAGAGGGAACGGAGGAGCCTTCTCACTGGCTGTTGGGCTGAGGGCAGCGACAAGGGGGGAGGTGAGGATGGGGCCCGTGAAAACCGTGGGGCCCCACGTTAGCTACGGGCCTGAATAACAAGGATATGACTGCTGGAAAAAACCTCACTGGTTAACCAAGTAGTACTCAGAACTTCAAGGTCTTCCTTCTGCTCTCCACACTTAATGCTGGAAGACCTGGAGGCTGTCAATCCAGAGAGAGGCGTAGGAGCCACTCATGCTCCTGATGCCATCCGGAGCATGAGGAAGAAATGGAGTTTGCAAAGGGGTTGGGGGGGGGACAACAATAAGAGAAGTTATTTTTGTGCGTAGGGGAAGGCTATAACTCCTTTGTTGGTGGAGGCGAAAGATTTCTGAGAACATTTGGAACCGAGCCACCACTGGGAACTACGTCCTCGTTTCCCTGGGATTCATGCCAGTGGGAGGGATCTGGACGACATAGAACTTCCCTGTCTCTCCACAAAATGCTCTTCTCCTGAGGGATAGGAGACCTTGAAAAATGACTTTGGGGAGAGGAGGCCCATTAAGGGGAGGGCGGGATACAAATCCAATAAATGAATAAATAAATAATAAAATGCATAATACTAAGGCCGATTCTGCATTTGCTTTTCCCTCCGTTGTTTTATGCAGGGGTCATTTCGTAGAAAAAGAGGTGCAGGAGCTCATTAGCATACCTTATTTGCATATACCATGCCCCCTGACATCACCGGAAGTGTGTCAGAAGGCAACACCCACCGCTCAGGCTCCACTGGACTGTTTTGGATTGCTAGCTATGGGGGGGGGGGGGGGGCAGAACGCGACCGCTGATTTTGGTTTGCAGGTTTGGGGGGGGGGGGGGAGAACATGCAGATCTGTCCTCGCAGAGGGAGAGCTTGTGCCTGAATAAAACTTGGTCTTAAAAGTGCCACTCGACTGCTTTGGATTGCTAGCTATGGGGTGGGGGGGAATGTGCAGATCTGCCCTCACAGAGGAGGGAGAGCTTGTACCTGAATAAAACTTGGTCTTAAAGGTGCCACTGGACTGCTTTGGATTGCTAGCTATGGGGGGGGGGGAATGCGCAGATCTGCCCTCACAGAGAAGGGAGAGCTTTTACCTGAAGGTGGGCCGGGGGGGCTCTGGAACTTACCTGGCTGCTTCTTGCTCTGACTGAGGGCTGCTGGGAGCAGGGGGTGGGGTTTGTTGCATGTGCCCACCCCTTGGGCTCTTTACTGCCAGAGCCTCGCTCCTATGTGCTTCGGCAGGAAATGACCCCTGGTTTTACGAAACCCACATCGGAACAGACATTACCCTCTGCATTGCATGCTGCTTCCGCTTCCTTTGATTACTGGATATACTCTGGTTTCTCTTCAGATCGCATAAATCTTTGATTACTGGATTTTATGGTAGCCTCCACACTCCATGCCACTTTGGCTTCCTTTGGATTTTATGGTACCTTCTGCATAGATCTATGGCCGTTCAGGGGTGACTCTGCAGTCAGTACGGCATTGCCCTGAAGTATCTGAATGAGGTTTTGAGCTCTGCGTTTTCCTCCCAGTTGAGAAAATGTGGAGCGAATGCTAGATGCAGAATCACCCTAAGTGCAGCCCATCCCAGAGGATGTTAGGATAACTGTCCCACAATCCCATGGGTCTTGCAAAACCCTCCCGGTGAAGTTGGGCAGGATCATGCCCTCTTCTGCATTCAGGCTAGCAGCAACTCTAAGTAGGGTGGGATCTCATCAAGCTAAATGGTAGAGATTAGTCGGGGATGTAATGAAAGGATGTAATCTGCATGTAATCAGAAAGTAATCTGGGCGCCGCCCAGGAGGGGGGCGAGTGTCACTTCTTGGCATCTGATCTCCATATATAGACTTCTCTTCCCAGGGAGGATGGCAAGCCCCAGACGTCTCCATAGAACCAGTGTTCCCTCTAAGCTGAGTTAGTGTGAGCTAGCTCACAGTTTTTTAGCCTCTGGCTCACACACTTTCGTCTTCGCTCAGGAAGGAGGGTTCCAGAGCCAACTAATTTATGCAGCAGCCAAATCGCTCGCTCACAACTCACAACTCCTCGTTAACTATGGAGGCCCAGGTGGCGGCCACTGCCAAGTCAGCTTTTTACCACCTTAGGCTGGTGTGGCAGTTGGTTCCCTTCCTCGACCACAGTGACTTGGCCACAGTGATCCATGCGACGGTCACCTCGAGGCTAGACTACTGTAATGCTCTCTACATGGGGCTGCCTCTGTCGCAAATCCGGAAGCTGCAGCTGGTGCAGAATGCTGCGGCCAGGCTGCTGATGGGTCTTCCTAGTAGGGACCACATCCGGCCTGCCCTGAAAGCACTGCACTGGCTGCTGATAGCGTACTGGATTCGCTTCAAAGTGCTGGTTCTCACCTTTAAAGCCCTAAATGGCCTGGGTCCAGCATACCTAAGGGACCACCTTTCCCCATATGTTCCCCCACGGGCACTACGGTCGGGGACGCAACATCTCCTGGCAATGCCAGGTCCCAAGGAAGCCAGGCTGGCTGCTACCAGGGCCAGAGCCTTCTCGGTGGCGGCTCCTACCTGGTGGAACGAGCTCCCGGAGGAGATCCGGGCCCTGCAGGACCTTGTACAATTCCGCAGGGCCTGTAAGACGGAGCTCTTCCGCCAGGCGTTTCAGTAGGAGCTGCCACTACTGTACCATCTTCATCTGGCCCTGGGAGAAAGAACGACAGCGCTAAGCGGAACAGATGGCACTGAGTGGATATAACAGCATTATATGCCATCTTTATGGAAGATCAATTCGGAACATCCAGAGCACTTAATAATAATAATGTTGTAATACTGTAGAATTAGTTTTAAATGGTTTTAAATGTGTTTTATGCACTGGCTTATGCCTGATTGTGAGCCGCCCTGAGCCCGCGTTGCATGGAGGGCGGGCTATAAATTGAACTTATAAATAAATAAATGAATGAATGAATAAATAAATAAATAAAATAAAATAATGCCAGTAGCTCACAAAGCGGAATTTTTGCTCACAAGGCTCCACAGCTTAGGGGGAGCATTGCTTAGAACCGATGCAAAACAATACTAAAAAAACCCCAGACGTTTCACATTTTCAAATCTTAGCATGCCTAGGCTACGTTTTATGAATTTTTGGAGCCCAGCTATGGTTTGAACGCTCTGAACAAATTATCTTAGCTGTTTCTCCATCATTCCGAGGGGTGTGGAAGACCCTGCAGGGGCATGAAGGGACACGTCAGGCGCTCTAGGAATCGTTCCCGGAAAACGAAACGTGGCACAAGGCACTGTGTTAATGATACACAGTTCATGTCAGGATGGGGAAGTCGCTGATCTAAACAGCAGGGAGCCCTTCGATGGAACCCCGTGCGCTCGTCTTCTCCTTCTCTCTCAACACGCTGAGATACACAAACAGAAGACGGGGGGGGGGACTTCATGCATCAAAAATAGCCGTTTTTAACAGCAACAACAATAAAAAAGACATTTTGGCAAGGAAACCTTGAGATAACTCAGCTGTTTGTATGTGACAGGGTAGCTACAAAACCATACTTGAAATGAGGGCATGGGACTCCTTAGCTGTGAAGAAGAAGGTCCCCCACCCCCGTCCAGATACCAAGACATCACCAATTGCTGGAATTAGATGCTCGGGTATTAATGTTAGTAGGGTAGCTACTTGGGAAATGGGCAGAATTGGGCAACGCAGCAAAATCTCACCTGTGCACTATTCTATGGGCACTTTAGTGACTATCGGGTCCAGTTATATTGGCATAAACTTACATGGAGCACCATGTTGTAATCTATCAAACTTAAAGTAAAGGTAAAGGTTCCCTTGCTCGAAAGCCAGTCGAATCTGACTCTAGGGTTGCGGTGCTCATCTCCGTTTCAAAGCTGAAGACCCAGCGCTGTCCGAAGACGTTTCCGTGGTCATGTCGCTGGCATGACTAAACACCAAGGCGCACGGAACGCTGTTACCTTCCCACCGAAGTGGTACCTATTTATCTACTTGCAATTTCTTGCTTTCAAACTGCTAGGTTGGCAGGAGCTGGAACTAGAGATGGGAGCTCACTCCATCATGCGGCACCCTGGGTCTCGAATTGCTGAACTACTCACCTTCCACAGCCTGCAGTTCAGCGTCTTAACCACTTGAGCCACCGCAGCTCCTATCAAACCTTATGATGTAACAATATAGATGGACCTGATATTCTTTGATGGTGTTATGGGTTCTGGCAACAGCAGCCAGTGATTGGATCTACATTTCTCTGTTGCCCCAACATCTCAGCATCTAGGGGACACTGGCATCTTAGGCAGCATAACATCAGAGATCCCTCATTGGTTTTAGTCCCATTACCTTTGGCTGGAGAGCCGTTACTCAAATTGCCCAACCCAGCTAGGAGTTTGTGCTGAAGAGCCAAGCAGTCAAATCATCCAATCCAGCTAGGAGTCTATGCTGAAGAGCCAAGCAACCAAATCACTCAACCCAACTAGGAGTCTACGCGAAAGAGCCAAGTAGTCAAATCACTTAACTAGAAGTCTATGCTGATGAGCCACAAAGCCAAATCACCCACACCAACTAGGAGTCTGTGCTGAAGAGCCAAGTAGCCACTATTAGCCTCCCCCCCTTCCCCCCTAACTAGCTATGCAGGGCAGCATTGGCTTAGACCAGCGCTTGACCCTGCATCTTTTAATTCATGGAGAATTGTTGAAGTGTCAAAATTGATAGGTATAACTAAGAGGGGTGTGCTCATGGACAGAAAAGATTTGGCCAAATTATGGAATGAACCTATGCACTGGTATCAATCCATACAACGAAAACATGCAGTAAATGCCCCAGCCATTCCACAAGGTCTGAAAAGACAATAGACAGTTTATGAAACCCTTTTGAATCAAAGCTCCTTTCCCTCAAACGGTTTAATTTCTATCGTCTGTAAGATCTTATTGACCACTAAAAAGAGCAGAGAACCCATGTACGTTCAAAAATGGAATCTGGACCTTCAAGGGACACTCACCACATGACTGGCCATTGATCACCTGGGCCTTAGCATCTCCTCTTAGACTCAGTATGCTGTGCAATAGGGAGTGTGTACATTTAGTCACAATGGATCCTTGCATGCCCACTGTAGTTAACTGTTTTAAAATGTTTTATTCATTTTTAGCGCACTGTGTGCCTTGATTGTGTTGACCATGGTGTTGTATTACACCGGTGTACTGTGAGCCGCCCTGAGCCCGTGTGCGGGGAGGGCGGGATATAAATGTAAATAAATAAATAAATAAATAAATAAATGTCAGTGGGAGTTGATCTGGAGCTCTAATACTCTGAGATCAAAAACTTGATCAATCAGAGCTGTAACCTTTAAATGTATGTCTAGATGGCATTTGACACCTCAGAGACTGCACCATCTGCAACCGTCTTCCTTCCCGGTATGTTGGTGTGGTTGCGGTGAAATGGGCACTTATTGGCATTGTTGGTGGACATGTAAATTCGCAGAGCAGTTCTGGCGGATGGTGCATGCCCAAATCAGTGAGATTGTCTCATATAATGTACCATTCAAAGCAGAAGTTTTCCTTTTAAATTTGTGGCTGGATAGGAAAATCTCGATGGAGAAAAAAGAGCTAGTGGCATTGTTATGTACTGTTGCAAAATTGGTAATTGCCCCAAAATGGAAGAGTTCTGTACCACTACATATAGAGCATTGGTACCAAAAAAAATGTGATTTGTGCCTTTTAGGAAAAATGGCCATGAAAATTCAAAATACAGAGTCAGGCTCTTATTCTACTAATTTTGAGGGTGTGTGGTCTCCTTTTTTAACCTTTGTGTCTCGACATGACCAGACAAGATGGTTATCAGATTGGACTAAATCAATGTTGATAAACTGACTTGTCTGAGTTATTTCCCTTCCCACAAAGAACTAGTTGTGATGGCCTTGGAAGAAATGGAAACCTTGTTATATTGAGTATTTGGTATGTAGGTGCTATATTTGTAGATTTCGATTGGTTATCTTACATTTGGTATATGAATTTTGTAATTTATTGGGTTGAATAAAGTTTTTTTTAAAAAAGAGCCAAGTAGCCACATCATCCAATCCAGCTAGGAGTCTGTGCTGAAGACCCAAGCAACAAAATCACCCAGCCCAACTAAGAGTCTATGTTGAAGAGCTGGCAACCAAATAACCCAACCTAACTAGGAGTCTATGCTGAAGAGCCAAGCAACCAAATCAACCTACCCAACTTGGAACCTATGCTGACAAGCTAGCAGCCAAATCACCCAACCCAACTAGGAGTCTATGCTGAAGAGCCAAGTCATCAAATCACCCAACTCAACGATGAGTCTATGCCAAAGAGCCAAATTGCCCAACCCAACTAGGAGTCTATGCTGAAAAACTATGCAGATCACCCAACTCAACTAGTAGTTTATACTGAAGAGTGAATTTATTAATAGCGTCTCCACTGCCTTACCCCAATTGTAGGAGGTAAGGATTTTAAAACGTCCCAAATTAACACCCATAAATATAGTCTTTGGGAATGTAAATAACCATTTAAAAACCCATTAGAGCCCGCAAAACACAAAACCTCTCTATAGAAACTAAACTACCCCGCAGTGTATCAACTAACCCGAGCCAGCAGCTGATTATTATGCCATGTTGTGTCAGGAGAAATCCCCACTGATTTCAATGAGGTTTATGCCCCAAAATAGCCTATCACATCCTCCTACGACAGGTCTTTGCAGAGCCAGCTGTATGGAGCTCTAGACACATCATGGATTCTTGTGGGTTTCTCTTCGATCTACAATGGCAGCAAGATCACTAGAGTAGCAACTTCCTAGCTATGTGGAAGTGGCAATTCCCTAGCTGTGTGGAATGGGCTGTGGCTCAATGGCAGAGCATCTGCTCGGTATGCAGAAGGCCCCAGGTTCAATCCCTGGCATCTCCAGTTAAAAAAGGACCAGGCAGTAGGTGATGTGAAAAATCTCTGCCTGGGATCCTGGTCAGCAGCTGCCAGTCTGAGCAGACAATACTGACCTTGATGGACCAAGATTCTTTTGTTTGGCATACAGAAGATCCCAGGTTCAATCCATGGCATCCTGTCAGCGACGCTGCCATGGGGGTTGGGGAGCTCGGACTGTGTCTAGTTAATTGCTACTGCATTCCTTTCTGTGCTTGTTCTGCTTTGCGCCGAAATGCTTATCTATACAGATGTGCAGGAGGGAGTTGTATTGTCTGGGGTTTTCCTAGGTGCTGTGGGAGAGTGTTGGTTCTCAGCTTTAGCTACCTAACGGTCTCCAAGCTTTATCCCGAGCGCGAGAGGGTGCCTAATTGGCCAGTGCTCTGGGGGGATGCATACAAATACCCTATATCCTATTATGCCCAAGGGGCCACCGCCATTCTTAAAAGTGTTTATGTTACTGCATCTATAGCTCTGCAATAAAAGTATTACCGTTCCTGAATGCGTGTACTTAGTTATTATTATTCCTTCCTTCGGCTTCTATCCCACTCACCCCCTAGGGGCTCTGAGCGGCTTACAATTCCGATTTTAACTGATCTAATCTAGGGCCACATATGTAGGGAAGGTGAGAAGCCTACCAGGCACCCTTATCCTGTTGTAGCAGATCTTCTTTTTTGCGAGGGGACAGTCCGGCGGCGACCCTCCTCTGGTGCCGTTCTTCACTGTTCCGCTTTTCCCGGCTGTCGCAACTCCGCCTCCAGGCCTGGACCACTCCGTGCTTCCACGCATGCTCGCAGCGGCCTCCATCCAAGTCAGGCTCCGGCCTGCCGCGTCGCTCTGCCTCCGCACCTTGTTAGTCCGGCCTCCTTTGTTCATCTCCTCGCCTTGCCGGCCGCCATTTTTCTCCATCGCCGCCGTTCAACGCTCTCCGTCGCTGCTACGCCAGGGGCGGGCGCCCCCCCGCTCTAATAGCAGGTACCCATTTTATCTACTTGCCCTTTAACGGGCTTTCAAACCGCTGAGTGGACGGGAGCTGGGACGTAGGGCCAGGAGCTCACCCTGACCGCGGTGGGGTTCGAACAGCCGAAGCTGTTTGTCCATTTGTTAAAGCAGGCTTCCCTTACTGCCTGCGCCACCGCTCCCTTGGCTGTGGGTTCTGACACATCTCCAGTTAAAAAAGGACCAGGCAGGAGGTGATGGGAAAGACCTCTGCCTGAGACCCTGAACAGCAGCTGCCAGTCTGAGCAGACAATACTGACCTTGATGGACCAATGGTCTGATTCAGTATAAAGCAGTGTCACATGTGTTTGTGCATGTGCTCATTCCAGGACCTTCTAGGTGTCCTCCATCTCTTTGAGCCTGTGGACACTTCAGGGGCTTTGAGAACATGATGTGGGCAACCACCTCAAAATGGCTGTCATAGGGGCCAGGGCCAATCACAGAACTTTGAGAGCCTCCATAAAATGGTGGGAGGTTCCAAGCCAAGCACCATCCAATGAGGGAGGCAGCTGGCTCTGAATGGGAGTGTAAGGAATAGAGGCCGTTTAAGCCTATATGTTGTTTGGTTTCATAGGTTGGTTTAGTTGTAAGTTCTAGCAGGCTCTAGTTTGGCCTACTGTCATCAAAGCCAATGTGCTCGCCTTTAATTACACCCAACTTTGGGCAATTATTGTGACCTCATTTGGAATACTATGCGAAATTCTGGTCACCACACCTCAGGAAGGATATAGGGCAACTAGAATGATAAAAGGGTTGGAACACTTTCCCTATGAAGAAAGGTTAAAGTGCTTGGGGCTCTTTAGCTTGGAGAAAGGACAACTGAGGGGTGACATGATCGAGGTTTACAAGATTATGCATGGGACAGAGCAGGTAGAGAAAGAAGTCCTTTTCTCCCTTTCTCACAATGCAAGAACTCATGGGCACTCCATGAAATTGCTGAGCAGTCGGGTTAGAACGGATAAAAGGAAGCCCTTCTTCACTCAAAGAGGGATTAACACATGGAATTCACTGCCAAAGGAGGTGGTGGTGGCTACAAGCATGGATGGCTTCAAGAGGGAATTGGATAAACATATGAAGCAGAGGTCCATTAGTGGCTATTAGCTACAAGGTATAGATAGGAAAAGGGGATATGGGGAAAAGGTATCACATTTACAGTCAACCAGACCTAAGAAAAAAAATATTACAAAATGTTTTTCAGATGGTATGTAACTCCAATGGACATTGAGAAAGCACATTAAAAAACTACAAAGGAAGATGCTGGAAATGTCAAGACACAGACGGACTCTTCTTTCATATGTGGTGGACTTGTAAAAAAGCAAAAAGATACTGGAAAGAAATACACCGAAAAATGCAGAATACATTAAAATTTAAATTCCCAATGGAAGCCAGGAACATGCTATTAGGTGTTCTGCCTAACAAATGACCGATTTTTTTAGAAGAGATATTCAAATACATGGTGACAGTGGCTAGAAGTATTTATGCAGTAAAATGGGAACTGGACATCTGTCCATGTTTAGAAGAATGGGAAGACAAACTTGCTGAATATGCAGTAATGGCAAAATTAACAACCTATTTGAGAAACAGGTCTATTACAAAATTTGAGGAGAGATGGGGTGTGTATTATGCTAGCAGGAGACAAACGTATCATATACAAATGTATGGTAATGGAATAGAAGTAGAATTAATATCTGTTCCGAACGTAATATCCTGAATATAAATGGGTTCTCTATATGAGATATATAATAGACTTTCTTTTACACTGTGATATACTACTTATCTATTCAAGGTTCTAATGAATATGTCAAAGTGGCGAAGACATGTTATGTTGAAGACATAGTAATGGTGAGACCAGTGTAGTCAAAATAGATTAGTCATGAAGCTTGAAACTTAAACCTTGCATGATGAATACAATTGTACCCCAACAGAAATAAGAATTATTGTATTTTATAGATAATACCTTAAAAATATAATGAAGGGGATGAAAGGGAAATTATTCTCTGTCCTAGACACTATGCACTACATGATTGTCCCCAACAAATGTAATTTTGTTGTATAACCAGTTTCCCCACTTTTTCCCTTTTCTGTACCCTCACTGTTTTTCTAAAAATAAATATTTTTTTTACAAAACTCAGGAGAAGGATGCCTGTTGCATCCCTGCATGATTTCTTGTTCCGATCAATTCTCCTACCAGTTAGCTGCTTGGATGGTAGATTGCTTGAAGGGAATTGGCTGCTACAATGTCTCAAACAGAGATGCAAACGAACTACCCATTCCCTGATGAAAACAGACCATCGCACCCCAAGCGGGAAGTAAGCCCAGACCAATGTTTCAGGCAGAGACACAAGGATGACACAAGAATCCCTCTCCTCTGAGAGGAATGCTCATCATTACTCATTCTAAAAATAGAGGGGTGCGAGAGTGACATTTGCTTCCACCTTTGACTCAGAAAATATATGTGATCAGCTATCAGAAATTTGGGAAACAGTACACTGGGAGAAACAGCAAGCAGAGATATGGCCAAGTGTGTACAGGTGTTATCTCGTTGAATGGGGTGCCTCTCTTTGTCTTAACCTGAAAGCTGCCCTCTGAGCCCTCCTCTCTCTCCCTCCCTCCCTTTGTCCTCTCCCTCCCTGCACATGGCCTTCCATGGAGACAGATGTCCCTGCAGGTCTCTCCTGTAGATACAATACCCTCATACTCCCACACACGTGATGCCAGACAAGCTGGCCATTTGTGATAGGGAAAGTACTCTTTAGATTAGGCTCCTCTCTCTTCTTTTGACTGCAACCTGAATGGGAACTAAATCTCATAGAATCATAGAGTCACAGAGTTGGAAGGGCCCAGACAGGCCATCTAGTCCGACCCTCCGCTCAGTCCAGGATCAGCCTACAGTATCCCTGATAAGTGTTTGTCCAGACGCTGCTTAAAGACTGCCAGTGAGGGGGAGCTCACCACCTCCCTAAGCAGCTGATTCCACTGCTGCACAATTCTTACTGTAAAAAAGTTTTCCCTAATATCCAGCCAATACCTTCCTGCCCTTAATTTAAACCCCTTATTGCGAGTCCTCTCCTCTGCTGCCAACAGGAACAGCTCCCTGCCCTCCTCTAAGTGATGGCCCTTCAAATATGTAAAAAGAGCAATCATGTCCCCCCTCAACCTCCTCTTCCCTAGGCTAAACATTCCCAAGTCCCTCAGCCTTTCCTCGTAAGGCTTGGTCTCCAGGCCCCTGATCATAATCGTCTCGCTCCTCTGTACCCGCTCCATTCTGTCCATATTCTTTTTGAAGTAAGGCCTCCAGAACTGCACACAATACTCCAGGTGCGGCTTGACCAGTGTACAGTGTACAGCAGAACTATGACATCTTGTGATCTGGGTGTTATGCCTCTGTTGATACACCCCAATATTGCATTAGCCTTTTTCGTCAACGCATCACACTGGCTGCTCATATTTGACTTTCGGTCCACCCTTACCCCAAGATCTTGATCACACACACTGCTATTCAGAGGTGTATCCCCCATCCAGTATGCTTGTTCCTCAGTTTTGTTATCCAGATGTAGCTCAGCACGTATACTTGTTAAATTGTGTCTTGTTCGCATATGCCCACTTTCCCAGCATGTTCAGATCTCATTGAATTCTATCTCTATCTTCTAATGTGTTCACTGCTCCTACCAATTTAGTGTCATCTGCAAATTTAATGAGTAGCCCCTCCACACCCTCATCCAGATCATTTATAAAAATATTGAAAAGTACCAGGCCCAGAACTGAGCCCTGTGGCACCCCACTGGAGACCTCCCTCCATTCAGATGAAATGCCATTGACAACTGCTCTCTGAGTGCGGTTCTCCAACCAGTTCCCCACCCACCTAACTATTCTACAGTCCAGTCCACAGTCCTTTAGTTTACTCATCAGAACATCATGGGGAACCCTGTCAAAAGCTTTACTGAAATCTAGGTAAACAACATCAACAGCATTCCCTTGATCCAGTAAGCTCGTCACTCGATCAAAGAAGGAAATGAGGTTAGTCTGGCAGGACCTGCTGGGGACAAATCTGTGCTGACTTCCCTGGATCACCAAGTTGTCCTTTAGATGCTTGCAGATCGATCTCTTTAAAATCTGCTCCAGTGTCAGGGTCGTTAGTCAGGTCACACCACACCGGGCTTCATAAGAAGATAAGTGTTTATTGATGGATCCAGTACTAATGATCACGTATACAGCTTGTGTCAGGAATGGCCTTCAGTATAAGGGCCTCTGACTTATAGGGAAATCAAACATCCCCCCCAATGAGCAGAAGCCAATGGTTATACTTGCGCGCGTGTCAAAGCAAGCAAGCAAGCAATCTTAGCAAAAAGCCGTTGCATTCCCAGCCTAGTAATTGCAGCTGGACACTGCAAGGTCAAGCTTGAGATAGGGCACAGTGGATGGACAAGGTAGAGCTGAGAACAAGGAGGAGGTGAACCCCTTCCACATTCCAGACCCATGATAGAGGTCAGACTGACTGGCCTGTAGTTCCCTGGGTCTTTCCTCCTCCCTTTTGTGAAAATAGGGATAACATCTGTCCTCCTCCAGTCTTGTAGCACGTCTCCCGTCCTCCAAGAGGTCTGGAAGATGACGGACAAAAGGCTCTGCAAGTTCACTAGAAAGTTCTTTGCGCACCCTTGGGCGCATGCCATCTGACCCGGGGGATTTGTACTCATTCAGTGCAGCCAGGCGCTTCTCAGCTACCTCTCTGTCCACGTCAACCAGCAGCCCAGATGCTATGCCTTGCCTGCTACCATCTCTAGATGAGCCTGTACTCTTCTTCAGGGGGGAAACTAGATCTACTTGAATGAATGTAAATTTACCTTTTCCACAACATACTTCTTGGGATATTGATTTACAGCACTCATCATCATGCTTCTCTGACTGGACAAAACTCTGCTATATTAGACAAATACCCCAGTACTCCCTACCTCATCAGGAAAGTTTAGGACCCTAGACAGAGAAGAAGAAGAAGAAGAAGAAGAAGAAGAAGAAGAAGAAGAAGAAGAAGAAGAAGAAGAAGAAGAAGAAGAAGAAGAAGAAGAAGAAGAAGAAGAAGAGGAGGAGATTGGATTTATACCCTGCCCTTCACACTCAGAGTCTCGGAGTGGCTTACAAACCCATTTCCCTTCCTCCTTCAAGAACAGCTCTGACAGAACTATGGCTTGCCCAAGGTCCTCCAGCAGCTGCAAGTGGAGGAGTGGGGAATCAAACCCGGTTCTGCCAGATTAGAGTCAGCAGACTTAACCACTACACCAAACTGGCTTTCCTGTTGGCCAGACCTTCCTGGCTCACCAGAACCTCCCTGAGATCCTTGAACCCAAAACTGAACTTGAGCTGGGAGTTTCTGCATGCAAAGCGGAGACTCTAACATAAACCCTCAGTCCCTGCTCTGATCCTCGCTAACAAAGGAGTGTGTCTTTAGAGTTATGTTAGATACAATTAAGCAACATTTGTCCTTTAGCATAGTTTGACCCACTGTGCTATGAAGCCTGCTGGGTGACCTTGGGCCAGTCATCTTGCAGAGTTGTCGGAAGGATCAGACAGGGATGGGTGAATCATGTATGCTGTTCTGAGCTCCTTGGCAGAAGGGGAAGATAAAACCTTGATAAGCAGATAAGGTAGATAAGGTAGACAAAACATATATGGTGGCTAAGGTAGATAGCTCTGACCCGGATGGCCCAGGGTAGCCTGATCTCGTCAGATCTCGGAAGCTAAGCAGGGTCGGCCCTGGTTAGGACTTGGATGGGAGACCATCGAAGAAGCCCAGGGTTGTTATGCAGAGGCAGGCGATGGCCAACCACCTCTGCTCATCTCTTGCTCTAACCTGGATGGCCCCGGCTAGCCCAGTCTCGTCAGATCTCAGAAACTAAGCAGGGTCAACCCTGGTTCATACTCGGATGGGAGATCACCGAGGAAGTCCAGGGTCTCCACACAGAGGCAGGCAATGGCAAACAAGCTTTGCTCACCTCTTGCCTTGAAAACCACTTAAGGAGATCAACCAGGAGCTTTCTGTGACTTGGTGGCACTTTCCACCACTGCCAAGGTAGATAAGGTAGATAAGTTTCAGAGGGGAGCCATATTGGTCTCCAGTAGAATGGCTAGATTCAAGTCCTGTAGTGCCTTAGAGACCAGCAAGATTTTCAGGGTATACGTTTTGGAGAGTCAAAGCTCCTTTCACCAGGTTATCACCACCACCATCATCGTATGGTGTTGTGTGTAGTACAGCCAGTAGATCCTAAGATTTTTTGAGAGCCAGTTTGGTGTAGTGGTTAAGTGGGCGGACTCTAATCTGGGAGAACCGGGTTTGATTCCCCACTCCTCCACTTGCACCTGGCTGGATGACCTTGGGCAAGCCGTAGTTCTGACACAGCTGTTCTTGAAAAAGAGCAGTTTCTGTCAGAGCTCTCTCAGCCCCACCTACCTCACAGGGTGTCTGTTGTGGGGAGGGGAAGGGAAAGGAGATTGTAAGCCTCTCTGAAACTCCTTTGGGTAGTGAAGGGTGGGGTATAAATCCAATCTCTTCTTCTTTTTCTTCTTCTTCTTCTTCTTCTTCTTCTTCTTCTTCTTCTTCTTCTTCTTCTTCTTCATCATCATCATCACCACCACCACCATCATCATCATCTTCTTCTTCTTCTTCTTCTTCTTCTTCTTCTTCTTCTTCTTCTTCTTCTTCTTCTTCTTCTTCTTCTTCTTCTTCTTCTTCTTCTTCTTCTTCTTCTTCTTGCCAGAAGTTCTAGCTCTTTTAGCATTATGTACCACTAGATGGCAAGCTAGAATTGTTTTTAAGGCGACATTTCAGAGATGGTTTGCCATTGTATGCCTCTGCCTCATGACACTGGTATTCCTTGGAGGTCACCCTTCTGGTGCTAGCCTGGCTATTTAGGTCAGGGCTCTAACCTTTCACCAGGTAGATAAGGTAGAGCAGTGCATCCAGCTGGGGATCCCCCCCCCCGAGGTAAGGGAGGGGTTGAGGGCATGCCGGGATTCTGTGTCGATACAGAGGTTCAGTGCATCCAGCTGGGGATCCCCCCCCCAGTTCAAAAGAGAAACCACAAAAATCAACGAAATACGAGGACAACAAAAACTGCCGTCAGCTATTTCTGCCACCGGACTGAGCTCAGCGGAACCCGTTTTCAGTTCTCGACACCGTCAAGTCCCCGTCCCCCGCCCTCCGAGCTTGTTTACCAACATGTTGCTCAGATATAGTTTGCTTCATTTCCATCCTGTGTTTCCCCAAGAGGATGCCGGTTTCTCATTAACGAAAGGGCAGCGTAACCTGCATGGACACCCCGGACTCGGAACCGACAGCTCGGTGCAGTGCGTTGCATGAAATATTTAAAGCATTCATCAAAACGTTGTAACCCTTCCCTCCCCCTTTTTTTGCTCTCCTTCCATCAGCTTCGCTTTCCAAAGGCCACCCCTGGACCTGTTGGACATTTGCTTCTAATCAACACCCCCCTCCCCTTAGAAGTTATAGCAGCTAGACTTGAATCCAGTCGCACCTTAGAGACTAACAAGATCTTTGAGTCTAGCTCCCCTCTGAAAACCCTTAGAAGTTACGTTCGGGAAAGAAAGGCGAGTGCGAAACACACATCTCTCGCGGTGCCTTGCCCTCCCCTGCCCGGTTCTCTACGGCTCGTCTAAGGCTGTGCAGGCACTCTGAAATATCATTTTTATTTTACCTCCAGAAATAAAATCAAACAGATTGATTCTTGGAGTCTGCTTCTCTCTCTAGGTTGCCGGCTAACAGAATTACATAAATATCCATTGTGTCTGCCTCGCTCTCTCTCTCAGACATTGGGGATTCTGCCATCTCAGATGCCGGGATTAATTTGTGTTACTCGGTCACTAGATCGTATCCGTTCACTCTTGATTTGTTTTGAAGTGTGAAATGAAGTCGTGTCCTAATGTTATTTTCATGCCGCCTGGGAACGGATAGACCGCTCCGAGTTTTTCTTTAAAAGTACTATGAACCTAAAGTCATTGGCAAGAAAATATCCCCCTTGAATGACAATAACATGTAAAGAAGTGAACAGATTAAGAAAAGTTTAGCGAGGTAAGGGAAGGGTTGAGGGCATGCCATGATTCTGTGTAGATACAGAATTGTAACCTTTGTTTATTTAATTTAATTTATTTATTTATTTATTATTTCTATTTATATCCTGCCTTGCCGTACACACTGGCTCAAGGCGGCTAACAGGGTTAAAATAACGTAAACAATACAGAGATAAAACGGTTAAAAATACAAGACCGGTTAAAACAGCAGCAGTTACAGATAAAAACCAACAGATGATGGCGATAATCCAAATCACACCCAATGATAGGAGTAGCATCCAGCAAGGTCTCAGGCCAGAAGACCTTAGCTGTCGAATGCAGCTGAAAATTGCCACTCTCTTTGTTTTAAATCATGTTTCTAGCCCTTATTGTGAAATATTGTTGCCTGGCAAAATCTTGGCAGCCAGAAATGGGCAGAATAGAGGAAGAGGAGGAGGAGGAGGAGAGAAGGGGGAGATTGGATTTATACCCCACCCTTCACTCGGAGTCTCAGAGCGGCATACAAACTCCTTTCCCTTCCCCAGCAGGTGCAAGTGGAGGAGTGGGAAATCAAACCTGGTTCTCCCAGGTTAGAGTCTGCGCACTTAACCACTATACCAAACTGGCTCCCTAAATAAAGTTTCTGGTGATCAGGAATAGGGGAGGGATTTTTTCAGGGCCCCCGCCCAGGTCTTTGCAGAAGCAGGGCAAACCCCACAAAATGGAACATGCTTATTTGAATAGTTTCAGAGGTAGATGTGTTTGTCTACAGTGGAACAGTTAGATTCGTATCCAGTATCACCTTAGACTCCAACAAGATTTTCAGGGTATAAGCTTTTGTTAGTCAACTCCGCTCTTCATCAGATATGACTCGATACGATAGAAGTCTGACTCATATCTGACAAAACAGCTTTGACTCACAAAAGCTTACACCCCGAAAATCTTGTTGGTCCCTAAGGTGCTACCGGACTCAGAAATCTAGATTTTCACTCGAAGGTTATTTTGCAGATACGTTGGGGGTTGATACTGTCTCACCGCGTGATAAAGGACTGTTTACCATTTCCTCCCCCTTCATTTTATCAATTTTTTAAAAAGTCCATCTTTCCACCTGCCTCTCTTTAAAGGGGGGGAAAGTGTGCCAATGAAGGAATAGTCCGTGACAACTAGGGATGCTGTGAGCTTTGAATCAAATGCATTCAGCAGGCGAACCTACCATGTTTTGGCTGTGACGATTGCATGTTGAACTGTTCACTTCAGCACTAGCTCCCTCCATGTTAGCATTGTCGTGTTTTTTTCCTTGTGTTGCCCCCCCCCCCCCCGAACTGTGTAAGGGCAAAAGAAATGTTGACAATCCAGACAGAATGGTAGCCATTAAGCCCTCTAAGGATTACTTGGGCAAACAGTAGGATTTTTTTAAAGGAACAGACAGATTTCTGATTTGTGATTAATTTGACCTTCTGCTTAACAATCGGCCAGCTGGCTGCAGCAAGGATGGGATGGGGAAGGAAGACACAGTGAGGGTCCATAATAATGCACCTAAGTGAAAATTTGATTGCACTGGACTGAATTGTTAGGATTAAATAGGGCGAGCCAACCTGCCGAACAGCCATGAATGGCCTAACGAACAGGCGAACAGTGTGACGAAAAATCAGCTCCCTGTTTGCGACCAGTGAACACGACGTGAGCCAAACTGAAGGATTTTTGAGTGTCCTTAGAGGAAACAAGGATGTTGAAAGTAATTAAAAAAGGGTAGACTTTCAGCACCATCTAATTACTTTCCAGGAGAAATTTCTATCCTGCTAAAGCCTCTAGGGGTGGTTTTTTTTTAACCTGAAAACTGAAACAGGTGAGCATTTGGCATTGCTGTCTTGCCAACTGTCTAATAATACTAAATGTCAGCTATCGGCTGGGCAAATATACAATATCATTTCTAATCAGGATCAGATGTCAACTACAGATGGCAAACAACCCTTCAATATTCGGAGACAAATATTTCAAGCCTTTACAAAACCGACTTTTCCTCCCACCTCCGGATCTAGACACTATCCTGTGAACGTGTGGGCAAGATTACGGTTTGCCAAAGCGAGTTGTCGGACGCAAGTTTGCTTAGCTCTCTTGTGGATACTTCACTGCTGTTTATGACTGTTCTGCATTTATATGTTCAAGGGTGTTCCACGAAAGCGAATTTTCGGACACAAGTTTGCTTTGCTCTCTTGCAGGTACCACACTGCTGTTCATGTTCATTCTGCATTTATACGTTCCAGTGTGTTCTACCAAAGCAAATTTTGGGATGCAAATTGCTTAGCTCTCTTGAATTATAGAATCATAGAGTTGGAAGGGTCCCTAGAGACCATCTAGTCCAACCCCTTGCTCCATACAGGATCAGTCTATAACATCCCTGACAAGTGTTTGTCCAGCTGCTGCTTGAAAACGGCCAGTGAGGGGGAGCTCACCCCCTCCCTCGGCAACTGATTCCACTACTGAACCACTCTTACTGTAAAAAAGAATTGTAATATCCACCCAGTATCTTTCCACCTGTAATTTAAACACTTTATTGCAAGTCCTATCCTCTCTGCTGCTAACAGGAACAGGTCCCTGTCTTCCTATTAGTGACAGTCTTTCAAATACTTATAAAGAGAGCAATCACGTTACCCCCTAAACCTCCTCTTCTCCAGACTGAATATTCCCAGGGCCCTCAGCCTTTCCTCATAGGGCTTCATCTCCAGGCCCCTGATCATCCTTGTTGCTGTCTTCTGCATCTTCTCCATTCTGTCCACATCCCTTTTGAAGTGAGGCCTCCAGAACTGCAGACAGTACTCTAGGCATGGCCTGACCAATGCACTGTACAGCAGGGCAATGATATCTTGCGATTTGGATGTTACGCCTTTGTCGATACACCCCAAGACTGCATTAGCCTTTTTTGCAGCTGCATCACACTGAGTGCTCCGCTCACAGTCCACACATACCCCAAGATCTAGTTCACGTGCACTGCTACCCAATGAAGAAACCTAATTGCTGTTCATGTCTATTCCACATTTACAATTTAGCTCCACTCAATTCATTAACTCGTCCAATAAAATAAATCATTTTTTTAAAAAAATATCAACCTTCCATGGACTTTTTGGTATTTCTCTCAACTTGCTCTTTCTTTATTTAAAGACAACGAGGTGACCCTGAGGGCTTTGTCCTCAAACACCCCTGGCCTGGGTCTCGATCCACCGGCCCAATGGTAATCCCCGACTGGTGACATCATCTCCAGTTGCCAGGGAAACATCACAACCCCGGCCTTACGACTTCACTGCTGGATTAGCACGAGGCGGCTCGTCGAAAGACAAATATCTTTGGCAATTAGCAAAACCAGCAAAGGAAAAATTATGATAATGCCAGAGATAGGACACATTAATCCAATTTATAAAGTCTGATCTATCCGAGAGTACTCCCCAGCGAGGGCGTCACTCTTTTAACAGCCTTTTCAGGCTTAAGTAAACGGAAATCAGGGAATAGCACTGAGTGGGATAGTCATTTCTTTTATTAGTCATTTCATGGGCTAATTTAGAAGATTATCATAAACTGCAATATGAAAATTCAGGAAGTTGCAGCCTCTTCTCCCCGCTCCCCTCGTGACTCTACCGTTTGTGTTGGGGAATCAGAGAGAACATGCACACATCTCCCCTCACTAGAAAAGGCAACTCCTCGCACTCGGTCAGATGCTAGAATGACCAAGACACAGAAGCCAGGATTGGGCTCTGTAAATAGGAGAGCTCTCTGGATTCTACAGATGAAACAGCACCTAACACTGACAAATCCTTGTGGGGCTCCCCAGATTTTGGATGCCAAAAGCAGTGGGGAGGGGGGAATGGATGGGGCTGTTGGGAGAGGAGGAGGAGGAGGAGGAGGAGGAGAATTTCCTGCATTGTGCAGGGGGTTGGACTAGATGACCCTGGAAGTCCCTTCCAACTCTATGATTCGAAGATTCAAAGATTCAAAGAAGAAGAAGAGGAAGAGGAGATTGGATTTATACCCCACCCTTCACTCAGAGTCTCAGAGCGGCTTACAATCTCCTTTCCCTTCCCCTCCCCACAACAGACACCCTGGGAGGTAGGTGCGGCTGAGAGAGCTCTTTCAAGGATGGCTCCTGAGAGAACAGCTCTGAGAGAACTCATGACTGACCCAAGGTCACACCAGCAGCTGCATATGAAGGAGTGGGGAACCAAACCTGGTTCTCCCAGATTAGAGTCCACGCTCCTAACTACTACACCACACTGGAAATAGGAGACCAGTATTACATAGCTGTTAGAGTGTCTGATTAGGGTTTGGGAGACCCGGATTCGAATCCCAGCTCTGCCACGGAAGCTCGATGGAGCCAGTTGCATCCTCTCAGCCTAACTTACCACACCACACAGGGGAGCAATGAGGACAGGTTTCATCTTCTCCCATGTGAATGCTGGGTGAGTTCAGTTATGCTGAGAGTGATCTACATCTTAGCACTATATATATCCTCCCTCTCATCTCCTTGATTGCCAGAAGAATGACTGTTTTACTTATTTGTGTGTGTTTGATTACGCCAGAGAGGAACCCATGATGCCACACAGCCCCCCTACGGACTTCTTTTATGTCATGTCCCACCTGCCGCCCGCTTCCTCTGCCTCAGTGTCCCCGCTTGCCGACCCGCCCAATTATCCTTCTCCGCCGTCCCCCCCATTACACCATTTTCTATACTCGTCCGCAAGCAACCCAACTGCCTACACCCATCCAGCCTACCTTTATTTTTCCTTAACTTTTCCGTGCTGCATCTAGGGTTGCTAGGCAACCCAAAATGTCAGCCAGGTTTCTGCAAACTCTAGGCAAGCACAGACGTCACCAGCTACTTTAGGGAGATGGTTAACCGCCTTTTTTTTTTTTTGGGCATGTGTGTGTTCACTTTTTATCAGGGCTTTTTTTGTAGAAAAAGCCCAGCAGGAACTCATTAGCATAATAGGCCACACCCAACAACAGAAACTCATTAGCATATCCAGCCACACCCATGAGAGCATAGCTCATTAGCATATTAGGCTGCACCCCCATGTTACCAGAAGTATAGTCATCCAGCCACACCCACCTTTTGCTTCTTATTCTGTTTACCTTGTTTGTTGTCAAAACCTAGGGCTTTTTTTGTAGCAGGAACTCCTTTGCATGTTAGGCCACACCCCTAATGTAGCCAATCCTAATGAGTTTCTGTGATTGGGTGTGGCCTATTATGCTAATGAGTTCCTGCTGGGCGTGGTCAACTTGGGAGCCAGCCGGAACTCCGTTCCTGTGCGTTCCTGCCCAAAAATAGCCCTGCTTTTTATATTTTTGAGCAAACCTGGATATTACCCAAGGTTTGCAAAATGACATACCCTATCCCCATACAGTTGGTCCTTGTGGATTTTTTTAAGCTGCACAAAGGGACCACCCATCACTGCAAGATAGACTGGGGGTCCCGAACAGAGTGCCCTCATTACAACAGCCCTGTTAGGTAGGCCAGCATTTTTATCTACATATCACAAGTGCGGAACCGAGGCCGAGTGAGAAATTGACTTGCTTAAGGCCAGCCAGTGAATTTCAGGGTGGAGGGCACATTTGAACTCAGGACTTGCCGGCTGAGAGCTCAGCCTCCTAACTGCTCTGCTGTCTAAACAAGCACTGAGCATTGTGATTCTAGCTGGCAAAGTGGAAAGTGGAATATTTCCAAAGCCAATCGAAGATATCCCACTGATAACTTGAGACACCCTGACCGGGTTTGTACTGCAAAGGGCCATGAGGGGGGCTCCAAAGATAACCCCCAGTACACATTTCACATCAGCCAAATTAAGTCCAAACATAATATGAAAGTACATCATGTGACATTACCAGCTCCATAGACCCCCAAAGCCCCCCCAATTATGTCCCTTTTGGGGGTTCTGGGACAGGATCCAGTTTGTAGACTGCACCCAACGGTGTGCACAATCTCAGACCTCCCCCCCCCCCGCATCTGTAACGTTGCAAGAGATCTTGGGGGCGGGGCTTCTCTCTTACAGTTC
>NW_015173129.1:1295173-1309000 GCF_001447785.1 Gekko japonicus
TCCCCAGACTTTTGGAGGCCACCATCGTTCACAACTGATAGCTGAAGGTGAGAGAGCCCTTTTCCCCTGGAACTTCTAACAGTGGCCTGAGCTAGCAGCTGGTAGGACAGTCAAAAGAAGACGGAGAAGCCGACTGTGAGAAGGAGAGAATTGAGTAACTGCAGCCATCATGAAATCAATGACACTGGTGCTTTACCGTGTTGTACAGTCCAACTGGTTTCAGAATTGTTTTAAGTTAAATTTATACTTACCTTTTATTGTAAATTATGTGCCGATTTTATGTAAGCCGCCCTGAGCCGGCCTTGGCTGGGAGGGCGCGGTAGATGATAATAATGATGATGATGTAATAATAATAATAATAATAATAATAATAATAATAATAATAATAATAATAATAATAATAATAATAATAATAATAATAACAACAACAACAACAACAACAACAACAACAACAACAACAACAACACTCCAATGTAAAGTAGGGAGGCCAGGTCTACCGAAAGCAACGGATCTCTTAATTCACGCATACGTGCCATTTTCCCAACAGCTTTTTAAAAAAAGAATCCAGTATATAGAGGACACGTAATTCAACTCCAATAATAACTAACTTAAAACACATCTAAGAATATTCCACATGACTTCCATTAAAAAAAAGAAAATCTGACTAGTTCATTGTTGGTATTTCAGATCCAAGCGAGTGCTTCAGATTTCACCGATTCGGAGGAACGGGTCCTATTCCCGAAAGTAATGAAGGACACCCATCGCTGTCTGAAGAGCTTTAGTGTCATGGAACTCTCTTTCTCCTCTTGCTTAACATACCTAATTTATCCATGAACTTACCGTAAGGGTTGCCAGCTTCCAGGTGGGGTCTGGAGAGCTCCCAGAACTACAACTGATCTCCAGACGACAGAGATCAGTTTCCCCCTGGAGGAAACGGCTGCCTTGAAGAGTGGCCTCTATGCCACAATACCCAACTGAGATGTCTCCCCTCTCCAAACCCCTCCTTCCCCAGGCTCCACACCCTCGTCTCCAGGAATTTCCCCCTCTGAAGTTGGCAACGCTAATTATATTCCAGATCCTCAATGCCAGCAATCCAGACTTGGCAAATTTGATACTTCCCAGCATGTGTTCCCTCTAAGCTGAGTTAGTGTGAGCTAGCTCACAGTCTTTTAGCCTCCGGCTAACACATTTTTGTCTTTGCTCAGGAAGGATGGCTCCAGAGCAAACCAATTCATGCAGTAGCCAAACTGCTCACTCACAACTTTAAGGCCAGCAGCTCACAAAACAGCATTTTTGCTCACAAGACTCCACGGCTTAGAGGGAGCATTGCTTCTCTGTGCTTTGCCACCAACATTCGTGCAGTAACTAATGACAGCCACAACCGAGACCAAACATTTTTTGCTACTTTTCTACATTGCAACCTAAGGAACAAAGCATTTCTGAATATAAAGGAGCAATGCATACCTGAAACTTCAGTGTTCTCTGCAGAGTGAGTAGGGTCACGGAGAAGGTTCTTACTGCGCAATAAATCTCAGACATCATGGGGCTTCCCGATGGATTTAGGCCCCGTCTTGGCTGATGCTCCTAGGCCAAGCAAAAAAACAAACAAACAAAGGAACAAGGTTTTAATGAAGGAGGAAACACATTAAAATGATGCTGTGAAGAAATGCATTCTTTTCCTGAGAGGTTTGCAGTGAGCAAAACCTCCCCTGTGTGGTTTAACATTTTTTCCCTTTCCTCTGTGCAGAGAACAGGCATGGGGGGGGGGGAGTCTGTGCAAATGCTTCCCAGACGCACCTCAGCCCATCTTCATACAAATGCCAATAGATCTGGAGGGAGAGATAATGGGTGGATCAAGATCTCTCCCTTCCCCAAGCAGGGAACAGAGATTTGGAGGCGTTAAATGCTAGAGAGTCTTCAGGAAGGAGGTTCCTGGAGATCTCTAGGAAAAGCCTCTTTGACCTGATGTGACCGGGTGAGTGTTTAGAGAAACAGATATGATAAAAACTCCTTGCAGCAGGAAGGAGGGTGCTTTTCCTTGGGTGCTGAGTCCATGAGAGGACGCAGACCTCTCCACTGGGAAGGCAGCTATTGACCATGTGCTTGCCTCAAGGGCTGGAGCAAGGTTCAAGGTACTGGAACCTCTGTAGTGATCTAGAACTCCTAAGCTAAACAGCCTGTCCTATATTTTAACAATTGATGGGGCACGTATAGAGAGAAGAATAGAGGATTTGCGTTTTACTAATTTATTTTTGGATCCCTTGCTCAATCTGGGGCTGTGCTAAAAGTGTGCTTTATGAACATTTCCTTTTTAATAAATACTTTATAACTGAAGATGCTGGCAGTGTTTCTCTGTACCACATAGACCTCCACCGTCTCGGACACGCTCTTTTAACAGGAGGGCCGGGGGAAGGCAGGCGGTTGGCAAGTGGCTATTCCTCCAGGGGCGCACAAGGCAGTAAACGGTCCCCATGGTGACCAGGTGCTGGGCAGCGGGAGACACAGAGGCAAGGCCTCAGAAGTTGGAAGGGAAGCTGGGAGCCCTGACCCTCCCAGTGGACAATTCCGTACACAGGTCAAGTGGTAGCAGTGGGCTACCCGAGGGCGGGGGAAAAGCCCCTCCAGGTGTTGAGAAACACCTAGGAGGGCAGGACGGAATACGGTTTGTAGGCCAGAGCAGGCAAACAAGAATAAGGACCACGGTGAAACAGGCTCACAACAAGAAAACACCGTGTTCAAATTATGTAAAGCTAGAAGTAAATGATTTTAATAGACTATAAGCATACATATAAATGTAAATATCATAATAAACAATCAATCGAATATAATCCTAATGTATGCAACATGTGAGAATTCCCTTCACGACATTCTGATGCATCACAAGTTCATGCATAACTAAGAAACAATATAACTGGAAATAAACAGTGCAGGGATTCTGTTTTCTATATATCCTGCTACTGTAAAGAAATAGTCCAAAGATATTCTCCTTCCAGAACTTGTTACTTGTAAGAGAAGCGATCCAATAGTCCTGTGATTACAGGAGAAGCGATCCGACGGCTCCCCGGATGCATAAGTCTCTTCCAACTTCCTTTCTCAAGAATCGCCTTAACAATTCCTTGTCTAAATTATTTTCTAGACCCAATCTCCATCCTTATAACAACATGTTCACTTTTCCCAAGGGATTAAGACACCATTCACCCAAATCCAGAGATGAAGTTCCAAATTTGGGCTGTGATAGGAATGTGCAACAGCCAAAAGAAAAAGACCCATACTTGGAGCTGTACCAAGACCCTGCCATGGTCTTCCATGGCAGAGTGGAGATTCGAACCTGGGTCCTCTCAGCTCCTAGTCCGACACTCTAACCACTACACCGTGCTCTTTTCTTTCCCCTCTTCCCTGTATGCTTCTTTGAAAGACTTGAAAAAAATTGGCCGTAACATTTCATAGATAAAGCAAGATTGAGGCTGCGATCATACACGCTAAATAATCCCCTTTCAACCCACTTTCAAACTGGATTGTACTGTGTGTGAACTGGCAAAATCCAGTTAGAAAGTGCATTGAAAGTGGACTGAAAGTGGATTATTTAGTATGTGTAACTAGGGCCCCGGTCACACGAGCTGTAAAATCCGCACTAGAAGGGAGGCATTTTAGAGGTGGAGCTAAAAGAAGCACGGGAGCGCAATCTTACGGTCCCCCGTGGCTCTGTCCTCAGGCCGTCGGCAGCCGATCACACCAGGGAGGCAACAGCGTAGTCTCAGCGAGGCAACACGGCAGTACTGCGTCACTGCGCATGCATAAGTCGCGAACGGCCATGGGCTACTGCCGCGTCTCCGATCAGACGCCTGCCCGTGCCGCGCATTTACCAGAAGCTACTACCTTTTCCCCAGTGCCTTTTAAATCCACTTCTTCGGGCTGACGGTACGGGTTGGAGACGGGTGTGCTACGCTTCCCAGATGTTGTGGTATGATTGTGCCCTTTTAATGCACCCTCAATCCATCCCTTTCGCGGGGCAAATCCTCCGTGTGACCAGGACCTAGGTAACGCATAGGAGTTTCAGAGTCCCCTCGCTCCTTGGTACAACTCCACTTTCCCCCCTATAGATTCACTTATTTGATGTCGCTCTGTTAAGAATGTAGCCTTCAAGAAGGCTTAAAAAAATACACCATAAAAAAAAGAAATAGTTTTGCTGCTGATTTCTTCTAGGAGATATTGCATCTATTTACAGGCAAACCGCGATAATGCCTTGGCTTGTCATAACAACATTCTCAGACATCACAACACACTAGAGCCCCGTAGGAGAGTTGCGAAGAGCCCAGGGCCATGGTATATTTACATGCTATTCTTCACAGACATAAGAACACAAAACAGGGCCTTCCCTTGCGAAGAAAGGGAGTGCATTTCTTCAAGTCTGCTACGGAACATGAAATCAATCTCTAGTGGTCCCATTTTCTCCACCTTTGGAACATTTTAAAGTGGCCTTTCTTTTGAAACAGGATTCATAAGGCAATGTGGGCCCGATTATGGGATTCTTGTCCTGAGATAGGGTTGCCAGCTTCAAGGTGGGGCCTGGAGATTTTACAACTGATTCCCAGCTGACAGAGATCAGCTCCCCTGGAGAAAATGGCTGCTTTGAAGAGCGGACTCTATGGCATTGGACCACGCTGAGGCCCCTCCCCTCCCCAAACCCCGCCCTGACCCGGATCCACCCCCAAAGTCTCTGGGTATTTTCCAGCCCAGACCTGGCAACCCTATCCTGAGAGCTTTTAAGTAACAGCCAGAGTTCATTTAGCCCCAGATCAGAAGTCTTCAGTCTCACTGAATCTTGGAATGTTGAATGGGCAACATCACAAAATGGCCACCATGGGTGGCCTGACAAACCACAAAATGGCGGCCATGGGCTGCAACGCCAACCACAAAATGGCTGCCATGGGCGGTAAGGCAGACTACAGAATGGCTGCCATGGGTGGCAAGGCAAACTACAAAATGGTTGCTATGGGCGACAAGGCTAACCACAAAATGGCTGCCATGGGAAGTAAGGCCAACCTCAAAATGTTGGGAAGTTCTAAGGCAGTCACCCCCCTATGGTGATGGCAGCTGTTTCCAAATAAGTGCTTCCTCAGGTCACAAAGGTCCTGGGTCTTCAGAAGCACTTTCTGCTCCGATGGGGTGGAGGAAAGCCAGGATTGGCTCTTAGCTGTGGGGAAGAAGGCCACGGGTCAATGGGAAACATATTGGCATGTACCATGTTGGCCATCACTGCAGTGGTTTTTTGCCTGCCTAGTGGCAAAGAAAGAAGAAGAAGAAGAAGAAGAAGAAGAAGAAGAAGAAGAAGAGGAGGAGGAGGAGGAGGAGGAGGAGGATCCCTTCCCCTCCCCACAACAGACACCCTGTGAGGTAGGTGGGGCTGAGAGAGCTCTGACAGATACGGCTCTTTTTCAAGAACAGCTCTTATCAGAACTATGGCTTGCCCAAGGTCATCCAGCCAGGTGCAAGTGGAGGAGTGGGGAAGTGGAGGAGTGGGGAATGAAACCCGGTTCTCCCAGATTAGAGTCCACGCACTTAACCACTACACCAAACTGGCTATGGTAGGGCAAGAACTATTTTGGGCCCTGTGCCTACCAGCAATGGTGACTAAAGAAAGCCTCCACATTGAAAGGCAGTCAACCTCTGAATCCCAGCACCATGAGGCAATGTCAGGGCCTTTATGCCCTATTGTTGACCCTCCAGAGTAACCAGTTGGCCCCCTTGTGAGACAGGAAGCTGGACTAGATGGACCACTAGTTTAATCCAGCTGGGCTCTTCTGATATTCTTATCAGGGGATGGAGTCGGCCTTTCTGCTCTGTTGTTGGCCCTCCAGGGGAACTGGTTGGCCACTGTGTGAGACAGGATCCTGGACTAGATGGACCAACTGGTCTGATCCAGCAGGGCTCTTCATATGTTCTTAACTCTATCAGGCTGAGAGGGAATGCACATGCACAAGAAGCTGATTTCCTCATACAGTAGTGTTAGGAAGGAATAGCATAAAGTCACCTGCCCTACACGCACAAAGAGATTAATGAACAGACTGAAAAACTGGCTCCCTATTTGCCACTGGCAAACAGGCCATGAGCCAAACCAGCAAGTTTTTGCACATCCCAGCTCAGCACGATGACTGGTACATATTAACTGGCCCTGAAATGCTCAGAATTGCGAAGAGAGGCAATTCAATGCAAGTGCAAATAGATGTACTTTGGGACAAAAAAGAAAATCCTATCCTGGAAGCAGAATAACTGCTCTTAACCACTACACCAGACTGGCAATGAAACCTGAACTTGGAGGGAAAGTGCATGGAAAAGAGCTGAATACCTTAGACGTAAATAAAGGGAATAATGAGAATATCTCCAAATTTTGTTAGCCTGGATCTTGCCAGGAGAGGTGTGCATGAAGATCAAGATGATGAACCTGAGAAAAAGAAGACACCCGGCACCAAGCTGGCACCCAGTGACTGGAAAAAGACCTCCACCTGAGACCCTGGAGAGCTGTAAAGAGGGGCTGTGGCTCAGTGGAAGAGCTTCTGCTTGGCATGCCGAAGGTCCCAGCTTCAATCCCCGGCATCTCTGGTGCTTACGCACACAGCACATAAAATCCACACTTTGGGGGCCATTAGTACTCATCAAAGAATCTCAGTGACAGATAGTGGCAATGCGGGTTCAATGCGGGTTCATTTGCCATTGCTATAAAGCCCTTTCTGATTGGTGACTGGGTCAGTGACATCGTCACTTCCATTCCATGACATTCGTGTGATTAAAGTTTCACCGTAGGAAGACTAAGTAGACCTGAGTTCAAATCCCTTCAGCTACAAAGCTTCACTGAGTGACCTTGGGTCAATCCCTGTTACCTAACTTGCAGGGTTGTTGTGAACATAAATTGAGGGGAAGGAACTTTGTGCACAGTGGAGGGGTGTGATAATGGAATAGGATCTTGGAGGAAGGGTGGGATAATGGGACCGGATCATGGCACACAAACCAAAATTCCCCTTCGTTATTTTTTTAAAGAACAACGGCCCTGCAAGGTAGGGCATTAACAGCAACAGCCTGAAGAACCTTGTCTGTTAACAAGTATGGGCAGGAAAAACAGCATCAAAGAGCCGACTCTTTGAAACGACAACTTCTGGATTTAAAATGATCGCTGTGCTCATTTTTAATAAACTGTCAGTGGGTACCTGCTGAGGTTCCCGCAGGTCTCCTAAATTGTAAGAAGGTACCCGCGGTCCTTTCCCCACATTCAGAATTCAAGTGCTTTTCTCAGCTGCCATGCAGCTAAACACCAGCAGCGCTGCATTTATTATATTAAATAGGCTATCGACGGCTTTTCGTCTCACGTTGCCAGTGAGAAATGGAGGGGCCAAAGACACGGTAATTTTCCACATTTAGGGCATTATTACAGCGGCTTCCTCTCCTGATTAGTTCCTGTTTTTTCCCCCTGCCGGGCTCTTCCCAAGCAATCTCTCTTTTTGTGCTTCTTTGGAGCCGTTCCGGCTGGTAATAAGGGCTAATAGAGAAGAAGTGGGAATGTCTTGGACAGTACCTGTGACGTGGTGGCTAAAGGGACAGAGGTATGATGTCCCGGGTTCAAATCTCACCTCTGCCTCGAGCTCAGGAGGCTGCAGGAGAAAAGCCACTGCCTGGGATCCACTGAAGATTTTGGCAGGCAGAAGGGTTGCCATCTCCAGGTTGGAAAATTCCTGGAGACTGGGGGGGGTGGAACCTGAGGGGGGTGGGGTTTGGGGAGGGGAGGGGCTTCAATGGGGCATGATGCCATAGAATGCACCTCCCAAAGCAGCCATTTTTCTCCAGGTGAACTCTGTCACCTGGAGATCGATTGCAATAGTGGAAGATCTCCAGCCAGCTCCCAGATGTTCATGGGAATCCCTCTCTCAGATCCAAGCTGCGATTTCTAAACCTCAGTGCCTTTACATCAGCACCGTCGCCTCCTTTACAGGGTTGTTGTGAAGATGTCAAATTGCTTTGAATCCTCAGAGGTTACAAGAAAGGCTGGACGTTACCGTCTTCTTTTCCCGTATCTAGCTTTTCCTTTGAGAGTGTGGCATGGTACAATGGGGAAGACGGTTAGCCAGGACCGAGAAGGTGGCCAGTTCAAATCCCATCTTAACCACTGATTCGCTAACCATGCAATCCTGTGCAGATTCACTCAGATGCAAGTCCATTGATTTCAGTGGGCTTAGACTGGAGTAGGTCTGCACAAGACTGCATTGTATGGGGTATAAGGCAAGACAGCCTCAGTGTCCCCTAATATTATTGGTCTACCTTACAGACGATGCTCCCTCTAAGATGTGGAGTCCTTTGAGCAAAAATTCCACTTTGTGAGCGACTGGCATTAAAGTTGTGAGCGAGCGATTTGGCTGTTGCATACATAAGTGTGCTCTGGAGCCATCCTTCCTGAGCTAAGACAACAATGTGTGAGCCGGAGGCTAAAAAGCTGTGAGCTAGCTCACACTAACTTAGCTTAGAGGGAACACTGCTTGCAGAACTGCCACAAGACCATACACAAAGCATTTGGAACACTGGAAGAGCTGCTAATTCTGCCCTTCCCTGGCCTGCTGCGCAGACAGCGCTGTAGCCAGCAAAAGGGGTTTCTATCGCTGTCTGGAATGGTTAATTTATTGGTTTATGGGGATCATTTTATGCTGATTTTTTATTTTTAGCTGCTTTTAAGGCTGTAGATTGCCCAGAGCCTGTTTGCAAGGGGGGTGGGATTCATACATTTAAATAAATAAACAAATAAATGAAATAAGACAGACTTTATTTTTATAACTAATCCTTGAATGTAAAGCTGTCATTCTATTGCAGGGGTGCCCGTTGACACCTTTCCTGGCACCCACCAAGTGGCCCAGCAAGGCTTCTGACTGGCCGTGCAGATTTTTAAAAAACTGTTGCTTCACCAGCAGCTGGCACCACAGCTCAAGGATGGGTGATGGAAAGTAAGCTGCAGCTGCCAGTGTATGGCTGGCTCTACCTCCCGTGGCAGCCATTTTGTGGCTGGCTCAACCTCCCATGGTGGCCATTTTGTGTCTGGCTCCACCTCCCATGGCAGCCATTTTGTGCTGCTCAGCTGGTTACCACGGTTACCTACACACCGGAAACTGGAAACACAGTCCAGAATCAGGTTAAACAATAAAGCCCAAGGTCAAATAGCCAGGAAATCAGTTCAAGATTGCTGGAATCAGGAACAAGGAGTGGTTGCTACAAACCAGAAGCAGACCTGAGTATGCAGAGTTGCTACCGCGCTGAGGTAGGTACGTGGAGTGTTTATGAGCAGGTCCTCCCTTCCCTGGGAGTCAAGTCTGCCAAGACTTACAGCTCCTCCCATTGCCTTTGCAAGTGCTGCAGTCTGGCACTCCTTCGTCACTCCTGCATAGTCAGCCTCTGGCGTGTCTTGCGTCTGGGGCACTCAATAGAACTGGGTGGGGAGTCTCGCCTCGGGGTGTCTTCACGTGGGGGTGCCAGGCCAGGCTCAGAATCAGCCTCTCCTTCTGGCTGCACCTCCTGTGCAGCTGCTAGGGACTCTTCCTCCTCAGATATAGATGAGGGTTCTTCTTCTGGGCTGACTCCAGGGGAGGCTGGGTTACTCCCTGCCTCTTCCTCATCTGAGGAGTAGTCAGCCTCAGCAGAGCCAGTACCCACAGCACATTTTGTGGCCGGCTCCACCTCCTGCGGCAGCCATTTTGTGTCTGGCTTCACCTCCCGTGGCAGCCATTTTGTGAAGCCCTTTGATGGCTGCACTCGCCACAGTGTCAGAATTAGCAAAGGTGCCCGCAGGCTCAAGTAGTTGGGGACCCCCGGTCTAATCGCCAAATGTTCGGTCTTGGGAGTATGTGTGTTTGTGTTAGGACTGGTCAGGAAATTCCTGGAGATTTGGGGGTGGGGCCTGAGGAGGGCAAAGTTGTGGGAGGGGAGGGGCCTCAGCAGGGTACAACGCCATAGAGTCCACCCTCCAAAGCAGCCACTTTCTCCAGAACACTCTGGAGATCAGTTACGATTCCAGGACACCTCTGGGCCCCACCTGGAAGCTGGCAACCCTAGTGTGTGTGCACATGGCCGGTGGAAAAGATAGGACTCGTGTGAAAGGAAAGATAATCTTTCTTGCCTTAACAGCTCCCTGTTACACCGCCACATAAAAGGAGCAAGTTCATACCAGTCACCTGTTTACCTGATTCTCAACTTAATTGCAAAATCTCTTAAGCCCCTCTTGGGTGGAAAAGAATCTTCCCCAGCTAAAGCAATATCGGAACAGCCTCCCCGGAGACCTATCGCACTGTCAAAGAACTCTACGAGCTCTCCTCATTTGTCTTAACTTATTACCCAAGCCGCAAATGAGCAAACAAACGGAGTGGGTTTGTGTTCTCTCTCTCTCTCTCTCTCTCTCCCCCCCCCCCCATCCCTAAGTAACATGACTCAGAAAATTCCATTACTCATATCACACATCCCCAAGAATCCAGCATCTCTTCTTCCATTCAAGTCCTTTGGGATTTTTTTCCGCTGAGAAAACATTGCCAAGAAGGGGGGGGGGAGAGAAAATACGGTCCTGAATAGCATTTTGATCCTGTTTGCAGCGTAATAACGTAACCAGTGTTCATTAACATACCGCTATGCCAGTAAATTGCAAACCGCACATGGGGCGCACCGCCGTGCGGTGAGTGAACGGCTCTGGAGCTGTCAGAAACAAGTGCCTTCGACCACAAACCGTTTGCGGAACAGTCGGCCCGTCGCCTCCCAGAATGAGTCAAGGTGGTGGCCCGGGCGCTTTTGAGACTGATCGTTCTGCCATGCCTCTGCAACCAGCGCAGAGGGCCAACCATCGCCCTTCACTCGTGGAAGCGCTGCAGAGGAACCTACCTGTTTGGTATCTCTGCGTGAGTCCTTGTTCTGGACTCTTAAGAGGCAGACTCGTGACACAGGCTCTCACAGAAACAGAGGAGTTCCTATATATTCCAAAAGTAAGCTCAGTCATAAAAAAATCCCCTACCTCTGTTAATATCCTTATTTGACTCAAAACTGCCAACATCTCCAACACCATCTCTATTTCTCCTTGGTTCTCTGCATCTATGGATTGCTTTAGCAGACTTCCTTTAATAAGCCACCTTACCATGGGTCCCTAGTTCCTTGACCTTTGCATTCATTCCCCCCTCCATCTAGGAATCTCATCAATAAATTACCAAAAAGGACTGATCCTGCTCCATATTACATTCCAGTATATGCAGAGTAATGGGAGTTTGTTCCAAACCACGCAGACGGAGGATATGGCTTTTCTTCTCTTGGCCACTCCCACAAAATGTCAAAAGTCCTCCTTGAGGCCTTCACAATGCTGGTAATGACAACTCGTGTCTACTCACATTTTCTGCCTGTTTCAATTGTTTCTGGATGTCCAAGGCATCTGGACTTTGTTTAGCATCTGTCTGCTGGTGTAACGGTCAGTATGTCCAACTAACAGAAGGTGGACTTTAACACCATCCTCCAAAGGAGCCATTTTTCTCAGAGAGCCGATCTCTGTTGTCTGGAGAGCATTTGTAATTCTGGGAGACCTCCAGGCCCCGCCTGGAGACTGGCAACCCATTCAACACCAGTCTTGCCTCCTCTGACTGGTAGTTGGCCCTCCAGGGTCTCAGGCTGAGGTCTTTCATGTCACCTTTGACTTGATCTTTTTCACTGGAGATGCTGAGGATCAAACCCGGGACCTTCTGCCCCTGAGCCAGAACCCCTCCCCTAATTACTCTGGACCACTCACTTTCAGTTTCACCACCTCACAGGTTGTCGTGAGGATAAAGTAGAAGAGGGAGACCCACAGATGCTGACTCAAGCTCCTTGGTTTGAAGAGGGAAAACAATGAGAGAGAGAATGAGTGAGTGAATGAATGAATGAACAAGTGACTGAGTGACTGTGATTGAATGAGTGACTGAGTGAATGAATGAGTGAATGACTGAATGACTGAAGGCTGTTCTGTTTTCAGTGGACTCTTTGCTCAGAATGACTCCTGTGAATTTTTTCCGCCCACCTTTCATGCTAAGCGGCCACCCTCTCAAACTTTGCCATGGCCGGATCATCTGCAGGTCAACAGCGCAAGCAGTGGCACAGTTCCAAGGTCCTGGAAGGCAGGCCTGCTTAGGAGTGGCTGGGAAAAACATATTAGGCCACACACCCCTAATGTAGCCAATCCTCCAAGAGCTTACAGAGCTCTTCTTACAGGAGCTACTGTAAGCTCTTGGAAGACTGGCTACATTAGGGGTGTGTCGCTTAATATGCAAATGAGTACCTGCTACAAAAAGAGCCCTGCGGGCTGGGCCGGGAGGGGCAAGAATCACCAAAAGCATTGGCTTGGATCTCACAAGTGGAACGAGGGTCAAGTAGTACATTCAAGCTCCGTGGATTTCCAGGGAGGAAATCTTCAGCACTAGCACAATGCCTAAAATCAACAGAACTTGGACATTCATTCAGCCAGTTTGCTGTAGTGGTTAAGTGCACGGACTCTAATCTGGGAGAACCGGGTTTGATTCCCCACCCCTCCACTTGCAGCTGCTGGATGACCTTGGGCAAGCCTTAGTTCTGATAAGAGCTGTTCTTGAAAAAGAACAGTTTCTGTCAAGAGCTCCCTCAGCCCCGCCCACCTCACCGGGTGTCTGTTGTGGGGAGGGGAAGGGAAAGGAGTTTGTAAGCCACTCTGAGACTCCGAGTGAAGGACAGAGTATACATCCAATCTCCTCCCCCTCCTCCTCCCCTCCTCCTTCTCTTCTTCTTCCTCTCCTCCTCCTCCTCCTCCTCTTCTTCTTCCTCCTCCTCCTCTTCCTCTCCTTCTCCTCCTCCTCCCCCTTCTCTTCGCCTCCTCCTCTCCTCCTCCTCCTCCTCCTCCTCTCTCTTTATACTCCACCTTTCTCTCTGCTGGGGAGCCAAAGCAACTTACATCGCTCTCCTCTTCTCTATTTGATCCTCACAAAAACCCTGGGAAGTTAGTTAGGATGAGAGACAGTAATTAATTAATTATTGTATGGCATTGCATGTAGAACAGCCAGGAGATCCTAATATTGTCTGGCAGCGAGAAGTTTATTTATTTATTTTATTTATTTAATTTTCGACTTGCTACCCCGCTCAAACCCCCCACAGGGGGTCTCTGAGCGGCTCTACAGTTAACTGTTATCCCTTACCTAAGGCCACATATATATGCAGGGGTGGGGACTGTCCTAACAGCACCCAGTGGAGGGACGTTCTGGGACAGCTTGTCGCTCGTCGGCACGGCTTCTACTGACTTCTTTCCTCCGGTGGTGGTACAGCGGGCCTCTCTGGCGGTCGGATTGCTTTTCGGTGCAGCTTTCGGTTCTGTCCCTTGAGGCTCCACCGCGCATGCGCCTTCCACGCTCCGACGTCTTCCTGGCTCCGCCTTTCCACCAGCGTCCGGACTCTCGAAGATGTTATACCTCCGTCGCCATCTTTCTTCCGCCGCTCGCCGTCTGCCGCTCGCAGCGGCGTTGCTCCACGGACCCCCCTCGACGGGGGGAGGGTGCCCCTACCCTCTAAGGTAGGTACCCATTGATCTACTTGCACTTTGGTGTTACATCGTGCTTTCGAACCGCTGGGTTGGCGGGAGCTGGGACAAGGGCCAGGTGCTCATTCTGGCCGCGGTGGGAATCGAACAGCTGTCGCAGCTGTTCGAGATGTTATATGCAGGCGTTTAACATTAGGGGCATGTCGCCTAATATTCAGAGGAGTTCCCGCTACAAAAAGAGCCCTGGTAGAGGTAGAGCAACTCCTGGGTCCCGTCCCCCCCCCCCCCGTGGG
>NW_015173129.1:1309061-1321822 GCF_001447785.1 Gekko japonicus
CCTTGCCTCTGAGACTGCTTGTTGTAGATTCACCCCACTGTGGAAGCAGCACTTGTTCATCTTCCGCTCCATCTTCTCTAGCATCCCCCAGTAACCCCTGTTTCCTCCATTGGCTGTGTACACGTTCAGCTAAATAAAGACAACATTCTCACGAGGCGAGGACAAGGCGTATGGTGGTACGTCCTCCAAGCCCACTGTTCTGTTGGCGCCGTTCAGAGCAGCAGTTCACTCCTTGCACGGCTTTCTCATGTGCTTCACCAGCTCGTTTTTCCGGTGGTACCCCTTGTCGCAGCGGGGACACTGGAAAGGCTTCTCCCCGGTGTGGACTCTCTGGTGCACCGCGAGCGCCCTCTGGGTGCGCAGCCTCTTCCCACACTGGCTGCACTTCAAGTGCTGCCCTGTGTGGACAAGCTCATGCTCCTGACACAGTTGATGTTCCCGGAAGCTCCTCCCACAGTAGCTGCAGCGGAAAGGTTTCTCCCCACTGTGGATCTTCTGGTGGCTACGGAGGCCGTCCACGCGGGCAAAGGACTTCTCGCACTCGGAGCAGGAAAACGGTTTCTCTCCCGTGTGAACTCGCAGGTGCTTCTGAAGGGCACTCTTGCGGTGGAAGCCGCGCTGGCACACCGTACATTTGTGAGGTCTCAGCTCGCTGTGGATTCTCTGGTGAGACCGGAGGATGGATCTCACCCCAAAAGCCTTGCTGCAATAGCTGCACGGGTAGAGCCGCTCTTTCCAGTGGGTCAGCTGGTGGGACTTCAGCTGGGTGTGGGTGGCGTAGCCTTTCCCGCACTCGGCGCACACAAATGGCTTCTCTTCGGAGTGGACCGTCAGGTGACTCTTTAAGCCCGTGAGCGACCGGTACTTCTTCCCACACTCGGCACACGGGTAAGGCCCCGAGTGGCTTTTCTGGTGATACTGGAGGACCTTCTTGACCGTGAAGCTTTTCCCGCACTTGCTGCACTGATACGGCTTCTCCCCCGAGTGGAGTCTCTGGTGCTGAGTGAGGCTCGCTTTCTCAATGAACCTTTTCCCGCACTCGGAACATCGGAAAGGCCTCTCGCCAGAGTGGATCATGGCGTGCTTGCGCAGGTTTCCCTTCTGGCTGAAGCGTCTCCCGCAATCCTTGCACTGAAAGGGCCTCTCTCCCGTGTGGGTTCTTTGGTGCGTTCTCAGGTGTTCGCTGCGACCAAACCTCCTCCCGCACGCTCCGCAGGTGTACCGTTTGGCTCCAGTGTGGATTTTCGTGTGCAGAGACAAACTTCTGCTGCTGCGGAGGGTTTCCCCACAATAGCTACACACGTAGCCTCTCTCCCGCTTACGTGGACCCTTGCTCGGCTCGGGGCGGGGTCTGAGCCGGGCAGAGACCCTCCTTCATGGCTCTTGCCGTCTGTCAGAGGAGGTCTCTTGGGGCCCCCAAGTTGGAAAAGCGTTGCATCCATCCCCTGCCAAGGGGGGGCGTGGGGGGGTCCCGCTTGGTTTCTCTTCATACCACTCCTGCCCTTGCTGGAGCCTGGAGAGGAGCCGCGGTTTGGCAGTTACGAGGCCTAGAAAAACCAGACTGGCGTAATTGTCGGCTGTCACATCCCGGTACAGCTCCTTCTGAGAAGCCGACAGCATTCCCCACTCTTCTTGGGAGAAGTGGACCGTGACGTCGGCAAAGGTTATGGCGACCTGCGGCGGCCCCCACCGGCCCTTCCTCTTTAGCCCTTTGCACCACTAGGTGGCAAGCTAGACTTGTTTTTAAACAAGAGATGTTTCAGAGGTGGTTTGCCATTGCTTGCCTCTGCCTCATGACCCTGGTATTCCTTGGAGGTCGCCCTTCCAAGTACTAGCCAAGGCCGACCCTGGTTAGCTTCTGAAATCTGATGGGATTGGGCTAGCCTGGGCTACCCAGGTCAGGCCACAAGAGTGATGGTGACTGGTCCAAGGTCACCCAGAGACATTCCAGGGCAGAGGGGAGATTTGAATCTGGGTCTCCCAAGATCCTAGTCAGACCTAGTCTAACCACCACACCTACACTGGCTCCCGAAATGCTTCTGTTTGACTGGATTGTGCTCAAGGACAATGGGAAACAGGATAAAACTCCACACGGGGTTGCCAACATCCAGGTAGGGCCCGGAGTTCTCCCAGAATTCCAGTTGTTCTCCAGATGACAGCAATCATTTCCCCATGAGAAATTGATGCCTTTGGAGGGTGGACTGTATGGCATCTGGTTGGAATTGGAATTCACTGCCACAGAAGGTGGTGGCGGCTACAAGCATGTTCGGCTTCAAGCGGGAATTAGATAAGCATATGGAGCTTATCCATCGGTGGCTATTAGCCACAAGGTATAGATAGGAACTCTCAGGCTGGGGCAAGGGATCCTCTGTATTCTTGGTCGGGGGGGGGCAAGAGTGGGAGGCCTTCTAGTGCCCTGGCCCCACTGCTGGACCTCCTGATGGCACCTGGTATTTTTGGCCACTGTGTGACAAAAGAGTGTTGGACTGGATGGGCCTTTGGCCTGATCCAGCATTGGCTTCTCTTATGTTCTTATGGATAAACATATGGAGCAGAGGTCCATCAGTGGCTATTAGCCAAAAGGTATAGATAGGAACTCTCAGTCTGGGGCAAATAATGCTCTGTATTCTTGGTACTTGGGGGGGGGAGTGGAAGGACTTCTAGTGTCCTGGCCCCACTGCTGGACCTGGTATTTTTGGCCACTGTGTGACAGAGTGCTGGACTAGCCACTGTGTGACAGAGAGTTGGACTGGATGGGCCATTGGCCTGATCCAACATTGGCTTCTCTTATGTTCTTATGGATAAACATATGGAGCAGAGGTCCATCAGTGGCTATTAGCCAAAAGGTATAGATAGGAACTCTCAGTCTGGGGCAAATAATGCTCTGTATTCTTGGTACTTGGGGGGGGGAGTGGAAGGACTTCTAGTGTCCTGGCCCCACTGCTGGACCTCCTGATGGCACCTGGTATTTTTGGCCACTGTGTGACAGAGTGCTGGACTAGCCACTGTGTGACAGAGAGTTGGACTGGATGGGCCATTGGCCTGATCCAACATTGGCTTCTCTTATGTTCTTGTTTGCCATTTAATTATATTGTATCATAATACGCCTGCATAAATCAATGGTGCGACCTCATTTGGAGTACTGTGTACAGTTCTGGTCACCACACCTCAAAAAGGATATTATAGAATCAGAAAAAGTGCAGAAAAGGGCAACTAGAATGATAAAAAGGTTGGAACACTTTCCTTATGAAGAAAGGTTAAAGCACTTGGGGCTCTTTAGCTTGGAGAAACAATGGCTCAGGGGTGACATGATGGAGGTTTATAAGATTATGCCTGAGACAGAGCAGGTCGAGAAAGAGGTACTTTTCTCCCTTTCTCACAATACAAGAACTCGTGGGCACTCAATGAAATTTCTGAGCGGTCGGGTTAGAATGGATAAAAGGAAGTCCTTCTTCACCCAAAGAGTGATTAACACATGGAATTCACTGCCACAGGAGGTGGCGGCAGCTACAAGCATGGACAGCTTCAAGAGGGAATTAGATAAACACAGGGGTCATTTCCTGCAGGAGCGCACAGGAGCAAAGCTCCGGCAGTAAAGAGCCCAGGGGGCGGGCACATGCAACAAGCCCCACCCCCTGCTCCCAGCAGCCCTCAGTCAGAGCAAGAAGCAGCCAGGTAAGCTGCAGAGCCACCCCGGGCCCCAGTCCAAAACAGTCTAGTGGCACCTTTAAGACCAAGTTTTATTCAGGCACAACCTCTCCCTCCTCTGCGAGGACAGATCTACACATTCTACCCCCCCCCCCAATAGCTAGCAATCCAAAACAGTCCAGTGGAGCCTTAGCGGTGGGTGTTGCCATCTGACACACTTCCGGTGATGTCAGGGGTGTGTGGCATATGCAAATGAGTTATGCTAATGAGTTATGCTAATGAGCTCCTGCATCTCTTTTTCTACAAAATGAACCCTGGATAAACATATGGAGCAGAAGTCCATTAGTGGCTATTAGCCACAAGGTACAGATAGGAACTCTCGGTCTGGGTGATGCTCTGTCTTCTTGGTGCTTGGTACGGGCAAGAGTGGGAGGGCTTCTAGTGTCCTGGCCCCACTGCTGGACCTCCTGATGGCACCTGGTATTTCTGGCCACTGTGTGACACAGAGTGTTGTACTGGATGGGCCATTGGCCTAACCCAACATTGGCTTCTCTTATGTTCCTATGTACATCTCTGCTGAGTTCCTTCTCCTCCTAAATCTCTACCCCCCCAGGCTCCACCCCCAAATCTCCAGGAATTTCCCCACCTCTACAGCAAATTGATGCCGGAGAGAGGAAGTGGCAGGAAACCACAGGCCCTTTGCTTTGGAAATGACGTGTTTGTAAATCAGTCTGCAGTGTTTGATTCTGGGAAACAGCACACACACAGATAGGGTTGGGAACTCCAGCCTGGGAGGTTCCTGGAGTCTTGGGGGGGGCAGCGTCCGGGTAGGGGGGGAGTTCAGGGAAGGATTCCACACAGAATCTATGGTAAACCATAGAGTAGGGGTGGCCAAAGTGCAGCTCAGCTCGGGAGCCACGTGCGGCTCTTTTGCACATATTGTGCAGCTCCCGGCAGGGCGGCTGGGGAAGCAAAGGGGAGGTATGCCTCCCCGATTGGTCTTCCCTTTCCCAGCCAGTGTTCCCCTCACTGGGTGGGCTGGAGGTGGGAAGGGGCAGGGAAAGAAAGAAACTTTAAATACGTTCTCAAAGCCCCCCCCCTCGCTGGCTTGGAGAAGGCCAGTTTGGTGTTGTGGTTAAGTGCGCGGACTCTAACCTGAGAGGACCAGGTTTAGGCTTGCCAAGTCCCCCCAGGGGGGCGGGGAAACCCCCGCCCCAGAGGCCCGTTCCCCGCTGGCGGCGGATCGGGCCCCAGGGGGAACCTCACCCCCAAAGCACGCGACGTGCACGTCACCCGGAACTGACGCGGGCACGCCGGGAACGCGGGGGGGGGGCTATAATCATCCGAGGGAAAAATCTATGGTGTGCCCGCGGATGTTCGTGGCCCCGCCCCCAGTGTGCCCGGTGTGGTTGCATCACTTCCGGGTGACGGGGTTGTGGCGTGCTCTTCGCACCTGCGCGCGCTCTCCCAAGGCAGCGCTAGAGTCCCCCGCTCCAGCGCCGCTTCTGACTTGGCAACAACCCGGGTTTGATTCCCCACTCCTCCGCTTGAAGCTCTTGGATGACCTTGGGCAAGCCACAGTTCTGTCAGAGCTGTTCTTGAAAAAGAGCAGTTTCTGTCAGAGCTCTCTCTGCCCCGCCTACCTCACAGGGTGTCTGTTGTGGGGGGGGGAAGGGAAAGGAGATTGTAAGCCGCTCTGAGACTCCTTCAGGTAGTGAAGGGCGGGGTATAAATCCAATCTCTTCTCTTCTTCTTCTTCTCCAAGCCAAGCCAGCTGGGGGGAGGGGTGGAGAATACATTTAAAGTTAAAGCGGCATGCTTTCCACCTCTTCCTTCTTCCCTCCCCATTTATTTGCTTTCTTTCCTCCCCCCCCCCCCGCTCCTGCAGAGTGCAGGGGGTTGGACTAGATGACCTGCAAGATCCCTTCCAACTCTAACATTCTATGACTCTCTCTCTCTGGCAAATAAATATCATTAGCAAACAAATAAATATCATTGGACAAATAATCATTATCAATATCTGTTTTGAACCCTCTTGTTCTTATTTTTGGCAGTCTCATTTAATGTTAATATAAAGCAAATCCGCATATTTTCCAGTAAGAAGGTGGGTGTAATATTTGTACATCTCTTGTGGCTCTCAAACACCTGACGTTTATTCTACGTGGTTCTTACATTAAGCAAGTTTGGCCACCCCTGCCATAGAGTCCAACCTTCAATGCTGCCATTCCCTCCGGAGCAGTGTTCCCTCTAATCTGAGCGAGTGTGAGCTAGCTCACAGTTTTTTAGCCTCCGGCTCACAGATTTTTGTCTTAGCTCAGGAAGGAGGGCTCCAGGGCAAACTAATCTATGCAGCAGCCAAATCCCTCACTCACAGCTTTAATGCCAGGAGCTCACCAAGCAGGATTTTTGCTCACAGGACTCCGCAGCTGAGAGGGAGCACTGCTAAGGAGCACCTGATCTCCACAGTCACGCCAGGCCTCACCTGGAAACTGGCAACCGTTCTCAAAGACCACTTTTTCCTCAACCGTTCCCCGTGTAGTGAAGACAGAGCTACATTTCCACCGGACGAGGATCCTGCAGGCCTGTGATGGCTTTGTAGGTGTATAGGGGATGATTTTTGAATGCCTCATTCTGGCCATTCCAGTTCTGAAACTACTCCCCTTTTGGATTTCAATCACTCCTCCCTTTGAGTGCACAGCTGTTCTTTGCCTCTGTACCGTTTTATGGTCCCTCTCGCAAGGTTCTGCCCTGCAAAGAATGCGTGCCTTTTTTCGCTGCGTATTAATAAATCAGCATTTCATGTATTGCAGTGTCCCCTCGGGGGGGGGGGGGAAATACCTACAAAGTGCATACAAGATACCAAGGTATCTACAAAGCCAACTGCAGAAAGAAGAGGATTCAAGCCCACCGACAACAATATAAACCAATATCCAAAGAAATGAAGAAGAAACATGAGCTTTAATATTTCTTTTTTTAAAAAATAGGAGCACTTCAGGCAAAATGATGTTACTATATCTATATTCCATTCCCCCCCCCAATTGAGGACTCAAGCTAACGAAGAAGAAGAAGAAGAAGAAGAGAAGAGATTGGATCTATACCCCGCCCTTCACTACCCAAAGGTGTCTCACAGCAGCTTACAAACTCCTTTCCCTTCCCCTCCCCACAACAGACACCGTGTGAGGTCGGTGGGGCTGAGAGAGCTCTGACAGAAACTGCTCTTTTTTCAAGAACACCTGTGCTAGAACTATGGCTTGCCCAAGGTCATCCAGCAGCTGCAAGTGGAGGAGTGGGGAATCAAACCTGGTTCTCCCAGATTAGAGTCCGCGCACTTAACCACCACACCAAACTGGCTCTTACAGCAGCATTTATCTTCCCCTGTTTTTGTCCTAACAACCACCCTGTGAGGTAGGTTAAGATGAGAGAGAAAGAATGGGCCAAACAAGGATACCAGCCTTCAAGTAGGACCCGGGGATCTCCCGGATCTCCCGGAATTGAAGCTCATCTCCAGACTACAGAGGTCAGTTCCCCTGGAGGAAAATGGATGCTTTGAGGGGGAGGGCAGATTCTATGGCATTGTGTCCCACTGAGGTTCAGGGATGCCAGCCTTCAGGTGGGACATGAGGATCCCCCGGAATTATGGCTCATTTCCAGACTACAGAGGTCAGTTTCCCTGGAGAAAACGCGTGCTTTGGAGGGTGGGTTCTCTGGCACTGTGCCCCATGGAGGTCCCTGTCTTCCCCAGGCCCCACCCCCAAATCTCCAGGAATTTCCCAAACTGGAGCTGGCAAACCAGTTTGGTGTCGTGGTTAAGTGCGCGGACTCTAATCTGGGAGAACCGGGTTTGATTCCCCACTCCTCCACTTGCACCTGGCTGGATGACCTTGGGCAAGCCGTAGTTCTGACAAGAGTTGTCCTTGAAAGGGCAGTTTCTGTCAGAACTCTCTCAGCCCCACCTTCCTCACAGGGGGTCTATTGTGGGGAGGGGAGGGGAAAGAAGTTGGTAAGCCACTCAGAGACTCCCTTGGGTAGTGAAGGGCGGGGTATAAATCCTATCTCTTCTCTTCTCTTCTCTTCTCTTCTCTTCTCTTCTCTTCTCTTCTCTTCTCTTCTCTTCTTCTTCGCCCTCCCACCTCCCAGCAGCAGCCAGGGGGACTGGACCACTCTAGGGCCGATTTACCCAGTATGCTTCCACGGCGGAAGTGGGGATTCGAACCTGGGTCTTCAGATCCTCGACTGACATTCTAATCGCCACAGAGCTACAGAACCTGTGTTTAAAAGCCTCCAAATACCATACTGTTGAAAGCAAATTTAAAAAGACTCTCCTGGAAGAAGAGAGCACGGTCTTGTGTTGGAGAGAGCCGGGGAACCATCTTTAATCAACCACAGTTCTCAGCTCTCTCTCTCTCTCTCTCTTTCATCTTCTCCCAACTCACACTGCTTGGCACCATTTCCCGATCTCTCCCCTTAGCTTCAGGGGCGTCACCTTTCCCCAGCTCCCATAAGCATCACACTCCGAAAACAAGACCGATAGACCGATAGACCGATGGACCGATAGATGATAGATAGATAGATAGATAGATAGATAGATAGATAGATAGATAGATGATAGATGATAGATAGATAGATAGATAGATAGATGATAGATAGATAGATGATAGATAGATAGATGATAGATAGATAGATAGATAGATAGATAGATAGATAGATGATAGATAGATAGATAGATAGATAGATAGATGATAGATAGATAGATAGATGATAGATAGATAGATGATAGATAGATAGATAGATAGATAGATAGATAGATAGATAGATAGACAGACAGACAGACAGACAGACAGACAGACAGACAGACAGACAGACAGACAGGGGGGGGGGTTGCCAGCAATCTGGAGACCATCTCCCATCTTGAACTCCCGCTGTTGAAAATAAACCTCTTCTCCCTGAGGCCTCTAGAAAACTGTCAGATGATCTTCCCAGCATCTGTTATTAGTATTTTATACCAACAGCACATCGTTTACAGTGCTTATTTCTGCTGTACTGTTCCTAAGCTTGTTTTCCATAACTGACCCAAATTCTGAGACGCCTCGAAGGCATCGGGCTTACATAAGAACGCAGGAAGAGCCCTGCTGGATCAGACCAGGGGTCCAGCTAGTCCAGCAACTCTGTTCCATGCAGGGGCCAACCAATTAGAGGGCCAACGACAGGACAGAGAGGCTGAGGCCTTCCCTGAGAAGAACATAAAAAGAGCCCTGCTGGATCAGACCAATGAGGGTCCATCTAGTCCAGCATCCCGTCTCACACAGGGGCCAACCAGTTCCTCTGGAGGGCCAACAACAAGGCACAGAGGCCAAGGCCTTCCCCTGATAAGAACATAAAAAGAGCCCTGCTGGATCAGACCAGTGGCCTGTTTCACATGATAATCAATCAATTGCCTGGAGGGCCAAAGAAACAGGGCATAGCGGCCAAGGACCTTCCTCTGATGTTGCCTTCTAAATCTGACCTTCTGGGATTTAGTGCCTCTGGGAATGGAGGTTCTCTTTAGCCACTGTGTCTAACAGCCATTGATGGTCCTATCTTTCAAAAATGGTTCTAATTCTCTTTGTAAGCCATCCATGCTCATAGCCATCACTATATCCACTAGGAGTGAACCCCCCAATTTAATTACTCACTGGTAAACACACACATAAACATATGAAGCTGCCATATACTGAATCAGACCCTTGGTCCATAAGGTCAGTCATGTCTACTCAGACTGGCAGCAGCTCTCCAGGGTCTCAGGCGGACATCTTTCTTATCACCTCCTTCCTGGTCCTTCTAACTGGAGATGCCGGGGATTGAACCTGGGACTCTCTGCATGCCAAGCAGAAGTTCTACCGCTGAGCCACAGCCCCTCCCTAAAGAAGTATTTCCTTTTGTCTTTCCTGAATCTATTGCCCGTCAACTTCATCCAGCATGCCCTGACTTCTAACACAAAATCCAGAAAGAACAAAAAAAGGCTTTGTCAAGAAGATAGTCTCATGGGCTTCCAGAGGGAGAACGTTCCAGAAGACAGGAGTCACTCCAACTATTAATCTAATGAATGAAGAGGTACCTGGAGTGAGCACTGACCTGGATGGCCCAGGCTAGCCTGATATCATCGGATCTCAGAAGCTAAGCAGAGTTGGCCCTGGTTAGTACTTGGATGGAGACCACCAAAGAAGTCCAAGGTTGCTGTACAGAGGCAGGCAATGGCAAACCACCTCTGTTTTTCTTTGGCATGACCTGGATGGCCCTGGTGAGTCCAACCTTGGCAGCACTCAGAAGCTAAGCAGCGTTGGCCTTGGTTAGAACTTGGGTGGGAGACCACCAATGGTGACCAGTGTTACTATACAAAGACAGGGAATGGCAAACCACTTCTGTTTGCCTCTTGCTTTGAAAACTCTATGGGGTTGCAGATCAAATCAGTCAATCTTAAAAGAAATCAACCCTGACTGTTCCCTGGAAGGCCAGATACTGAAGCTGAAGCTCAAAAATATGGCCACCAGATGAGAAGGGAGCACTTGCTGGAGAAGACCCTGAGGCTGGGAAAGATCGAAGGTCAAAGAAGAAGGGGACAGCAAAGGATGAGATGGTTAGACAGTGTTATTGATGCAACGAACATGGAATTAAGCAAACTCTGGAGCACAATGGAAGACAGGAGGGCCTGGCACAATGTGGTCCATGGGGTCACGAAGAGTTGGACTCAACTGTGCGACCGAACAACAACAACAAATTCCACAACCACCTGGACAAGGGCCCCTTGGATGGTAAGTATTTTAATGTTTAAGATTTATAACCAGCCTTTCAACTTGAAAAGGTAACCAGGGTGCCTTCAAAATTACAATAAAGGAATAACAAAAGATGAATAAGATACCTGTTGAGAAAGCCATAAAAGCAAGAAGACAGAAGAAAAGACACATAGTTCAAAATGGGAGTAAAAAGCCATTGCAACGCCTAGCCAGATATTGCCTCAGTTATTGAAAGAAAAATCGAAATCCACCATATCGAGAAACTAAAAGCCAGGGGGGAAAATTTCAAGCATATCATATGGCAGAAACACAACAACCTTTCTTTGGAGGTTGAGGAGAGGATTTTGGAATGCACTCTTAAAGACCCTAAGGAAATGAGCCATATTATTTTTTTATTTTATTTTACTGAAAGATCACTGGACGTTCAACTAGTTCCAGATAACGTTGACACACGTTGCCAAGAAGTTGTTCCCTTCCAATCACCTGAGAAGGACTGCCAAAGGTTTTTGGGAGCTTGTCAACTATTTGAGGCAGAAAGGGGAAAGTCAACTCCAACTTGATGTTTTCTAACTATGTAAAAGGATTCATTGAAATGTTTGCAGGATAGCATATATGGAATATTCCAGAATTGTTCTGCAAAATCTCGTCACGGAACCCTACAGACGTTGAACCAACTGGATTGAAAACCGCTCTGAAATCTCATAGGATCATCACTCAAAATCCTAAACCGGGTGAAGAATTCTCTGATCCCAAAGGTACAAGCAGACAAACGGGATGGCCAGTTTCTAATCCCTCCAGAACCAAATCAGTCTGGGAGTACGATCGACCGATGTCCTCCCCCTAGCAGGAAAAGGTGAGATCTGAAGCTAGGCAGATTTCTTTCACCCCTTCCAAAATAGGGGTTGGATCTAGGGAGGCCACATCTCCTGCTTTGTTGGGAGTCCAATCTAGGGATGCCAATCTCCAGGTAGCACCTGAAGATCTACTACTACAATTGATCTCCAGATGACCAAGACCAGTTCCCCTGGAGAAAGTGGCTGGTCTGGGGCATGGACTCTATGGCATTGTGCCCGGCTGAGGTCCCTCCTCTGACCAAACACTGCTCTTTCTAGGCTCCAACCCCCAAAGCTCCAGGTATTCCCCAGCCCAGAGCTAACAACCCTAAGTCCTATCGCCCTCCACTAGCTGTGCCTGCCGCCACTAAGCTGGGCAGTGGGGGGGGGAATCAGGAGGACATGGGGGGTTGACTGGAATTGTGCTGATGCCATGATGTCATTCCCAATGCAACCCAGGACATCACAATAGGTGACACTCTAGCCTAGCATTTACCCGTCTGTGGTTAAATCATGGAGTGTGGAGTGAATGCTTGAGCATCGCCTCTACATAAGGATGTAAGAAGAGCCCTGCTGGATCAGACCAGTGAGGGTCCATCCAATCCAGTATCCCGTCTCACACAGTGGCCAACCAGTTCCTCTGGAGGGCCAACAACAGGACACAGAGGCCAAGGCCTTCCCCTGATAAGAACCTCAGAAGAGCCCTGCTGGATCGGACCAGTGGTCCATCCAGTCCAGCATCCTGCCTCACACTGTGGCCAGCCAGTTCCTCTGGAGGGCCAACAACAGGGCAGAGAGGCCAAGGTCTTCCCCTGATAAGAACCTCAGAAGAGCCCTGCTGGATCAGACCAGTGGTCCATCCAGTCCAGCATCCCGTCTCACACAGCGGCCGACCAGTTCCTATGGAGGGCCAACAACAGGACATAGAGGCCAAGGCCTTCCCCTGATAAGAACCTTAGAAGAGCCCTGCTGGATCAGACCAATAGTCCATCTAGTCCAGCATCCTGTCTCTCATAGTGGCCCAACTAGTTCCTCCGCAGGTCCAACAACAGGGCACAGAGGCTGAGGCCTTCCCCTGATAAGAACTTCAGAAGAGCCCTGCTGGATCAGACCAGTGAGGGTCCATCTAGTCCAGCATCCCATCTCACACAGGGGCCACCCAGTTCCTCTGCAGGTCCAACAACAGGGCAGGGAGACTGAGGCCGTCCCCTGATAAGAACCTCAGAAGAGCCCTGCTGGATCAGACCAGTGAAGGTCCATTTAGTCCAGCATCCTATCTCATACAGTGGCCAACCAGTTCCTCTGGAGGGCCAACAACAGGACACAGAGGCCAAGGCCTTCCCCTGATAAGAACCTCAGAAGAGCCCTGCTGGATCAGACCAGTGAAGGTCCATTTAGTCCAGCATCCTATCTCATACAGTGGCCAACCAGTTCCTCTGGAGGGCCAACAACAGGACACAGAGGCCAAGGCCTTCCCCTGATAAGAACCTCAGAAGAGCCCTGCTGGATC
>NW_015173129.1:1321864-1330000 GCF_001447785.1 Gekko japonicus
CATTTGAGGGGAAAACTCTATGTTTTCCCCTCAAATGGCTGTGCCCCGCCCCCAGCATGCCCGGCGTCATGACGTCACTTCCCTGTGACGTGCACGTGGGGGTGAGGTTTCCCCCGGGGCCCAATTCCGCGGGGGCGGAAATCGGGCCTCCAAAGCGGGGGGAAATCCGCCCCCTGGGGGGATTTGGCAGCCCTAGGGAGAAAACATTCTCTTTGTCAACTCTCTCCACCTCATGCATGATTTTATAAACCTCGATCATGTCCGTCCCCCTCAGTTGTCTCTTTATAAGAAGATAAGAGGAGCCCCTGGTGATGATATCACTTCCCGGTCACCTTGTCACCAGTGAGGCCTGCTCACCCTAGTTAGACCAAAGAGGAGGAGGAGATTGGATTCATACCCCGCCCTTCAGTCGGAGTCTCAGAGCGGCTTACAAACTCCTTTCCTGCCCCCTCTCCACAACAGACACCCTGTGAGGTAGGTGGGGCTGACAGAGCTCTTTTGAGGACTGCTCTTTCAAGGACAACCCTGACAGAACTATGGCTTGCCCAAGGTCATCCAGCAGCTGCAAGTGGAGGAGTGGGGAATCAAACCCGGTTCTCCCAGACTAGAGTCCGCCACTCTTAACCCATAATGATCCCAATAGGCAAGATGACATTCAAACAGATTCATCCGGATACATCCAGACAAGCAGGGCAAGCCAAGAGCTGAACTCTGCTTAAACACTCTTTTCGGATGATGGCCTGCCATCCTAATTCTTGTTACTGGCATTACCCAAATGGGACGGAACTCTAGCCCCTTCCTTCAGAACTTCTGGAAGGTCCCACCTGTCAGGGTCCTTAGTCCAGTTACTCAACACAGGGCTTCATGAGAAGGTAACTGTTTATTGGTCAATCTAGAACTAGAGACACATATACAGCTTGTGTCAGGAATGGCCGCCAATAGTAGGGCCTCAGACTTATACTAGAATCAAACATCCCCCCTGTAAGCGTGAGCCAATGGATACATCTCGTGTGCGGGGGCAAAGCAAGCAGGCAAAGCAAAAACCGTTAACTTTCCCAGCCGAGGAAAACTGCAGCTGGAGCATCTGAAAGGTCAAGTATAAGATAGCAGACAGTTGGTGAGCCAGGGAGAGCTGAGACAGAAAACGGGAGGGCGCCCCTCCACATTCCAGACCTATGACAGGCCTACCTGACACCACCAAAACCTGAACTTTACCCAACTGTTGCGACCACTCCAGGGCTTTTCCCACAACATCGGGGACATTCTCCATCTCTCCAACCCCCTATCCTATCCTATCCTATCCCCAAGACCAATCCGTAACTCCTTTTCTAATCTTGTGGGTTCCAACTTCCCAGGTAAGGTTGCCACCCTCCAGGCATCACCTGTAGATTTAGCACTATCACAGTTGATCTCCAGACCATCAAAATCACTCCTCTCCCAGAATTTTTTTTTTTTAACATAATGAATTTAATTAAATCTTAATCTTAACAATATACATCAACATACATACATACATGCATCACAAGATGTCAAAGTCCCGCTGTACACTGCATTGGTCAGGCTGCACCTGGAGTCTTGTGCGCTCTCCCAGAAAAAATGGGTGCTTTGGAGGGCGGACTGTACGGCATTCTACCCTGCTGAGGTCCCTCCCTTCCCCAAACCCCAGCTTTCCACAAGCTCCACCCCCAAAATCTCCAGGAATTTCCCAACCCAGAGTTGGCAACACCATTCCCAGCATCCGTGGTCATTTCCTAGACGTTCCTAACTGGGAACATTGACCAACCACAATATGGCGGCAGCTATTTTAATTTTGTTAGGTAACGCCACTCGGTTGCAATCAGCCGATGTCCTTCTAGATGCTCGTGTTTATCGCTCAGCGGGTGAATCAGGCTCAGGTCTTTCTTAGGCTGGGTCAGCCCGGCCTTTCCCTGCTTTTCACGGCTTCGCAGAACGGTAATAGGACAGAAGCAGATTTGCTTTGGTACCGAGAAAAGGCTCAAATATAATGAGGGGTGGATAGAGAGATAAACAGATGAAGGTGTTTTGAACTGAGCCAGTCCCTTGGTCTGTCAGGGTCGGTCTTGTATACTCAGACTGGCTGCAACTCACCAGGGTCTCAGGCAGAAATCTTTCCCATCACCTCCTGCCTCGTCCTTTAACTGGAGATGCTGGGGATTGAACCTGGGACCTTCTGCATGCTAAGCAGAGGCTCTTTCACTGAGCCACAGCCCCCCTTTGCAGCTCTCCAGGGTCTCAGGCGGAGGTCTTTCCCATCACCTCCTGCCTGGTCCTTTAGCAGGAGATGCCAAGGATTGAACCTGGGACCTTCTGCATGCCAAGCAGAGGCTCTTTCACTGAGCCACAGCCCCCCTTTATAGCTCTCCAGGGCCTCAGGTGGAGGTCTTTCTTACCACCTCCTGTATGCTCCTTTTTAACTGGAGATGCCCCTCCAGGGCCTCAGGTGGAGGTCTTTCCCATCACCTCGTGTATGCTCCTTTTTAACTGGAGATGCTGCCGGGGATTGAACCTGGGACCTTCTGCATGCCAAGCAGAAGCTCTACCACTGAGCCACAGCCCCTCTTTACAGCTCTCCAGGGCCTCAGGTGGAGGTCTTTCTTACCACCTCCTGTATGCTCCTTTTTAACTGGAGATGCCCCTTTATAGCTCTCCAGGGTCTCAGGCTGAGGTCTTTCCCGTCACCTCCTGCCTGGTCCTATTTAACTGGAGATGCTGGGGATTGAACATGGGACCTTATGCATGCCAAGCAGAAGCTCTACCACTGAGCCACAGCCCCTCTTTACAACTCTCCAGGGTCTCAGGCGGAGGTCTTTCCCATCCCCTCATGCCTGGTCCTTTTTAATTGGAGATGCTACTGGGGATTGAAACTGGGACCTCCTGCATGCCAAGCAGAGGCTCTACCACTGAGCCACAGCCCCTCTTTACAACTCTCCAGGGTCTCAGGCGGAGGTCTTTCCCATCCCCTCATGCCTGGTCCTTTTTAATTGGAGATGCTACTGGGGATTGAAACTGGGACCTTCTGCCTGCCAAGCAGAGGCTGTACCACTGAGCCAGAGCCCCGCTCTGTACACATTAAGTTGCCTTCTACTCAATCATACCCTTGGTCCATCAAGGCCAGTCTTGCCTACTCAGACTGGCAGTGGATATCCAGGGTCGTAAACTGAGGTCTTTCCCATCACCTACTGCCTGATGCTTTTAACTGGAGATGCTGCCAGGGATTGAACCTGGGACCTTCTGCATGCCAAGCAGAGGCTCTACCCCTGAGCCACAACCACCAACCAAGACAGGTCCCTTATGAGAACTCGTTAAGTGTAGAATGTAAGTGGTATTACCAACCTCCAGGCGAGGCCTGGAGATCTCCCGGAATTACAACAGATCACCAGACTACAGAGATGATTCCCCCTGGAGAAAGTGTCTCTGCTTTGGAGGATGGACTCTATGAAACTGTACTACATTGAGGATTCACCCTAGTCTCCACCCCCAAATATCCAGCAATTTCTCAACCCAAAGTTGACAACCCTAGCACTGTGGTTCCATACTTCCTGGAAATGCTCCCTCTAAGCTGTGGAGTCTTGTGAGCAAAAATTCTACTTTGTGAGCTACTGGCATTAAATCTGTGATGAAGAAGAAGGGGGGGGGGAGATTGGATTCATACCCCGCCCTTCACTTGGAGTCTCAGAGCAGCTTACAAACTCCTTTCCCTTTCCCTCCCCACAGCAGACACCCTGTGAGGTAGGTGGGGCTGCGAGAGCTCTTTCCAGATATGTCCTTGAGAGAACAGCTCTGACAGAACCATGGCTTGCCCAAGGTCATCCAGTAGCTGCAAGTGGAGGAGTGGGGAATCAAACCTGATCCTCCTAGATTAGAGTCCGCACACTTAACCACTACACCAAACTGAACAAGAGATTTGGCTACTGCACAAATTAATGTGCTCTGGAGCCATCCTTCCTGAGCTAAGACAAAAATGTGTGAGCCGGAGGCTAAAAAACTGAGCTGGCTCACACTAACTCATCTTAGAGGGAACACTGCTTACTGGTCACTGGAGATTTTTTGTCCTAACCAAAAAACACCCTGTTACCTTGCAGTTCAGAGCTTCAAAAGATCAACCTCATGCCTTCCACAATCACCTGGAAATGAACTAATACATCTCTTTAACCACTACTATATAGAAAACTATTGGGGTGGGTGGGTTACCCCTTCCTCCTCTAAGCCAGCTCTCAGCGGCAGAAGGACCAACCACAAAGAAATGTCCTTTCATGTGTGTGTTTTTTAAAAGATTGCCTTTCTGCTATCCCGGCAGAAAGATGAAAGATTAAAACAATGCCAGGTGAAGAAATTATATGCTAAATTTCGGCTTGACGCGATTTAGAACGGCTAAGCTCTTAAGCCCCGCAAGTTATGATTTTAAGATGGGATAATGAAAGGGGGGGGGGAGAGGAGGAGAAGACCAAATGGCATTTTGCAGAGCTGTTCTTTTAAAAAAAGTGTGTGTGGGGGGGAGGCGCCGAGCCCGCCAGTGCCTGGTTTTCAAATATCGGTATCATTACATTCAGATTACATCCCTCATTTTATTAAGAGATGCTAAATATTACCTATTAGAGTCTGCGATATACACTGCACTTCCCACCACGAAGGCCTCGGGCTTGTTTTCACATCCTCGTCTTATAAACCCAGAGATACAATGTTGAAAATAATATATTCTTGGCCTCGCCGGTCGCAGCTTTTCAGACCCCAGAGCTCTTTGAGTAATGGCTCATCAGCCCCAGCCAGAGCTCATCTTCCAAGAGCCGGTGGAACACAGCAGGGAGAATGAGACTGGGACCAGAGAAAACCTGGCCTCCAAGCCAATGCTCAGAAAATGCAAGCTTATAATGTATTCTTGAAGTATAGCTAGAAAAGAGCAAGAGTCCAGTAGCACCTTATGTCCAGTAGTACCTCTGCCTGAGACCCTGGAGAGCTGCAAAGAGGGGCTGTGGCTCAGTGGTAGAGCATCTGCTCGGCATGCAGAAAGTCCCAGGTTCAATCCCCGGCATCTCCAGTTAAAAAGGACCAGGCAGGAAATGATGGGGGAAACCTCCGCCTGAGACCCTGGAGAGCTGTAAAGAGGGGCTGTGGCTCGGTGATAGAGCCTCTGCTTGGCATGCAGAAGGTCCCAGGTTCAGTCCCCAACATCTCCAGTCAAAAAGGACCAGGCAGTAGGTGATGTGAAAGACCTCAGCCTGAGACCCTGGAGAGTTGTAAAGGGGGGCTGTGACTCAGTGGTACGGCCTCTGCGTGGCATGCAGAAGGTCCCACGTTCAATCCCCAGCATCTCCAGCTAAAAAGGACCAGGCAGGAGGTGACGTGACAGACCTCTACCAGAGACCCTAGAAAGTTGTTGCTGGTCGGAGGAGACAATACTGACGTTGAGAGGCCAACGGTCTGATTCAGTACCAGGCAGCTCCATGTGTTCATGGTATGGCCACAGAACACTGCTGTGCATCATGCCAAAGCCATGCGATCAATGCAGCACATTTGACCATATTCGCCTGCTGCAGCGTAGCCTCCTGATTTGACAGAACTGCAGCTATGTTTAATGAAGACAAATATATTGTTCTCAACCAAGACGAGACTCACAATAACACAGTCTTGGAGCGGGGCAGGCAGGAAATGAAATAAACGTCTTGGAAATGAGACCCGGGGTGGGGTGGGGGACATGCACATGCCTGGCTCATTCTCTTGTGAGCGCGGGGGTCTTCTCCATCACAGAATCCCCTCTTATTGACGCTGCTTTCACTGTGATCCCCTCAAGCGAGGGCAATTTGATCTCTCTCCTCCGAGCGGCCAACCGTGGAAATCGGACCGTTTTGCTCAAAAAGGGGAGGTTGCTTGGAAAGGGGAGACGGTCTGGCCGGCCAAATGCTAGGTTTCAAGGGGTCGATCAAATGGGAGGTTCTCTCAGAAGTCATTGCCATTGTGATGGAGATTGCCCCCCAGGGAGGAGACCCCCATGTGTTGCACCCTTAGAGGGGCGAAGGTAAAGGTTTTCCTTGCTTGAAAGCCAGTCGGATCCGACTCTAGGGGGTGGTGCTCATCTCCGTTTCCAAGCCGAAGAGCCAGCGCTGTCCGAAGACGTCTCCGTGGTCGTGTGGCCAGTGTGATTAGATGCCGAGGCACACAGAACACTGTTACCTTCCCACAAAAGTGGTACCTATTTATCTACTTGCAATTTCTTGCTTTTGAACTGCTAGGTTGGCAGGAGCTGGGGCCAGAGACGGGAGCTTACTCCATCACGCGGCTCTCGGGTCTTGAACTGCCGAACTACCAATCTTCCAGTCTGCAGTTCAGTGTCTTAATCACTGAGCCACCGCAGCCCCCCTTAGAGGAGAATTACTTACAAATGGAAAAGGAAGGAGCAGCTAGTACAGGCAACGGAGGGCTTCCAGATTAGAAGAGGCAGACCTCTCCCCATTCCATGGCATTGGTTGGTCCTGGGAAACTGGCCATCACAACCATCCCTGCATGTGGTTGGCTGCCTCCTCTGGAGCAGTGTGTTGGATCCAGCTCCAGAGAGGAAAGGGGCAAAAGGAGTCCATTCTCCTGTACAGAGTCCCCACCTTGCCCAGGCAAGCAAATAAACCTGACTTGGAAGCTGCCACAAAGCAGGTGGAGCCCAGCCGCTGACTGGCTGGAATACAGCCTATCAGCATTTGCTAACATCTGAATATAGCACTACAGATAAGATTAGAATCCACATGCAAAAGAACCTCCTCAGGATACAATCCATATAAAAAGAACCTCCTCAGGAAAGCTCCTCCATGCATGTTCACAGCCTGGGGAATTCCTACGGTACAAGAGAATGACTCAGCCCTGCCCCACCTTCCTGAGTAGATATAAATGACCTGCCTACCATTTCCCTTCTCACCTGGACACAGAGAGTACTCTGTCTTTCTGTGTTATACCTCTGAGGATACCAGTCACAGCTACTGGTGAAACGTTAGGTCCTACAATGCCAAGACCATGGCCACACAACCCGGGAAATCTACAACAGCTAATGAATTCCGGCCATGAAAGCCTTCGACAACATATTTTTAAAAGACTTTTGGTCCCCAGCATTTCTCCCCAAGGGGGACCCAAAATGCCTCGCAAAAAAACACCAGCATAGAGTTGAAATAGATCAGATGATTTGAAGAGGTAAACATACAATTTCAACAAACAGAGCTAAGAGTACACGCACAACCTCCTGGGCTTGTCCCGGGTTGACAGGGCTGGCTCACTCAAAACCATGGGCTGCGAGCCCTTGGGCTACACCCAGAGCATGTTCTGGATACCATGGGCTGGTTCATGCAGGGCCACAGACAGCAGGCCATGGAGTCAAGAGCCCTTTGGATGCATCCAAAGCAGGTCTGGGATGCCATGGGCTGGTTCACGCAGGGCCATAGGCAGCAAGCCATGGGGCAAGAGCCCTTTGCCTCTTGCCAAAAGGCTCAGGCCTCCGGTCATGAGCTTATATAGCTAGGCAGGTTCTGCAGCTGGTGGGCTGACACGTGCAGTGGGATGGTTCGTACAGGGCCACAAGAGGGTAAGCCACAGGGTAAGAGCCCTTTGCCTCTTGCCAAAAGGCTCAGGCCTCTGGTCACAAGCTTATATAGCTAGGCAGGGTCCCCATTTAGCGGGCTGGTTTCTTGCCTTGGGCTGGCTTGTGCAGGGCCATGAGGAAAGCGCCCTTTGCCTCTTGCCAAAAGGCTCATGTCTCTGGCCACACCCAAGTTCATATAGCTAGGCAGGCTCTGCATTTAGTGGGCTGATTTCTTGCCTTGGGCTGGTTCATGCAGGGCCATGATGCAAGAGCCCTTTGCCAAAAGGCTCGTGCCTCTGGCCACACCCAAGCTGATATAGCTAGGCAGGCTCTGCATTTAGGGGGCTGATTTCTTGCATTGGCCCAGCCTCGATGCTATACATTTGGCATCGAATCTAGGTTTTCACAGGCACGCTTTTGAACCTGTCTTTGCCACCGAGAGGACTGGAAACCTGATGTTTTATAAAGTGGATTCTCAAGGTTTTGAATTCAGCGCAGGGTGACAGGAAAAACTGCCCCAAACACGTTAAAACTGTTGATAGTGTATAAATCACTAGTGT
>NW_015173129.1:1330051-1387736 GCF_001447785.1 Gekko japonicus
AGAACAATTTTTCTCATCGCCTGCGACAGCAACACCACAGCACGGCTCAGCTGAGAGACCAGCCCAAGGAGAACAGATCTACATGTTCTCGATGGCTCTCTTTCCACCCATTTAAACGCCACCCCTTCAGTTCTCTCCACACAGCCTGGACCTTTGCCTTTGTCAATCAGGCTCTTGCTCGCTGACATTTTAGCTGAGCTTTGAAGCTACACGGTCACACGTCTAATCTGAACCCATCGATTTCCACCACCGCCCCCCCTGGTCTTCCGCCATGGGTTCACAAGACCCCATCCAACAAGCCTAAAATCCATACACAAAACGATCCTCTTACCTGGTAAACGGCGGTGTTAATGATGTGCACTGAAGACAGCCGTCGCCGATTACAGGTAATTCGGAAAGATACCAGAAGCCCAAACCAACAATAAAAGGGCGGGGAAAACCACCAGAGCTGAAACAGATCTCCTCGTAAAAAATTATCTTCCAAATTGTCCACGCTTAAGCGAGCGGTGCACCGGGTAAACTCCCTCGGCTTTGAGCAGCAGTGAGGCATAGTGGGAAGCAGTGTTCCCTCTAAGCTGAATTAGTGTGAGCTAGCTCACAGTTTTTGTAGCCTCCAGCTCGCAGATCTTTGTCTCCGCTCAGGAAGGAGGGCTCCAGAGCAAACCAATTTATGCCGTAGCCAAATCGTTCGCTCACAACTTTAATGCCAGTAGCTCACAAAGTAGAATTTTTGCTCACAAGACTCCACTGCTTAGAGGCAGCATTGGTGGGGAGAGCGTCCGGGTTTGATCGGGGAAGCCCCAGGTTCAAATCCCCGCTTGTAAGACACAGGGAGAGGGAAACAAACTTAACCCCAAAACTGGAATCAAGGACCACATGGGTAAGAAAGAAGTCCTATAAAGGGCCAATGTTAAAAACCTAGTGTACATTTATAATATACAAAAAAAATACATGTATTTATTAGAAAGGCAGTTAAAACCAGATAAGGGCCCAATGGAAACCTCGCTGAACACAAGGGCCAATACAAGTGACCTGACACCCTTCTTACCGTCGCGATTCTCAAATCCCCAGTTGTGCCGCGGAAGCTCAGTGGATGACCTGGGGCCAGACCAGGCCCGTAGCTACAGTGGGGCAACTTGGGGCTAGGCCCCCCGATGTACTGGGCAGGCCCCATGACTTCCCATCTAGCCCAGGCCCCCCAAGTGATGGCGCGTGTGCGGAAGGAGCCATCTACGGTGGCAGCACAGAGCCAGACAGCCCCTATCTCCCCCAGGAAATCGATTTAACTTTACCTGACTCACAGGGGATTGGGTCAGGGGATCCAATTAATTAATTAATTTGATTACCTTTTGACCCGCGCTGACGCCACCACAAGCCCCGGAGGGCGAAGAGAACAGTTCCGAAGGGGTAGAGACGGTCGGCAAGCCGGAGAAAGGCTCAGGAGAAGGAGGGCTATTCCAGGACGTGCGGAGAACAGGAGGGAGGGCGCGGAGGCAGGGGAGCAGGGAGAGATGGGCCTTACCCAAGCTGACAGGAGCCGACGCACTCATTCGGTCGCACGTGGAACCCCGGGATTCCCTGGAAATGGCCACACCCCAGGCAGCCCAACCAGGGGGGTGGGACAGGAAGAAGTGACAGGGAGCCTGCCCTATCAGAAACCAGGGAGGAAATGGGGAGGACTTTCCCCAGGTGGAGGGATATAAAAAGGGGGAAGCCTGTAGAGCCGAGGAGGTACAGAGAGAGCGAGAGTTACTAAAGCAGCTGTCAACCCCAAAGAGTGGTGGCTAGGGAGTGACGCAACTCTCTCCCCACTTCAAGTCTGAGGCTCTGGCTTCCCCCGAGGGATCAACGCCGACACGGCTGAAGTTCCTCCCGCACCAGGGGACGACGCACGGCGTGACACCTTTAATTCATTTAGCCAGTGCCCCCTAAGAAACTTAAATGACCCCCCCCCCCAGACTAAAAACATCCTGGCTACAGGCCGGGGCCAGTCCCACCCTCTCAGCCTAACCTTCCACACAGCGTTGTTGTGAGCATAACATGGAGGAGAGGAGAGGAGAACAATAGAGGTCTCTTTGGATCCCGCCCTCTAAGCTTAGCCTACCTCACTGGGCTGTCATGAGCATAAAACGGAGGGGGGAAGACAACACAAGTCCCCACTGAGGAGAAAGGTGGGGGTACAGATTAAATGAATGAGTGAATAAAACATGGGTTCAAAACAAAACAAAAAATACACGGGAGCTGTAGAATAGCTCAGGAGGAGGTGCCCGTATCCCCGATCTGGCTGCCGCCACCAAGAGACAGTGTCGAGATTTGGATGCAGAGAGTGAAAATGAACACAGAGACAGAAATCCTGGTGCGACCAGCGGCCCTTTGTTTCCCATTGGATTTAGGAATGCAATGATCTCTGCTCAGTCTACCTGTGGGCAGGGTTGGCCGGCTCCCAAGAGAAAATAAAGTGGTACAGTGTGGCGGTGGTGGTGGTGGGGGGCAGCTGCCTTTGGTGGTGCACTCTAAACATGGTGGTGTGAGGTCACCATGGCCTCCTTAAATGAAGTTCCCCTACAGCATTGGTTTATCAAGGTTAGTCTTGTCTTTTCAGACTGGCAGCAGCTCTCCAGGGTCTCAGGCGGAGATCTTTCCCATCACTTACTGCCTGATCTCTTTAACTTGAGATGCTGTAGATTGAACCGGGGACCTTCTGCATGCCAAGAAGATGTTCTACCTGTGAGCCACAGCCCCTCTTTGCAGCTCTCCAGGGTCTCAGGCAGAGGACTTTCACATCACCTACTGCCTTGTCTTTTTTAACTGGAGATGTTGGGGACTGAACCTGGGACCTTCCGCATGCCAAGCAGATGCTCTGCCACTGAACCACAGCCCCTCTTTACAGCTCTCCAGGGTCTTAGGTGGAGGTCACCTCCTGCCTGGTCACCCATCACCTCCTGCCTGGTCCTTTTTAACTGGAGATGTTGGGGATTGAACCTGGGACCTTCTGCATGCCGAGCAGATGCTCTACCACTGAGCCACAGCCCCTCTTTCACCATTAAACCAGGAGTTGGGCTCCTTAAACGCAACAGTCAGACCCCTTGCTGATTGGCTTGGGATAGGACACAGCTGATCACATTCCCATGCAACCCCCCCCCTACATTCCTGTATTTAGAGGTGAAAGCAAAATCCACCCACCCCCATGCCAGTCCTGGATGAGAGGCATGCTCCCTGTGACATTTGATACGAACATTTCACAATATTTGATTCTCCCAATATAACGCAATTTAGCTCTTAACTGACATGCACAGGTTTTTTGCATTTGACAGGTAGCACAACAAGCTGCAGTGGCTCAAGTGGTTAAGACGCTGAACTGCAGGCTGTGGAAGGTCAGTAGTTCAGCAGTTCAAGACCCAAGTTGCCACATGACGGAGTGAGCTCCCGTCTCTAGTTTCAGCTCCTGCCAACCTAGCAGTTCGAAAGCAAGAAATTGCAAGTAGATAAATAGGTACCACTTCGGTGGGAAGGTAACAACGTTCCGCACGCCTCGGTGTTTAGTCATGCTGGCCACATGACCACGGAAACGTCTTCGGACAGTGCTGGCTCTTTGGCTTTGAAATGGAGATGAGCACTGCAACCCTAGAGTCAGACTCGACTGGCTTTCGAGCAAGGGAACCTTTACCTTTTTTTTTACAACAAGTTTCTTAGCATCAGTCTACATATAAGAAGTATTTCAGTATAACCAGCGCTCTTCGGTAATTAACTTGCAATGGTTAAGCATTGCTTAAAATCTTCCTGTCACAAACAAAAAACCTGGATTCCAAAAATCCCTTTAGATAAAATACCTTGATATAAACTAGGCACAAGAGTAAACACACGAGACGCAAGTCCCCAGTTCTGGAATCACATCCCCACGCCCGTGCGTACCGGTTTTTTCTGCAAAATTTCAATTAGATTGTGTTTTGCAGGTTCTCTGGTTAAGCTAATGGGATGCGCTGTAAACCACGGTGTTGTTCAGAATTCCTTCCAGGCATAAACGAAGTAATGATCTCTGCAGAGTCTCTCTCGCCACCCCCACCCCCACCCCCCGCCACCCCATCACAAGTACCTAAAGAACTCAAAAACAGAGATGCTCATTGCAGAAAATGTGGCTACTAGGGAGGGGGGGAAATGTAATTCTTGTAGCAAAGGAAACACAAATGAATTCGGGGTAAGCATAAATAGGATGCGCTTGGTTCCATTAGCGAGAAGCTGCCTTCCCCGCCAATACCTCATTATTTTGAGTATAAGGGGCGCGTCAGCACTTTGCAGGTTTGGACAGCTCCATAGCTTTTTGCGGCAGTATGGGGGTGGGGTGAGGGAGATCACACTATGGGATGTCATCCAAGTTGTCCAGGAACTAACCAACCAACCCTGCAGGTCCATGTGGCATCATCAAAACCATATTCAGGCTGTTCAGAAGCAGTTGGGTCACCACCAGTGTTCCCTCTAAGCTGAGTTAGTGTGAGCCAGCTCACAGTTTTTTAGCCTTCGGCTCACACGTTTTTGTCTTCGCTCAGGAAGGAGGGCTCCAGAGCAAACTAATTTATGCAGGAGCCAAATCACTTGCTCACAACTTTGATGCCAGTAGCTCACAAAGTAGAATTTTTGCTCACAAGACTCCACCCCTCGATTGAAAAAAAGGACCTCTGTCACAGGTCTGCAGTGACAACAGGCAAGCCACCTTCTATTCCAGGGGGTCCCTGAAACCTTCAAGTGTTTTTAGAAAGTGGGCGGGGCCAGGCCAGGCTTCTGATTGGCCATTGGCCATCTGGTTAAGAACCTAAGAGGAGTCAATGATGGATCAGGCCAATGGTCCATCCAGTCCAACACTCGGTGTCACACAGTGGCCAGAAATACCAGGTGCCATCAGGAGGTCCACCAGTGGGGCCAGAATGCCAGAAGCCCTCCCACTGTTGTCCCCCACCCAGAAGCACCAAGAAGACAGAGCACCACTTGCCCCAGCCTGAGAGTTCCTATCTATACCTTGTGGCTAATAGCCACTGATGGACCTCTGCTCCAGATGTTTATCCAGTTCCCTCTTGAAGCCGTCCATGCTTGTAGCCGCCACCACTTCCTGTGGCAGTGAATTCCATGTGTTAATCACTGTTTGGGTGAAGAAGGACTTCCTTTTATCTGTTCTAACCCGAACACTCAGCAATCTCATGGAGTGCCCACGAGTTCTTGTATTGTGAGAAAGGGAGAAAAGGACTTCTTTCTCTACCTGCTCTATCTCATGCATAATGTTATCAGCCTCGATCACCCCTCAGCCGTCGTTTCTCCAAGCTAAAGAGCCCCAAGCGTTTTAACCTTTCTTCACAGGGAAAGTGTCACAACTTTTATCATTCTAGTTGCCCTTTTCTGCACTTTCCCCAGTGCTATAACATCCTTTCTGAGGTGTGGTGACCAGAACTGTACACATTTGGTTGTGCAAATTAACATAATGTCGTTTCAGCGGCAGCTACCACTGCAGCATCAGTTTTGCACGCCTCTTTCCCCGGTGTGTTTTTTTAAAAAATCACTCCTCTCGTCCCATGCACCCAGGCTTCCTTTGTGCGCACTTCTGCCTCCCATGGTGGCCATTTTTTGGTTGCACCCACCTCCTTCTGTCAGAATTCCAAAGACGCCCACAGGTTCAGAAAGACCAGGGATCCCTGTTGTGTTCTATGGAGAAGAAAGTTCGCACTTCTTTCCCCAGTCAAAGACATGGACAACTTCTGCCATCTGGACACAATGGATTGTTATATCGGTTCCTTTATTTGGCTGTTTTACAGGGCTCTTTTTGTAGCAGGAACTCCTTTGCATATTAGGCGACACACCCCTAATGTAGCCAGTCCTCCAAGAGCTTACAGTAGCCCCTGTAAGAAGAGCTCTGTAAGCTCTTGGGGGATTGGCTACATTAGGGGTGTGTCGCCTAATATGCAAAGGAGTTCCAGCTACATCATTCTCCTCACCTCTGTTTTATCCTCACTACAACCTGACGAGGTAGGTTAGGCCGAGATAATGTGACTGACCCAAGGTCACCCAACAGACTTCCATAGCAGACTGGAAATTCGATTTTTTTTTTAAAAAAATTAAAGTTAAAACTTGGATGGGAGACCACCAAGGAAGTCTAGGGTTGCTACGCAGAAGCAGACAATAGCAAACCACTCCAGTTCATCTCTTGCTTTGAAAACCCCACCAGGTCGCCATAACTCAGCTATGACTTGATGACAAAACCCATACAGTTCTGTATTAGTTTTCATAAATCACACACACTTCTTCAGACCTGTGGAGATTTCAAAGGATACGAGTAGTTGAGGCAGAGACTGAATTCTATCACAACCCTCCATGATCTCGTCTTCCCGCCCCGGGTTTTAATGACATTTTTCTACGCTTTCCTATATGTATTTTAACTCCAGTTTTAACCATCTTTATTTTTTAAAACGATGCTTGTTTTAACTGCCGGCTGCCTCATCGGCTTTGACAGGATAGGAATGTGACGTAAATAAAATACAAAAACTATGTGGTAACTTAAAAAAAATATATCTCTCATTTGGAAAGACTATGATCACCCCAATGAGAAAAATCATGTGGAAGAGAAATTTAATCACTCTGCTGGGTTAATTTGGTTTTGCTTCCTAGATTTCCCTCGGTACATTGTTGGAGAAATATTGCATACTCGGGTACAATGTTTACACGGACGCCCCTGGAAGAGCTCTGTGATGGGAAAAATTGCCATTTTAAACAACACAACACAAAAATGAACTGAGATCTTCAATTATGTCACCATGGCATATGCGATGAGATCCCTCCACTTGGACTCGCCAGCGGAGTCCGTCTTAAAAGCTGCATTTAGCGGTTATTTCGACGGCAGCGCCCAGCCTGGGATCGGTTTGCCAGAGACCGATTCTGCTGTCAGGCAATTTTGCCGATGGGCTACCTAATCCCCCTCAACTGCGTTATGTAATGCAAAAAATGAGCACTCTAAACAATGTGCCGCGGCGTCGGCCAGGATCAAATGTCGCCTCAATCAATGCCGCCGTTCAACAGACCGCACGGCCCGATGGCTTGACTAAGCAATGCTCTGAGGATTATCTTACAGTTAAACATTAGCAAACTTGCACACTCCAGAACATCGTAACAACATACGACAGGGTTGGTTCACCCAATCCCTGGCCAAGAACACTATGCGCGTAGTAGCGTGGCTGGGACTGCAGACATGACCCCTAGGGCATTTGTGGGGTAATGTCCAACCCGGGATGTACATTAGCGCATGAGTCGAGGCCCGGCTCTAATAAACTGCCAACAAAACAGCAAACCTGCGCCTAAGCTAGACTGCAGATTGGAGACTTGTGTGAACAAATGCCTCCAAGTATAGGAATAGTTGCCTACACATAAAAATCGACCATGAGAGGGAGAAAGCTGGACTACAACCCTTTCTCTTTGTCGTGCTAGATGGTTAGCTGCAAAGATTTTTATTTTCGCATGGAGGAGCATTCGTGCATAATTGAATTTGGAATTCATTGTCTGTGGAGGACGTTGTGACAGCTGTGAACACTGGTGGCTTTCAAAGGGGTTTGGGGAGGGACTGCGTCTGCTAGGCATGTCGAAGGTCCCAGGTTCAATCCCTGGCATCTCCCATTTAAAAGGACCAGGCAAGTAGGTGATGGGAAAGACCTCTGCCTGAGACCCTGGAGAGCTGCAAAGAGGAGCTGTGGCTCAGTGGTAGAGCATTAGCTTGGCACACGGTTCAAACCCCGGCACCTCCAGTTAAGAAGGACCAGGCAGGAGGTGATGGGAAAGACCTCTGCCTGAGACCCTGGAGAGCTGCAAAGAGGGGCTGTGGCTCAGTGGTAGAGCATTAGCTTGGCACACGGTTCAATCCCAGGCACCTCCAGTTAAGAAGGACCAGGCAGTAGGTGATGGGAAATACCTCTGCCTGAGACCCTGGAGAGCTGCAAAGAGGCGCTGTGGCTCAGTGGTAGAGCCTCTGCTTGGCATGCAGAAGGTCCCAGGCTCAATCCTCAGCATCTCCAGTTAAAAAGGACCAGGCAGGAGGTGACGGGAAAGACCTCCCCCTGAGACCCCGGAGAGCTGTAAAAAGGGGCTGTGACTCAGTGGTGGAGTCTCTGCTTGGCATGCAGACGGTCCCGGGTTCAATCCTCGGCATCTCCTGTTTAAAAGGACCAGGCAAGTAGGTGATGGGAAAGGCCTCCACCTGAGACCCTGGAGACCTATAAAGAGGGGCTGTGGCTCAGTGGTAGAGCCTCTGCTTGGCACACAGAAGGTCCCACGTTCAATCCCCGACATCTCCAGTTAAAAGGACCAGGCAGTAGGTGATGTGAAAGCTCTCCACCTAAGACCCTGGAGAGCCACTGCCAGTCTGAGCAGACAGTACGGACCTTGATGGACTGAGGGTCTGATTTAGTAGAAGGCAGCTTCATGTGTCTAGACTGATTCATGGACAAAAGTTCCATCAATGCCTACTACTGGCCATGGTGACTACAGGGAACCTCCACATCCAGTGGCAGTCAACCACTGGATTTCAGCACTTGGGGGCAAACTGCTCTCTGGTCCATTTGGTGGTGCCAGGCAACTGGTTGGCCAGTGAGTGAGGCAAGCAGCTGGACAAACGGGCCTCCAGTCCGATCCAGGAGGGCACGTCTTCTGAGCCCTCACCTGCAGGCTGATACGATAGAGACAGATAATCGGAAGGTCTCTTAGAGGCCATCTAGTCCAACTCCCATCTTAATAATTGAAATCCAAAGTTAGACACAGGACTGTTGTCTCCCTTGCTTTGTGTGAGAACTAAGCCTTTGGAGGGGGTGAGAGAAGTCTCTACGAGAGAGAGAGACAGAGAGACAGAGAGAGACAATCACAGCCAGTGTTCCCTCTAAGCTGAGTTAGGATGGCTCCAGAGCAAACTCATTTATGCAGCAGCCAAATTGCTGGCTCACAACTTTAATGCCAGTAGCTCACAAAGTAGAATTTTTGCACACAAGACTCCACAGCTTAGAGGGAGCATTGATACAGCCTCTTGGCCCCGTAATGCCAGTATTCTGGACCAGGAGGTTATTCCAGGAAATTAATTGACTACGGATTGGCAAGAACCCCCAAGGAAACCAGCCAAAGAAAGGTCTGCATTGCATAACACATGTTTGACGCATGGAATTCCATTTCCCAAAAAGAAGGAAGAAAACTTAGCTATGGAAAGCAAACGAGGAAGGCTGTTGGCCATCGATAGCTCAAGGCAACTTCTGTACCCTTCCTCGGATTCCCAGGTTCTCCTGACCAGCTCACAGTCCTCCCAGTGTGCATTGCATTACAAGCATTCAGGGGTCCTTTTGTATTTGCATATGCCACACCCCCTGACATCACCAGAACTGTGTGTTGGATCCCCAAGCATCGAGAATAAATCCACGTTTCAAGAAAGCAAAATTTATTTCAAAGCTTTGGAAAGATACTCAAACAAGGTCTTTGTTAGGAATGGTTACAAACAGCTCGGGTAAACGTAATAAAGGGATTCAAACCAGGTACAGAACCAATGGGTCACTTTCCCGCTGGCGGGTACAAGGAAACGATTGCGCGGGCAATCCCTGGGAACACTACCATCTTCAGACATAACATTGATGCAGTTCCCAGGCTCAAAAAGCAACAAGCTAGCAATCAAGCTCACCTCCCACTTCACGTCCTCCAGCTGCTTGGTTTAAGTGTTACAGCAGAATAAAACAGGCCAGGAACAGAGGGGGGGGGGATGGGACTGTACATACAGGCAGGTAATACAGAACACAATGGCAGCTTGCAGTGGCAGCTTGCTGACACTGTGTCAGAAGGCAACACCCACCACTCAGGCTCCACTGGACTGCTCTGGATTGCTAGCTATTTGGGGGGGGGGGGAAACGTGCAGATCTGCCCTCGCAGAGGAGGGAGAGCTTGTACCTGAATAAAACTTGGTCTTAAAGGTGCCACTGGACTGTTTTGGATTGTTAGCTATGGGGGGGGGGACGTGCAGATCTGCCCTCACAGAGGAGGGAGAGCTTGTACCTGAAGGCGGGCCGGTGGGGGGCTCTGCAACTTACCTGGCTGCTTCTTGCTGCTGGGAGCAGGGCTGAGGACTTGTTGCATGTGCCCGCCCCCTGGGCTCCTTACTACCGGAGCTCCGCTCCTGTGCGCTCCTGCAGGAAATGACCCCTGCAAGCATTCCAGGATCTGGAATCAGCAGATGTGCCTGGTTTCCATCCCATACCACAAAACTTCCGTTCACGTGGCGCATCCCATTCTTCCTCCACTCTGGTTGAGCCAGGATCATTTTCAGCATTCATTTCATGATGCACCGCTTCTCTCTGTTTCTGGTTTCTCCGTCACATCCTACAGCCACTCCACAGGATCAACACTCGTGGATAAAACCATGCAAAAACAACCCTTGATTCTGATTTGTGCTTACGAAGGAATCAAGATTGTTCAAGAATGTGCGATTTGGAGCTCCGGTGCACTGGGAAAGCACCACTTGAAAAGAATCTAGACGCCATTGTGCATATCGAATGCCTTTGGCAGAGCGCATCAGTGCCCACACACACGTCTGTAATGTTGAAGGGAAAGAGATGCTTATGAACTCTACATTATGGCCAGATCCACATCATGTGTACAATTCAGGGGAAAGCTATGAACCAACAGATCATTCCTAGTGGACGGGTTCTACCCCAAAACAAAAACTGGATTATTATCAGTTTCGAGATCCGGGGCAGGGGATGCAGAGGAGGAGAATTTTAGAAACATCCCTTCCCTGAGAACATCTAGGAGGTCACTGCTGAACATAAGAAGAGCCCTGCTGGACTAGACCATCTAGTCCAGCATCCTGTCTCAAAGAGTGACCTCCCAGTTCCTCTGGAGAGAGAACAATAAGGCACAGAGACCCAGGCCTTCCCCTGATAAGACCATAAGAAGAGCCGTCCTGGATCAGACTAGTGGTCCATCTAGTCCAGCATCTTGTCTCACACAGGGGCCAACCAGTTCCTCTGGAGGCCAACAACAGGGCAGAGAGGCCAAGAACATCAGAAGAGCCCTGCTGGGTCAGACCAGTGAGGGTCCATCTACTCCAGCATCTCGTCTCACACAGAGGCCAACCAGTGCCTATGGAGGGCCAACAACAGGGCACAGAGGCCAAGGCCCCGCTAGATCAGGAGTGCCCTGCTAGATCAGACCAGTGGTCGATCTACTCTAGCATCCTAGACTGGATGGACCATTGGCCTGATCCAACTTATGTTCTTATGTCTGGGGCAGTGATGCTTTGTGTTCTTGGTACTTGAGGGGCAACAGTGGGAGGGCTTCTGGAGTTCTGCCCCCACCCCCCGATAGCACCTGGCTTTTGGCCACTTGTGTGACACAGAGTGTTGGACTGGATGAGCTGTTGACCTGATCCAACATGGCTTCTCTTATGCTCTCATGTTGTTACTTTTATCTATGTACTGACCCAGGTTTAGGTTCCGAGATCTGATGAAATCAGGCTGTTCCATGCTAACTTCCTTCCCCACTGTCCCTGTCAGACTAGAAAAATTGGGAGATTTAATTTAGGACAGTCGAACCAAAGCTATTGACCTCCTTTCAATAGCCGCCTCTCTTCCCTGCCTTCCTCACCACTTGATTTCTCCTGACTTCTTTGACATCCCAGAAGGTCAGCCAATCATACTGCGGCGGCTGTAACGATGGCCTTAAACCGAGCCTTTCACATTTCCACCAACAGGAATTTCTTTTCTTTTTAAAGATTGTAACATTCTTTTGCTGGGAGTCAACAGAGCTCTCTGAGATTTCACGTCAAGGCAAGGGATTTGATTGAGACACACAGGCCTGCATTCGGAAGAAGTAAAGCTTTCAGCGACTCCTGGGAATGCGTTGTCATTGATGGGGGAGGGCAGAAAATTATTTATTTAGGAAAAGCTGTGTGTTTCGAGAGCGCTTCAGCAAGACAGACGGGATTAAAAAGAGTGTCTTCACAAACCCAGCCCAGTGGATTGTGCGATATTGCGTGAAGTGTTAAATCCCACTGGGCCGCCTGCAAAAATCCAATCACCATTTATTTCATTAAAGGACCTGGGGGGGGGGCAGACCTTTCGCCGAGCCAGGATTCTAGCCTGCCGCACCTCTCTGGCCCGTATCCCACTGTTTCATCAGATTACGCCAAGGCACAGAAGTGACCCGTGCGATCCCAGAGTAGCACGGCTAGGGCTTCTGCCGTGTATGATCTGGCACTGCTCTGATAAAAGTGGTAACAGGGAATGGTGCACATTAGATGAACGAACTGATCCCTTCACACAACACTGTCACTCTTCCCTGAGGACTGGTGAGAGCCGTCCTTAGACAATCATGTTCATACCAACCAAGTTGTGAAGAAGGAAGAAGAAGAAAAAGAAGAGGAGGAGGAGGAAGATGAAGAGGAAGAGGAGGAGGAGGAGACTGGATTTATACCCTGCCCTTCACTCGGAGTCTCAGAGCAGCTTACAATCTCCTTCCCTTCCCCTCCCCACAACAGACACCTTGTGAGGTTGGTGGGACTGAGAGAGCTCTTTCGAGGACTGCTCTTGAGAGAACAGCTCTGAGAGAACTTGTGACTGACCCAAGGCCACTCCAGCAGCTGCAGGTGGAGGAGGAGTGGGGAATCAAACCCGGTTCTCCCTGATTAGACTCCCTGCTCTAAACCACTGCGCCAAACTGGCTCTCGCTACCAACCGACTAGGGATCCCTGGAATTACAGCTCCTCTCCAGACTACAGAGATCAGTTCCCTTGGAGAAAATTGGATGCTTTGGAGGGTGGACTCTGTGGCATCGTACCCCACTGAGGTTCCTGTCCTCCCCAGGCTCCATCCCCAGATCTCCAGGAGGTGTCCAGTTTGGATCTGGCAACCTTGCTCCCCATCCCCTAGAGACTGTAAGGGTATCGAGCACGGTCTCAGTCTGTGTGCCAGCAACAAATACCCCAACATGCAAACTTAGACAGGGTGAAGGCCAGGGGTCATTTCCTGCAGGAGCGCACAGGAGCGGAGCTCCGGCAGTAAAGAGCCCAGGGGGCGGGCACATGCAACAAGCCCCACCCCCTCCTCCCAGCAGCCCTCAGTCAGAGCAAGAAGCAGCCAGGTAAGTTGCAGAGCCCACCCTGGCCCCCCGGTCCAAAACAGTCCAGTGGCACCTTTAAGACCAAGTTGTATTCAGGTACAAGCTCTCCCTCCTCTGCGAGGACAGATCTGCACGTTCTCCCCCCCCCCCAATAGCTAGCAATCGAAAACAGTCCAGTGGAGCCTGTGCAGTGGGTGTTGCCTTCTGGCACACTTCCGGTGATATCAGGGGGTGTGGCATATGCAAATGAGTAATGCTAATGAGTAATGCTAATGAGCTTTGCACCTCTTTTCCTACGAAATGACCCCTGGTGAAGGCACATCTCCTCCCGTGCTCTGGCTTACTCGGTTTTCGCACTATGTGTGGACTGACATGCTGGGCCTTCTGGGAAGCCTCCCCCTTTCTTCTGCTGGTCGTCTCATGTGCAGATCTCTCCCAGCCGACATAACCAGTTCTGTATCTGCCAACTGAACGTAACACTTGAGGCATCCAAAGGAAGGTGTTCTCTGGTGGGTTGCCAGGTTGGAGCTGGAGACTCCTGGGAGGAATTGGGGAAGGAGCTCGGTGTGCCAGCATGGTTCATTTGCACCGATATCACTTCTGGTGGAAACTGGAAGTTACATTTTCAGTCAGGCAGTCAGTCGGTCGGTCGGTCGGTCAGTCATTTAACTTGAGAGCCTGGTTGGTGTAGTGGTTAGGAGCGCGGACTCCGATCTGGGAGAACCAGGTTTGATTCCCCACCCACTTGCACCTGCCGGTGTGACCTTGGGTCAGTCATAGTTTCTCTCAGAGCTGTTCTCTCAGGAGCAGTTCTGGAAAGAGCTCCCTCAGTCCCACCTACCTCACAGGGTGTCTGTTGTGGGGAGGAGAAGGGAAAGGAGATCGTAAGCTGCTCTGAGACTCCCTTAGGTAGTGAAGGGCGGGGTAGAAATCCAATCTCCTCCTCCTCTTCCCATTTCTCACTCCAGTTTGGAGTCAATACAGCTTCAGAACATCATTCTCCCTCCCTCCATCTTCTCATGACAATGACCCTGTGAGGTAGGCAAGGTGGAGTGTTTGTGATGGGCTCTAGGTCTCCCAGAGATCTTCCCTGGTAGAATTTGATCCCAGGTCACCAGGCATCCCAGTCTGTCAATCTCATTAGATGCTTTAGATTTTTTTAAAAAAAACCTATGATTTTACAACAGAGTGTCTTTAAATTCTAGAGCTTCCACTACATCACTTCTGGTTTGTACCGGAAGTGATGTCAGGATGCCAGGAAGGCCAGGAAGCCTCCTACCGTAGTGGGGGGCCTGGCGTTGCTGGTAGCCTTTAAGGTTCCACAAGTAGCCTTGCTTGCGGCGTAACCAGTGTGATGTAGTGGTTAAGAGCGGCAGACTCTAATCTGGAGAACTAGGTTTGATTCCCCACTCCTCCTCCACATGTAGCCAGCTGGGTGACCTCGGGTCAGTCACAGCTCTCTCAGAGCTCTCTCAGCCCCACCTCCCTCACAGGGTGTCTGTTGTGGGGAGAGGAAGGGAAGGTGACTGTAAGCTGCTCTGAGACTCCTTCGGGTAGTGAACAGTGGGGTATAAAAGATCGGTTCCCCAGGAGAAAATGGGTTCTTTGGGGGGTGGACTCTATGGCATTGTAGAAGCAGCAGCAGAAGAAGAGATTGGATTTATACCCGGCCCTTCAGTCAGAGTCTCAGAGCGGCTTACAAACCCCTTTCCCTCCCCCTCCCCACAACAGACACCCTGTGAGGGAGGTGGGGCTGAGAGAGCTCTTTTGAGGACTGCCCTTTCAAGGACAGCTCTTATCAGAGGTTTGGCTTGCCCAAGGTCATCCAGCAGCTGCAAGTGGAGGAGTGGGGAATTAAACCCGTTTCTCCCAGATTAGAGTCCGCGCACTTCACCACGACACCAAACTGGCTCTCAAACTGTACCCCACTGCAGTCTCTGTCCTCCCCAGGCACCAACCCTAAACATCCAGGAGTTTCCCAATGTACAGCTGAAAATAGGGTTGCCAGGTTTCCCCTGGGCACAGGTGGGGAATGAAGGGGTGGGGTGGCCAGATCCAGGTTGGGAGATTTGAGGGTGGAGCCTGGGGAGGACAGGTAACTCAATGGCGTATGATGCCGGATTCCACCCTCCGAAAAATCCATTTTCTCCACAGGAACTAATCGCTGTAGTCTGGAGATTCCGCTTTGAGACACATGAGGCCTGCTGGGTGACCTTGGGCCAGTCCCAGTTCTGTCTGAATTCTCTCAGTACCACCTTTCCTCACAAGGTGCCTGTGGTGGGAAGAGGAAAGGAAGGAGATTGTAAACTGCTTTGAGACACATGAGGCCTGCTGGGTGACCTTGGGCCAGTCACCGTTCCCTCAGAACTCTCTCAGCCCCATCTGCCTCACAAGGTGCCTGTCATGGGGAGATGAAGGGAAGGAGATTGTAAACTGCTTTGAGACAAATGAGGCCTGCTGGGTGACCTCTGGCCAGACCCAGTTTTCTCAGAAATCTCTCAGCCCCACCTTCCCTCACAGGGTGCTTGTGGGGGGGAGAGGAAGGGAAGGAGATTGCAAGCCACTTTGAGACTCCTTCACATACAGAAAAGCAGGGTATAAAAACCAAGTACTCCTCCTCCTCCTCCTCCTCTTCTTCTTCCTGATTTGGCTGCAGCAAGCAAACACAGCTACCTTTCTGGAATCCTCTTTGCCCGTTTTGTCTTCTCACAGGCTGGTTGGCTGACAGGTCCCTCCACCATTCCTACGCTCCCTCACCTTCCTTCCCTCGGCAAGCTCATGACTCATGTAAGTCTCCCCACCCTTCCCTGGATTAATTTTACCCAAGAGAACAAATTAAATATCTCCCTTGAATAAATTTGCTAGGGGAAGGGAAACCCCCCCCCAAAAAAAGATGGCACACATATCTAAGGGCAGGCTGAAAGTATGTATGCGTGTGTGTGTGTGTGTGTGTGTGTGTGTGTGTGTGTGTGTGTTGAAGGGGGTGTATCGCTTTTACACATGCCCAACTTCCAAGCATGAAATCCAGATTTGAATTTCATACACAGGGTCTCTGACTCTACAGCAGTCACTTCAGTGCCGTATCTCGGCACTCTCAGCCGAGAGAGGCTTTTAACAAAATGCAGCGGGAGGGAACAAAACCAGGCATTCGGTCGCTACCGAGCCGGAAAAAAAATTCATGAATTTCTACTCTTGTGTAAGGCCGGAGGAAGCGCATGCAGAAGCCTCTCTGCCAGAAAGGCAATACAGTCTTGCGATAAGCCCCCCAAATGGCTCCGTGTTGGGAATCCTAAAATCTGGCAACAAATAAACAGAATTTGAGATGGCTTCAGACCCTAACCGAATACTTGGCCAAAGAATTTTGGGTCACTGCAGACCCTAACTAAATACTTCAAACAGCCAAAAGATTACAGGATGCCTTTTGAAAGGTATCAGGAGTATTTTCTCAAGAGCAAAGATAGGGAGAGAACCACAGCTGAAACAGGGTGGTGGTGGTGGTGGTGGGGAAACAACAAAAAAACAAACATTTCTCTTTCGGTGGCTCAATAGCAAAATCGGGAAGAAAACCGCAACTGCAACTGGATAGGGGGGAAAGACGGAAAAGACACATATTTCTGTCTCGGTTGCTTACGAGCACATAAATAAAAGACGTTTTGCCAAAGTCTGTTTCATGAAAGACTGCACAAAGAGGGGGAAATGCCAACAGGTACATAGATGCAGCAACTGCTCAGTCAAAGTCGCTTCCCGTTTACACTAGCATTAGCCCACTGGGCCAAAAGAAATAAAAAATTGAACTGGCTTGCCCAAATCCTTGCTAAATCCAGAGATTGCTTTGTTGAAAAAGCACGCCCTTTAGCATTCGGATTTCACCAGCTTCAGTAATCGTCAAGTGGCTCAGAATTCTTACATACTGTGCTCCATCGGGGCACGTAGCCTTGAAAAGAACAAGGAATAAACATGATGTCTAAGGGTACCATTCCAGACTGTCTTTGGGCACTTCTCATCGGGGAAAAACACCCCCAAGGACTTTGTGTCTCTGTTTCCGATAGCCAAATATGTTTGGGGGCAAATAGGCCAGTGAACTACCCTGCTCTACACAGCAATCGCTCAGAGCTAGGGTTGCCAAGCCTCCAGGTGGGATCTAGATGTTCTCCAGGAATTCCAACTGACCTCCAGATGACAGGACTCAGTTCTCTTGGAAAAAAATGGCTGCTTTGGAGGGTTGGACTCTCTGGCCTTACGCCCTACTCAGATCCCCGTATCTCAAAAAGGACTTTGCAGTGAAAAAGAGAAGAGACTGGATTCATACCCTGCCTTTCACTTGGAGCCTCAGAGTCCCATCAGACAGCTCTTTAGATCCACGCGAGGCACGATTGCCTCTAAGCTGTGGAGCAAAAATCCTACTTTGTGAGCTATGGGCATTAAAGTTGTGAGCGAGCGATTTGGCTACTGCATAAATTACTTTGCTCTGGAGCCATCCTTCCTACACTAAGATAAAAATCTGTGAGCCAGAGGTTAAAAAACTGTGAGCTAGCTCACACTAACTCAGCTTAGAGGGAACACTGGTCCAGACACAAACATCTGGGAAATGTCCCTCTTCCGTGGGCATCCCGTTTTGCCGCGCTTCAGAGCCGTACTTAAAAGATAGCACTTTGCATCTGGGGTTTTCGGTTACCTGCAGGACAACTGCAGACTTTCACCCATCTGATTGTTCCACCAGCATGCAATCCTCCCGTCGGGGTGGTCTGACGTCAGAACATCCCAAGCGGGCACCATTTAAAAAAATCTCTACACATCCGCGGAACAACAAGGACGTGCTGTGATGCCTATGTGTGTGCGCAAAAAGTTTTTTTTTTTAAAAAAAAAAACCCACCGCGCACGCCTCCTTCAGTGGACGCCATCTAGACAATCCACAACGGAGGCAGCGCACGGTAAGGCGATTCACCAGGGGGATGTCTGGTCGTGCTACGATGGATTAAAAAGATTGGGATAAAATTCAAGATGGCATATGACGGGATTAGCTGCCCGTCTGAATGTGCCCTCTGAGCGGTTTACAATCTCCTTCCCTTTCCCTCCCCGCAACAGACACTCTGTGAGGGAGGTGGGGCTGAGAGAGCTCTTTCGAGAACTGCTCTTGAGAGAACAGCTCTGAGAGAACTTGTAACAGCCACATGTGGAGGATTGGGAAATACAACCCGGTTCTCCCAACCAAACTGGCTCTCAGAGCTGGAAAGAGTACAGAGGAAGAAGAAGAGAAGAAGAGATTGGATTAATACCTTGCCCTTCACTACCCAAGGGAGTCTCAGAGCGGCTTACAAACTCCTTTCCCTTCCCTTTCCCCTCCCCACAACAGACACCCCGTGAGGTAGGTGGGGCGGAGGGAGCTCTTGACAGAAACTGCTCTTTTTCAAGGACAGCTGTGCCAGAGCTTGTGACTGACCCAAGGTCACATCAGCAGGTGCAAGTGGAGGAGTGGGGAATCAAACCCGGTTCTCCCAGATTAGAGTCCGCGCACTTAACCACTACACCAAACTGGGCAACCAAGATGATGAGAGGGTTGGAGCACCTTCCCTATGAAGAAAGACAGAGGAGTCTGGGACCCTTCAGTTTAGGAAAGAGACAACTGGGGGGGGGGGGGCCTGATGCACATTTATAAAATTATGGGTGGGGTGGAGAGAGTTGACCAAGAGAAATTTTTCTCCCTCTCCCCAAATACTAGAACTCGAGGGCATTCCAATAAAGCTGATGGGCAGTACGTTCAGGACGAAGAAAAGGAAATACTACTCTACAAAGGCAGTGATTAAAAGGTGGAATTCGCTGCCAGAGGATATAGTGCTGGCCACAGGAATAAACAGTTTGAAAAGGGGATGAGATAGATTCATGGAGTATAAGCCTATCAATGGCTACTAGCCGTAGTGGCTGAGGGGAACCTCCGCATTCACAGGCACTAATCCTCTGAATCCCAGAGCCAGGAGCAGGGGTCATTTCCTGCAGGAGCGCACAGGAGCGGAGCTCCGGCAGTAAAGAGCCCAGGGGGCAGGCACGTGCAACAAGCCCCACCCCCTGCTCCCAGCAGTCCTCAGTCAGAGCGAGAAGCAGCCAGGTAAATTGCAGAGCCCCCCCCAGCCTCCCGATCCAAAACAGTCCAGTGGCACCTTTAAGACCAAGTTTTATTCAGGTACAAGCTCTCCCTCCTCTGCGAGGACAGATCTGCACATTCCCCCCTCTCCCAACAGCTAGCAACCCAAAACAGTCCAGTGGAGCCTAAGCGGTGGGTGTTGCCTTCTGACACACTTCCGGTGATGTCAGGGGATGTTGCATATGCAAATTAGCTATGCTAATGAGGTTTGCTAATGAGCTCCTGCACCTCTTTTTCTACGAAATGACCCCTGGCCAGGAGGCAACATTAGGCCAGTATTGTCCAACTGAGGTCAGTATTGTCTGCTTAGATGATCAGCTCTCCGGGGTCTCAGGTGGAGGTCTTTCACAACAACTACTTCCAGATTCTTTTAACTGAAGATGTCGGGGATTGAACCTGGGACCTTCTGCATGCCAAGCAGACACTCTACCGCTGAGCCACAGTTCCTCCCCATGGGACTTCCTCACAACCTCATTTCTTGCCCGGCAAGTTTGATAAAATGGAGCATCTTCCTATGTGGAGGGGAGGTGGGAAAGATGTGGCCAGGTGGCACACGGGCAAAATTAGTTACCTTCGCCCCTCCGATTCCATTCTGGACCGCTGCCCAGGCCGAGCGGGTGGCCGGGAGCATTTGTGGCCGAAAGGGCAGACAGCTTATTAAGCTAGCAAACCCACTCTGGCTCCCCTCGAGGCCTTTTGACAGTCACGTTTCTACCGGGCCGCCTTTGACTGGCCTCTCCAAATCCCATAATGATACTTGATGAATGGTGTGTGGGGGGAATTAATCCAGGCTCCAAGGGGGGGATACACAGCTGGGCAAATCTGAATCGCCTCTCTCCTGATGTCCTTTGTGGGAAATGGGAAAGGAGAAAAGAGGGTTTGCTCTATGTGGGTTAGGCAGGAACGCCAATTTGGTGTCGTGGTTAAGTGCGCGGACTCCAATCTGGGAGAACCGGGTTTGATTCCCCACTCCTCCACTCGCACCTGCTGGATGACCTTAGGCAAGCCATAGTTCTGTCAGAGCTGTCCTTGAAGAAGAGCAGTTTCTGTCAGAGCTTTCTCAGCCCCGCCTACCAGGGTGCCTGTTGTGGGGAGGGGAAGGGAAAGGAGTCTATAAACCACTCTGAGACTCCTTCGGGTAGTGAAGGGTGGGGTATAAATCCAATCTCCTCCTCCTCCTCCCCCTCTTCCAAGACATGGTGGGCAGGAGGCTAAGTAGCATGGGATGGCCTCTCCCCTGGTCAGTCACCAGAATTCTGGGGCTAGGGAAGGCACTACAGATAGGCAAAAGGGGACACCAACGCACCAAAAAAAAAAAACACAAGCAATGGTTGCCAACTCTGGATCGGGAAGTATCTGGAGATTTGGGGGGGATAGAGCCTGGGGAGAGTGGAGGGTGGGGAGGGGAGGGGAGGGACCTTGGCCAGGGTATAACGCCATAGAGTCCATCCTCCAAAGCAGCCCTTTCCTCTGGAGGAACTGCTTGGCAGTAATTCTGGGAGACTTCCAGGACCCACTTGGAGGCTGGCACCCCCAAGTCCAATGGCTCCTAGTGAAAGGGAACCTTCGTATGTAGAGGCAGTCAGCCTCTGAATCCGAGCGCTAGGAGGCAACGTCAGGAGAAGTCCTCGGCCTCTATGGCCTACCAGGGCGACTGGTTGTCCACTGTGTGAGGCAGAAGAAGAAGGAGAAGAAGAGGAGGAGGAGGAGGGAGGAGGAGGAGGAGGAGGAGGAGGAAGAAGAAGGGCTGCCAGGCTCCAGGTGGGGCCTGGGGATCCCCCACTTTTACAACTGATCTCCAGCTGCCAGAGATCAGCTCCCCTGGAGAAAATGGCTGCTTTAAAGGGTGAATTCTATGCCATTGGACCATGCTGAGGCCCCTCCCCTCCCCAAACCCCGCCCTCTCCTGGATCCACCCCCTAAGTCTCCAGGTATTTTCCAGCCCAGACCTGGCAACCCGAAGAAAAAGAGGAGAAGGAGATGGAGATTGGAGTTATACCCTGCCCTTCACTTGGAGTCTCAGTGCGGCTTACAAACTCCTTTCCCTTCCCCTCCCCACAACAGACACCTTGTGATGCAGGTGGGGCTGAGAGAGCTCTGACAGAAACGGCTCTTTCTCAAGGACAGCTCTGACAGAACTACGGCTTGCCCAAGGTCATCCAGCAGCTGCAAGTGGAGGAGTGGGGAATCAAACCTGGTTCTCCCAGATTAGAGTCAGTGCACTTAGCCACTACACCAAACAGGACTAGATGGACCCCTGGGCTGACCCAGCAGGGCTGAGGTTCTTATCAGGGGAAGGCCTCAGCCTCTAAGCCCTGTTGTTGGACTCCAGAGGAACCGGTTGGCCCCTGTGTGAGACGGGATGCTGGACTAGATGGACCCTCAGTGGTCTGATCCAGCAGGGCTCTTCTGAGGTTCTTATCAGGGGAAGGCCTTGGCCTCTCTGCCCTGTTGTTGGCTCGCCAGAGGAACCAGTAGGACACTGCATGAGAGGGGATGCTGGACTAGATGGACCTTTACTGGTCTGATCCAGCAGGGCTCTTCTGATGTGCTTCTCAGGGGAAGTCCTCAGCCTCTATGTTCTGTTCTTGGCCCTCCAGAGGAACTTGTCAGCCACTGTGTGAGGTGGGATGCTGGACTAGATGGACCCTCAGTGGTCTGATCCAGCAGGGCTCTTCTGATGTTCTTATCAGGGGAAGGCCTCGGCCTCTCTGCCCTGTTGTTGACCCTCCAGAGGAATTGGTTGGCCACTGTGTGAGATGGGATGCTGGATGGCCCACTGGTCAAATCCAGCACAGCTTTTCTTACCCTCCTACATTCAGCTCCAGGAACCAGGAGAGCAACTGCCAGTCAAAGACAACCTATTCTGGTCTAGTCTTACTCCAGTAACAGTACAAAAGCTCTTTCTTTACATTTAAGTGGAAGCAGGGGGGAGACGTCCGCCCGTGAAGCCACGAGCCTCCTGCATTTAGCTCCAATTCATCCCGAACTAATTAACATGAAAAGTGTATTATGCCACTTCCCCCTAGCAAATTAGATTTATAATGCACCAGAGGGTGAGTTACCCAAAACAGCTAGAGGGTACGTATACATTTTATTATTTCGATGCATGTTGCTGTTTATTAAGGTAATAGTTGCTGGGGAGAACGGTGAAGGGACGTCATTAATCTCTTTTTAAAAGGGAAAGCTGTAAAAAGAAAGGGAGAGAAAGTCGGGAACAACTTGCTGGGAGTGGAGAGGGGAAGGGGGAGGTTATCAGCGGCAGTGAAAAGCCAGCAATGCCTGCAAGAGCAGAGGTCCTGGCCCCACTGCTGGAGCTCCTGATGGGACCTGGTATTTCTGGCCACTGTGTGACAGAGTGTTGGGCTGGATGGGCCATTAGCCTGATCCAACATTGGCTTCTCTTATGTTCTTATGTTATGTTCTTAGTTCCCCAAAACTGATTTGGGTAAGACTGAGGTCCTGATCCATGGGGTTGCCAGCCTCCCAATAGGGAAATGTGATCTCCCGGAATATAAACTGACCTCTGGACTAAGCAGACCAGTTCCCCTGGAGAAAATGGCCTCTCTGGAAGGTGGACTCTATGGTATTCACCCCGCTGAGGTCCCCCCCCTAAATCAACCCCCCCCCCTCCTCATGCTCCACCCTCCAAAAATCCCCATGTATTTCCCAACTCAGAGCTGGACAATCTATGGATCCTGCCAAGCTAGACATTTTGCCCGGAGAAAAGCCAGGATTGGACCTACAAAGTAAGAGAGGAGTGTAGGACCCTGATGCATGACCATAATTTGTGTTGTATGAAAGGAGCAAAGGTGAGCGACTCCCCTTGGTAAGGACGGGAGAGGTCCTAGGGGCCTGCGCAGCGTGTAAAGGGTTAAGGCATTGCCACTTACTTTGTGGCACCTAACCATGCTGTTGGGCAGGGGCTGTGGCTCAATGACAGAGCCTCTGCTTGGCATGCATGAGGTCCCAGGTTCAATCCCTGGCATCTCCAGTTAAAAAGGAACAGGTAAGAGGTGACGTGAAAGACCCTCCGCCTGAGACCCTGGAGAGCAGCTGCCAGTCTGAGTAGACAAGACTGACCTTGATGGACCCAGGGTCTGATTCAGTAGAAGGCAGCTTTGTGTGCTCATGTACTAGCAGAATATGCCAGAATACTGTTTTTCTGAGTGAAGAGATACACACATCCATGAAGTTCCAGGGTCTCAGGCGGAGGTCTTTCCCATCACCTCCTAACTGATCCTTTTAACTGGAGATGCCGGGAATTGACCCTGGGACCTTCTGCAAGCCAGGCAGATGCTCTACCGCTGAGCCACAGCCCCCCTTTACGGCTCTCCAGGGTCTCAGGTGGAGGTCTTTCCCATCCCTCCTGCCTAGTCCTTTGAACTGGAGATGACGGGGATTGACCCTGGGACCTTCTGCATGCCAAGCAGAGGCTCTTCCACTGAGCCACAGCCCCTCTTTACAGCTCTCCAGGGTCTCAGGTGGAGGTCTTTCCCATCACCTCCTGCCTGGTCCTTTTTAACTGGAGATGCTGGGGATTGAACCTGGGACCTTCTGCGTGCCAAGCAGATGCTCTACCACTGAGTCACAGCCCCTCTTTACAGCTCTCCAGGGGCTCAGGTGGAAGTCTTTCCCATCACCTCCTGCCTGGTCCTTTTTAACTGGAGATGCCGGGGATTGAACCTGGGACCTTCTGCAAGGCAAGCAGATGCTCTACCACTGAGCCACAGCCCCTCTTTACAGCTCTCCAGGGTCTCAGACTGAGGTCTTTCACATTATCTCCTATGTAGTCCTTTTTAACTGAAGATGCCGGGGATTGAACCTGGGACCTTCTGCATGCCAGGCAGATGCTCTACCACTGAGCCACAACCCCTCTTTACGGCTCTCCAGGGTCTCAGGTGGAGGTCTTTCCCATCCCTCCTGCCTAGTCCTTTGAACTGGAGATGACGGGGATTGACCCTGGGACCTTCTGCATGCCAAGCAGAGGCTCTTCCACTGAGCCACAGCCCCTCTTTACAGCTCTCCAGGGTCTCAGGTGGAGGTGTTTCCCATCACCTCCTGCCTGGTCCTTTTAACTGGAGATGCCAGGGATTAAACCTGGGACCTTCTGCATGCCAACCAGTGGCGCTGCCAGTGAGCCACAGCCCTTCCAACATGAAGCTGCCTTCAACTAAATTAGACCCTTGGTCTATCAAGGTCATGTCAGAACCCACAGCTAACAATGAAGTACACGCCTTCAGGAACGGTTATACTTTTATTGCAAAGCTATAGATGCAGTAACACAGGCACTGTTAAGAATGGCCACAGCCAGTGGAGCCTAATAGAATATAGGGTTTTCGTATGCACCCCCCCCCATGGCATTGGCCAATTAGGCACCCTCCCGCACGCAGGATAAGTCAGGCAACCGTTAGGTGGCTAAAGCTGAGAACTCGGAGTCTCCCACGGTACATAGGAGCTCTCCAGACAACACAACCTCCTCCTGCACATCTGTAGAGATATGCGTTTCAGCAAAGGCATAACAGCAGGGATAGGAATGCAATAGCAATTAACAAGACACAGATTGAACTCCCCAACCCCCATGGCAGCATAGCTGACAGGTCAGTCTTGTCTACTCTGGCTGGCAGCAGGTCCCCAGGATCTCAGAGACTTTCCCATCACCTCCTATCCCATGGTTTAAAATGAAGACATTGGGGATTGACATGGGACCTTCTGCATGCCAAGCAGATGCTCTGCCACTGAGCCATGACCTGTCTACCGCTTTCCTAGTCTCAGACACTCACTGTGTAGCAGTCCTACAGGTAACCCCTATGAGAGTGAACTCCTAGCTTTAGAGAAAACACCACTACCAATTTGTTTTCAAGCCATCTCATTGTTTCAGGACCAAAATGTGGTGTGCGTTTTTTTTCTTGGAAATGTTAATAATTGCAGTCACCTTCTCAGATTTCGTCCAAACCCCCCACCCCCACCCCAACCTCCTTTAAATATAATTCAGCTATGCAAACCCGGCTCGGATACTCAATCAATTAGAAGAGCTGTCGGAGCCGGATGATTTATTGATGTTTTCTTTCATTTCTCACTGGTAAAAAAACGCTCTCCAGACTTCATAAAAGGCTAATTTCCACAAGTCCTGAAAACATTCCTTTTTTTTAAGGGGGGGGGGGGGGGAAGACAAATAAGCAAAATGGGATTTAAAATCAGGCCTGGCCGCTCAAGTGCTGTCTCTCCACCATGTTCCAGGAAAAGAGCAAAAAAGGGAAATGAAAGGGAATCTACAAGAGGAGGAGGAGAAGGAGGAGGGGGAGGAGATTGGATTTATACCCCGCCCTTCACTTGGAGTCTCAGAGATGTATACAAACTCCTTTCCCTTCACCTCCCCACAACAGACACCCTGCGGGGTAGGTGGGGCTGAGAGAGCTCTTTCCAGAACTGTCCTTGAGAGAACAGCTCTGAGAGAACTATGGCTTGCCCAAGGTCATCTAGCAGCTGCAAATGAAGAAGAAGAGATTGGATTTATACCCCACCCTTCACTACCTAAACGTGTCTCAGAGTGGCTGACAGACTCCTTCCCCTTCCTCTCCCCACAACAGACACCCTGTGAGGTAGGTAGGGCTGAGAGAGCTCTTGACAGAAACTGCTCTTTTTCAAGAACAGCTCTTGTCAGAACTACGGCTTGCCCAAGGTCATCCAGCCAGGTTCAAGTGGAGGAGTGGGGAATCAAACCCGGTTCTCCCAGATTAGAGTCCGCGCACTTAACCACTACACCAAACTGACTGGCAACCCCATCTGCCCCTCATTTCCGCTTCTCCATTATCACATCTGTGGAAAATCCTGAGGAGATTTCAGGATTCATTCAGACTCTGAAGTTTAAGGAATGACTTTTGAGAACTCCAAGTCCCAGCAACCTATTTGTGATAGGGAAAGTACTCTTTAGCTTCCTTCTCTGATTTTGACTGCAACTTGATTGTGACCTGGATCTACTTCAATAAATGTAAGTTTACCCTTTTTGCAATATACTTCGGAGGAGGAGGAGGAGGAGATTGGATTTCCCCCCCCACCCTTCACTACTGGAAGGAGTCTCAGAGCAGTTTACAATCTCCTTTCCCTTCCCCTCCCCACAACAGACACCCTGTGAGGTAGGTGGGGCGGAGAGAGCTCTGACAGAAACTGCTCTTTTTCAAGAACAGCTGTGCCAGAACTACAGCTTGCCCAAGGTCATCCAGCAGCTGCGAGTGGAAGAGTGGGGAATCAAACCCGGTTCTCCCAGACTAGAGTCCGCGCACTTAACCACGACTCCAAACTGGCTCTATTTACTTCACTTATTTACTACTTATTTACTAAACTCAATATCAACGCTTCTATGACTGGGCAAAACTCTGCAGTATTAACCAAATATCCCAGTATTTTAAAGCCAATTGAAGGTTAATGTTGATTGCATGTTATGTGGTGTAGTAGTTAAAGTGTCTGACTAGCATCTGAGAGACCCAGGTTCGAATCCCCACTTTTGCCATGGAAGCTTGCTGGGTGAGCTTGGGCCAGTCACACACACTCAGCCTAGCCTACCCTCACAGGGTTGTTGTGAGGATAAAAATGGAGGAAAGGAGAATGATGTCAGCCACTTGGGGTCCTCACTGAAGATAAAGTTAATGAATGGATTATTATTAAAGTCCCAACGACGGTTCTTAAGATATCCGTGTTGGTCTGAAGCAAGAGAACAAGGTTTGAGTCCAAAATAGGCACCTTTAAGACCACTAAAGTTTAATTCTGGGTCTAAGCTTTCCTCTCTGAAGAAGTGTGCATGCACACGAAACCTTATAGCTTATGCCCAGGATTAAACGTTGTTGGCCTTAAAAGGTGCCACTGGACTCAAACACGGGTCTTTAGCAGTGTTCCCTCTAAGCTGAGTTAGTGTGAGCTAGCTCACAGGTTTTTAGCCCCCAGCTCACAGATTTCTGTCTTGGCTCAGGAAGGAGGGCTCCAGAGCAAACTAAGTTATGCAGCAGCCAAATTGGACTAGCATCTGAGAGACCCAGGTTCGAATCCCCACTTTTGCCATGGAAGCTTGCTGGGTGAGCTTGGGCCAGTCACACACACTCAGCCTAGCCTACCCTCACAGGGTTGTTGTGAGGATAAAAATGGAGGAAAGGAGAATGATGTCAGCCACTTGGGGTCCTCACTGAAGATAAAGTTAATGAATGGATTATTATTAAAGTCCCAACGACGGTTCTTAAGATATCCGTGTTGGTCTGAAGCAAGAGAACAAGGTTTGAGTCCAAAATAGGCACCTTTAAGACCACTAAAGTTTAATTCTGGGTCTAAGCTTTCCTCTCTGAAGAAGTGTGCATGCACACGAAACCTTATAGCTTATGCCCAGGATTAAACGTTGTTGGCCTTAAAAGGTGCCACTGGACTCAAACACGGGTCTTTAGCAGTGTTCCCTCTAAGCTGAGTTAGTGTGAGCTAGCTCACAGGTTTTTAGCCCCCAGCTCACAGATTTCTGTCTTGGCTCAGGAAGGAGGGCTCCAGAGCAAACTAAGTTATGCAGCAGCCAAATTGCTCACTCACCACTTTAATGCCAGCAGCTCACAAAGTAGAATTTTTGCTCGCAAGACCCCACGGCTTGGAGGGAGCATTGCTCTTAAGATAGTCTCTGCAAGAAAAATGCAGGTACGAAAGCTCTCCGTCCAGGATCACACCGCTGCAGGATCCGACCAACCCAACCGGATCTATTCCGATGGCACTGAGCTCAAAGGTTCCCGGAGGAAATTGCACCACCACACTGTGCTAAAATTAACGGGGTCAAACACAGGTCCCGGAGTCATAATCGCTTGCTAAACAACTCGAGGAGCCCGGAGACATGCTGAGAAAATACCAAACGGAGCCGGTGATGGAGACGGGACGGTTCCCCCGACGCGTGCCACCGTTCCCTTGTGATGACTTCATCATGGCGATGGCACATGATGTGTGATTAAGGGGGCTGTCATATTGTTTGATGGATTTCAGTGCAGCGGAGTGACATTTGCGTGATGGAGTGCTTTTTTAAAAAAAAACAAACAAACCTGCATTCTTATTCACATGAAGGAGGAATTTGGCTTGGGGGCTGCGGTTGCCAACCTCCAGGTAGCACCCGGCGATTGACCACCACTACAACATCAGTTCCCCTGGTTAAAATGGCGACTTTGGAGGATGGATTCTATGGCATTGCACTCTGCTGCGGTCCCTCCCCTCCCCCCAAATCCCCTCCTCCCCAGACTCCATCCACCAAATCTCCGGGTATTCCCCAACCCAGAGGTGGCAATCCTACTTGGGACCAGTGTTCCCTCTAAACTGAGTTAGTGTGAGCTAGCTCACAGTTCTTTAGCCTCCGGCTCACACATATTTTTGTTTCGTCTCAGGAAGGGATGGCTCCGGAGTAAACTAATTGATGCCGTAGCCAAATCGCTCGCTCACAACTTTAAGGCCAGGAGCTCACTGAGTAGAATTTTTGCTCACAGGACTCCACAGCTTAGAGGGAGCGTTGCTCGGGGGGCCCTGAGCCAATGGCAAGCAGGGTATTCAAGGCACTTTTATGTTTGGGGGGGGGGAGGGTCACAAGTCTGACCGTGGTTAGGAGGGTGCAGCTGTATGCAGAGGTCAGAAGGGGTACCTTTTCAGAGTTCAGCTGCAAGCCGAGAGTCTCTGCCTATTCACCTCGGTCCTTTCCTCCAGGAAGGTAGGGGTGCCAACCTCCAGGTGAGGCCTGGAGGTATCCTGGAATTACAGCTGCTCCTCCAGACTACAGTGGTCAGCTCCCCTGGAGAAAATGGCTTCCTTGGAAGGTGGAGTCTAAGGAATTATACCCCATTGATGCCCGTCCCCTCTCCAATGCCACCCTCTCCCCAGCCTCTCCCCACTGTATCTCCAGGAATAGCCTATCTAGGTTTGCCCGGTCCTCCCTAGCCACTGATGGGGGAGGGCTAGGACTCCCAACCTTAGGGATGCCATCCTCCAGGTGGGACCTGGGGATCCCCCAGAATTACTGGTCATCTCCAGACTACAGAGATCAGTTCCCCTGGAGAAAACGGATGATTTGCGTGGGTTGACTCCATGGTATTGTACCCAACTGAGGTCCCTGTCCTCCCCAGGCATCATCCCAATCTCCAGGAGTTTCCCCACCTGGAGCTGGCAACCCCACCCCTCAATTCCCCGCCTGTGCCCAGGAGAGACCCGGCAACCCTATTTTCAGCTCTACATTGGGAAACTCCTGGAAGTTTGGGGATGTTGCTTTCCTGCGGAGGACAGAGACCTCAGTGGGGTACAATGCCACTGAGTCCACCCTCCAAAGACCCCATTTTCTCCAGGGAAACTGATCTCTCTAGTCTGGAGATGAGCTGTAATTCCAGAGGAGGAGGAGGAGGAGGAGGAGGAAGAAAAGTTGATTTTTGTACCCCGCTTTTCACTACCCAAAGGTGTCTCGGAATGGCTTACAATCACCTTCCCTTCTTCTCCCAAGTGAGGTAGGTGGGGCTGAGAGAACCCTGAGATAACTTGTGACTGACCCAAGGTCACCCAGCTGTCTGCATGTGGAGGAGTGGGGAATCAAACCCGGTTCTCCAGATTAGAGTCCACCGCTCTTAACCACTACACCAAGTTGGCATCCTGTATCCCATCCTAGTCTAGGAGACCCTAGAAGCATGTGAACATAGAGTCCCTTCACTGGATCACCACAACAACCTTGTGAGGCAGGTTTGACTGAGAATGGGTAGGCCCAAAGATCATCCAGAGAATTTCATGCCCGAGTGGGGAAATGAATCCAGCACTCCCAAGGCTTAGTCCAGCATTCTAATCCCTAGATGCACACTGGCTGCCGGCAATCCTGATAGTCAAGATAACATTTCAACCAAGCGAGTCAGTGTGGTGTAGTGGTTAGAGCATCAGGCTAGGATCCAGGAGACCCAGGTTCGAATCTCCACTCTACCATGAAAGGTTGTTTGGTGACCTTGATCCAGTCACACCCTCTCAGCCCGGCCTACCTCACAGGGGTGTTGTGAGGATAAAAAGGGGGAGAGGGGAACAACATAAACCAATTTGGGTCTCCACTGGGGAGAAAGGTGGGGTCTAAATTAAGGAAACAGATAATAACAGCCGTGTGTTTTAAGAATATCAATGTACTTCCTTTGGGAGGGGGAAGCTCGAGTAACACGAGTCAATCAATCGCTTTTTGAAAAACAAACTGGGATTTCTGCCTTCGGCATGCAGGCCTAACACATAAGCACATTTAAGTCTTTGTAAGACCGAGCTGGGCTGAGTGTTCAGAATAGAGCTTTATCAAATTGAAACAGAGGCTTTTGAGGAGCGAGAGATTTCACCCAAGGCCTTCTCACTTCTTTGTCCTTTCTGCCGGCGATAGTGATTTTATCTGCGACTGAACGCCGCTTTCTCTGCTCAGTACCAGCAGTAACAGTATCAGTCCACGGGTCCACGAAAGCCAGTATGGTCTACTTAGACCGGCAGTGACTCTCCAGGGTCTCGGGTGGAGGTCTTTCCCACCACCCGCTACCTGATCCTTTTAAGCGGAGGCATCGGGGATTGAACCTGGGACCTTCTGCATGCTGAGCAGAGGCTCTGCCACGGAGTAGTAACCAAATGCAGGGACCATGACCTTCTGCTCTCCCTCCTAGGGATGCCAGACTCCAGGCGGGACCTGGGGATCCCCCGGAATTACAGCCCATCTCCAGACTAGAGATCAATCCCCCTGGAGAAAATGAACATTTCAGAGGGTGGAGCTCTGTGGCACTGTACCCCACTGTCAGGGGTGCCAGCCTCCAGGCTGGGTCTGGGGATCCTCCGGAATTACAGCTCATCTCCAGGCTACAGAGATTAGTTCCCCTGGAGACAAATTGATGCTTTGGAGGGCGGAGCCTATGGCACCAGGATGCCATACCCCACCAAGGTGACCCCTGTTCTCTGCAGGCCCCACCCCCAAATCTCCAGGAGTTTCACAACCTGGATCGGGCAACCCTACCCCCCCATCCCCTGCTAGTGTCCGGGGGCACCAGGCAACCCAGCATGCACGGCTCTCTTTTCTTTTGGGTTACCAACTCTGGCCTGGGAAATTCCTGGATATTTAGGTGCAGAGACTGCGGAAGGGGAATTTGAAGAGGCAGGAGCGCACAGGAGCGGAGCTCCAGCAGTACAGAGCCCAGGGGGCGGGCACATGCAACAAGCCCCACCCCCTGCTCCCAGCAGCCCTCAGTCAGAGCAAGAAGCAGTCAGGTAAGCTGCAGAGGCCCCCCCCCATAGCGATCCAAAACAGTCCAGTGGCACCTTTAAGACCAAGTTTTATTCAGGTACCAGCTCTCCCTCCTCTGCGAGGACAGATCTGCATGTCCCCCCCCCCAAGAGCTAGCAATCCAAAACAGTCCAGTGGAGCCTGAGCGGTGGGTGTTGCCTTGTGACACACTTCCGGTGATGTCAGGGGGTGTGGCATATGCAAATAAGTTATGCTAATGAGTTATGCTAATGAGCTCCTGCACCTCTTTTTCTACAAAATGACCCCTGGATTTCACCAAGGATCCTTCTTGCCCTTAATTCTTGCGAGTCCTTTCCTCTGCTGCCCACCGGAACAGTTCCCTGCCCTCCTCTAAGTGGCAGCCCTTCAAGTACTTCAAGAGAGCCATCCTGTCCCCCCCTCAGCCTCCTCTTCTCCAGACTTGACATCCCCAAGTCCCTCAGCCTTGTAATAGGGGGAGCTCTCCAGCCACCTCCTGGAGGTTGGGAACCCTAGTAGTTACTCCGCTATGCAAAATCCACAGGCAGCCCCAAGATACTGAAAAATCTTCCACATAGGGCTGGAAACCGAGAGACAGGAGACGTTTCACCCCTCCAAATAAATGCCCCTCCGATAGGATGGGTCCCCAATTGGCGGCATCCGGAGATCTCCCAGAATTATAACTCGTGTCCAGGGATCTGTTGCCCTGGGGAAAATGGCAGCTTTGGAGGGTGGACTCTATGGCATTGTACTAGGTCGCCACTCTCCAGGTGGCACCTGGAGATCTTCTGCTATTGCAATTAATCTCCAAAGGGCCAGCTGCTACTAGGGCCGGGGCCTTTTCGGTGGCGGCCCCTACCTGCTGGAACGAGCTCCCGGAGGAGATCAAGGCCCTGTGGGACCCCACACAGTTCCGCAGGGACTGCAAGACAGAGCTCTTCTGCCAGGCATACAATTAGGGTCTGGTGCTGCTCTAGTTTGCTGCCCTGGTGCACGGCCCGTTATGTTGACATCGAGCAGCTGCCTCCAGAATTAGTAGAATAACATCCGAATACTTCACAGGGAATAACATCGAAGCACTTTCATTTGAAAGCATCTCGTTCGTTTGATTTTTATCTGCCGCCAGTATTCTGTGATTTTGTAATGTACTAATTTAAATGTGGTGTTTTAATTCTGTATTATTTATGCTTTTATTCTGTATTGTTATATTTGGAAGCCGCCCTGAGCCTGCTTTGTGGGAAGGGCGGGGTATAAATTTGATTCTAAATAAATAAATAAATAAATGAGTTCCCCTGGAGAAAATGGCTGCTTTGGAGGGTGGAGCGTATGGGCATTCTACCCTGCTGAGGCCCCTCCCCTCCCCAAACCCCGCCCTCTCCAGGTTCCACCCCCAAAATCTCAAGGTATTTCCCAATTTGGAGCTGGCAACCCTAATTCTATGGCCTTCTGCCCTGCTGAGGTCCCTCTCCTCCCCAAACCATGCCCTCCTCAGGTTCCACCCCTAAAATCTCCTGGTATTTCCCAATTTGGAGCTGGGATTCACAATGCTCCCTCTAAGCTGTGGAGTCTTGTAAGCAAAAATTCTACTTTGTGAGCTACTGGCATTAAAGCCTTGAACGAGCGATCTGGCTATGGCATAAATTAGTTTGCTCTGGAGCCATCCTTCCCGAGCTAAGACCAAAAAATGTGTGAGCCGGAGGCTAAAAGACTGTGAGCTAGCTCACAGTCTTTTAGCCTCCAGCTCACACATTTCTTTGTCTTAGCTCAGGAAGGATGGCTCCAGAGCAAACTAATTTATGCAGGAGCCAGATCGCTCACTCACAGCTTTAATGCCAGGAGCTCACAAAGTAGAATTTTTGCTGACAAGACTCCACAACTTAGAGGGAGCATTGCTTGCAACCAGTGTTCCCTCTAAGCTGAGTTAGTGTGAGCTAGCTCACACCTACTCAGCTTAGAGGGAACACTGTTCCCAATGGGGAGGAGGCAACCCTGCCTTATCTTCCCCTGAGGTGTCTCCCTTCCTCAAACTCCAGATTCCACATCCAGATCCTCCGGGAATTTCGTAAGCAAGAGTCGGGAAACCTACCCTGCAAAGAGCGACTATTTTGGGAACGGCGGAAATTAATAGGTATTCGCTCTGTCTAAATTTTCAGGTGGGATAAACAGTCATTATTGCAAATAATCATCTGGAACGGCTTTTTAGAAGTACAGGTTAAGGTTAGCCTCAAAGAAGGCTTCCGTGTACAGTGGAAGAAAGCCGGGGAGAGAGAAGAAATATTCATAACCGTGTAAATCAAATAGATGCAAAAATACAAATCAAAACGATGGCAACCATTAATATCACGGTGATTACGAAGACGAAAGGGGCCATTATCAGTCCTGGAAGCTCATTGAAAAAGAATATCCCCATCACGCTCGTTTCAAATGATCGCCACAATTCAAAAGAAAAAACGGAATTAACATATTTATTTCCCCAGCAATGCGAGCCACTTTAAAGAAAGCTTTTTAAAAAAAAGAGAGAGAGAGAGAAAAGAAAAGCTTGGGGGGGGAAAAAGCTATCTGACCTTGCCTGCATTTTAAACAACATACATCTATCTTTGATGGCAAGTATGACTTTTATTAATGTCATGCGCTAGCTATGTGACAGAGAGCATTATACATAGATACAGAAATTTAATTTATTTCATGTGTACCCCAGTTTTCTCCCGAATGGGCTTACATTGTTCTTCTCTCTTCTGTTTGATCCTCACAACAACCCTGCGAGGAAGATTCGGTTGAGAGTGTGTGTGACTGGCCCAAGGTCAGCCAGCGAGCTTCTATGACAGAGTGAGGGATTCAAACCTGGGTCTTCCAGATCGTAGCCTGACCTTTAACTGCTACACCCCACCGGTCCACAATTCATGACTGAGACCAGTAAGAAATCATTATCGTATAGCACTGTGTGTAGAATAGCCAGGAGAACCTAAGATTGTCTGGCAGCCAGAAGTTCTAGCTCTTTTAGCATTATCCACCACTCGGTGGCGAGCGAGGCATAAGGCAAGAGCCGTTTCAGAGGTGGTTTGCCATGGCCTGCCTCTGCATCACGACCCTGGTATTCCTTGGAGGTCGCCCTTCCAAAAACTAGCCAAGGCTGACCATGCTTAGCTTCTGAGACCTGATGAGATTGAGCTAGCCTCGGCTATCCAGGTCAAGGCACACGACTGAGACTGTTCTTCACACAAGCTATGAAATGGCTGCTCTGCATCTCTCTCACGCACGCAGAATGGATCCTCACACTGGATAAAAGGAGGAAAGAGAAATCAAACATACCTTCTAATCAATGGGGGTTTAAGGTCTACATGATAGGTCAACTTAAACCCAAGCCAATCTAGGCCGTGGGGAGGGGATCCGGCTCAGGGGGACCGCAGGAAGTCCCAGGTTCAATCCCTGGCACAGCTAGTTAAAAGCCCTGATAGCAGATGATGTGAAAGAATAGACCCCGGAGAGCAGCTGCCAGTCTGAGTAGGCGATACTGACCTCAATGGACTGCTGGTCTGATTCAGCAAAAGGCAGCTTCTTGAATTCAAGCCTCACATCCATCTCACTCATTCATTTTGATCCCATCCACCCTCCAGCACATTCAGAGACAAATAACATGCGATTCTCCCTACCTCACAGGGTGTCTGTTGTGTGGAGGGGGAGGGAAAGGAGTTTGTAAACCGCTCTGAGACACCTTTGGGTAGTGAAGGGCGGGGTATAAATCCAATCGCCTCTTCTTCTTATTCTTCTTCCCTAAAACAGTGCACTTGTAATGCTATAAAGGATATCCTTGGTTGTCCTGGCCAACCACCCAGGGTCTTGGCAGTGCAAGCAAAGATATCCTTTACAGAATTACAAGTGCATCTGCTTGGCATGCAGAAGGTCCCAGGTTCAATCCCTGGCATCTCCAGTGACAAACGACAAGGCCAGTAGATGATGGCAAAGACCACCGCCTGAGACCCTTGGAGAGCTGTAAAGAGGGCCTGGTGGCTCAGTGGAAGAGCATCTGCTCGGCATGCAGAAGGTCCCAGGTTCAATCCCTGGCATCTCCAGTGACAAACGACAAGGCCAGTAGATGATGGCAAAGACCACCGCCTGAGACCCTTGGAGAGCTGTAAAGAGGGCCTGGTGGCTCAGTGGAAGAGCATCTGCTCGGCATGCAGAAGGTCCCAGGTTCAATCCCGGGCATCTCCAGCTAAAAGGACCAGACAGTAGGAGATGTGAAAAAACCTCTGCCTGGTACCCTGGAGAGCTGCTGCCAGTCTGAGTAGACAAAACTGACCTTGATGGGACAAAAGGTCTGATTCAGTATAAGGCAGATTCATGTGTGTCCATCCTCCACAGGCTCTGCCCCTATACCTCCAAGAGTTCTCCATGGTAGAATTGGCAACCTTAGATATAACATGGTTCGCAACCTCTAGGCAGAGACTGACAAAAACTGGGATGTTCTAGGCAAGGAGGAGACAACTTCTCCCCGATGCCCCCCCAACCCCACCCCACCCTGCTCTTCACTGCCACTGCAATTTTCTCTTCTTTGGATGTGCAGGAAATCAGTTTCAACCACGTAAAAATAAAATAAAATAGAAATGCCTCTAGATTTTGGGTAAGGGTAGACCTCTTGAGACCCAGGATCACCATCTGACCCTGAGAACTTTTGGCATGAACCTAAAGGGTCCACAAGAACATAGTACTATTATGTGGAGGTGGAAAGGGCCCATCAAGTCACAGCTGATTGATGGTGACCCAACAGGGTTTTCAAGGCAGGAGACATTCAGAAGTGAACACAAGAACATAAGAGAAGTCATGTTGGATCAGTCCAATGGCCCATCCGTTCCAACACTGTGTCACACAGTGGCCAAAACCAAGGTGCTGTCAGGAGGTCCACCAGTGGGGCCAGAATGCCAGAAGCCCTCCCATGGTTGCCCCCCAAAGCACCAAGAATACAGACCATCACTGCCCCAGACATAAGAATGTAATAGAAGCCATGTTGAATCAGGCCAATAACCCTCTCAGTCCAATACCCTGTGTCACACAGTGGCCAAAAATACCAGGTGCCATCAGGAGGTCCACTAGTGGGGCCAGGATGCTAGAAGCCCTCCCACTGTTGCCCCCCCAAGCATCAAGAAGACAGAACATCACTGGCCCCAGACTGAGAGTTCCTATCTATACTTTGTGGCTAATAGCCACTGATGGACCTCTGCTCCAGATGTTTCTCCAATCGCCTCTTGATGTTGTCCATGCTTGTAGCCACCACCACTTCCTATGGCACTTAATTCCACATGTCCATCCCTCTTCGGGTGAAGAAGGACATCCTTGTATCCATTCTAGGTCTACTGCTCTTAAATTTCATTGAGTGCCCCGTGAGTTCTTGTATTGTGAGGAAGGGAGACAAATGCTTCTCTCTCTACCTTCTCCATCCCATATCTAATTTTGGAAACCTCTGTCATGTCACCCCTCAGTCATCATTTCTCCAAGCTCAAGAGCTCTAACCTCTTCAACCTTTCTTTATAGGGAAGGTGGTTTGCCATGGCCTGCCTCTGCATAGCAACCCTCGACTTCCCTGGAGGTCTCCCATCCAAGTACTCACCAGGGCCGACCCTGCTTAGCTTCTGAGATCTGATGGGATCAGGCTAGCCTCAGCCATCCAGGTCAGGGAAGAACTATTATGCATATTTATTTTCATTGTTTATATCCTATGTCATCTCCCCAGCCTCAAGGCAGCTAACGATGCCGTGAGCACATCAGCGTCCAGTGATAAATTGAAAAACAAACTGCAATTAAAATACACAATTAAAAAGGCAGCCAAACCTAGTGTCAGATAGGGATGCCGCCTCTGGGTTGGGAAATACCTGGAGATTTGGGGGGTGGGGCCCAGGGAGGGTGGGGTTTGAGGAGGGGAGGGACTGAGGAGGAGGAGGAGGAGGAGGAGGCGGCGGCGGAGGCGGCGGAGGCGGCGGCTGGATTTATACCCCACCCATCACTACCCGAAGGAGTCTCAGAGTTGCTTACCATCTCCTTTCCCTTCCCCTCCCCACAACAGACACCCTGTGAGGTAGGAGGGGCTGAGAGAGCTCTACCGAGAACTGTCCTTGAGAGAACAGCTATGAAAGAACTTGTAACTGACCCAAGACCACACCCGCAGCTGCATGTGGAGGAGTGGGGAATCAGACCCGGTTCTCCCAGATTTGAGTCCACACTCTACACCAAACTCCTAACCACTAAACCAAAATAGCAAGAGATCTCCAGGTGCCACCAGGAGGTTGGCATCCCTAATAACAGACCTTTGTTCTCCTGCCCTCCCCCACGCCCCAAAGTCCTTCTGACATAAAACCATCTCAGGGAAGTATTTCAGGAGCCCTGTACCGTCATGTGACCGGTTGTCACCATCATGTGTCAGTAGAGTTGCCAGCTCCCGGTTGGGGAATACTTGGAGATTTTGGGGGTGGAGCCTGAGGAGGGCGGGGTTTAGGGAGGGGAGGGCCTTCAATGGGGTACAAAGCCCACCCTCTGGAGCAGCCATTTTCTCCAGGGGAACTGATCTCTGTCACCTGGAGATCAATTATAATAGTGGGAGATCTTCAGCTGCCAGTGCCACCTGGATGGGAAAATCCTCTGTCTCTCAGCTTCAACCAGTTTACGTAGGAGACGGAGGTGCCCCCGTTAGAAAAGCATTTATGTTGACAGTAAGATAATGAGAGGCTCTGGCACCTGGTTCTGCGCTTTCCACAAAGCTGCAAGCGATATGCGATTATGAAGCCGGGAAACGCGCGAAGCAGTTTGGGAACCGGTTCGCACTCCTGGAGGCGTCGTCTTGCTGAATGTTTCAGATTCCTTTCACCACTAATTGGTTTCATTTCCTGGACTTGTCTCCTTGGGCACTGGTTTGCGACAATGTTTGGAGGTTTAACAAGTCGCTATATGAGCTGGACTTACGTTTTTTGGGACATTGTTTCCAATAATAGTCGGGGTTGGTGGCAGTGTTCCCTCTAAGCTGAGTGGGAGAGCTCCATAACCCGCAGCGATATGGCAAGCCGCGAGGGCTGGTGTCTGGACCACTGTTCCCTCTAAGCTGGGTTAGTGTGAGCTAGCTCACGGTTTTTTAGCCTCCGGCTCGCACATTTCTGTCTTAGCTCAGGAAGGAGGGCTTCAGAGCAAACTAATTGATGCAGCGGCCAAATCTCTCGCTCACAACCTTAATGCCAGGAGTCCACACAGTAGAATTTTTGCTCACCAATGTTCCCTCTAAGCTGAGTCAGTGTGAGCCAGCTCACAGTCTTTTAGCCTCTGGCTCACACATTGTTTGTCTTAGCTCAGGAAGGAGGGCTTCAGAGCAAACTAATTGATGCAGCGGCCAAATCTCTCGCTCACAACCTTAATGCCAGGAGTCCACACAGTAGAATTTTTGCTCACCAATGTTCCCTCTAAGCTGAGTCAGTGTGAGCCAGCTCACAGTCTTTTAGCCTCTGGCTCACACATTGTTTGTCTTAGCTCAGGAAGGAGGGCTTCAGAGCAAACTAATTGATGCAGCGGCCAAATCTCTCGCTCACAACCTTAATGCCAGGAGTCCACAAAGTAGAATTTTTGCTCACAAGACGCCACATCTTGGAGGGAGCATTGCTCCCGCCAGAAGGCACTCTCTTCCAGATCCAAGGACGGTAGAGTGTCTTCGCAGATGGCTTCGGGAATCCATCTATCGAGCCGCTGGCTTGTGAAAAAGGGAAAGCCACTCGATGGGCTCTTGTCCCTGGGAGGATATTGGAGACAGTTGAAACAAATCAAAAGTGGCCCAGAATGCTGGAAAATGACGAGAAGGATCATCTGGACAGACCAGGCTGGTCGAAGAGAAGCGAGAAATGCAAAGCGACCTAGTTTGGCGTGGAAGAATTTCTCTCCTCCAGTCTGGAGTGACAGGCAGTGCTCAAGAGTCGATCTCTCCTCCTACTCGCTCCGGAAGGCAATTATCCCCCTGGGAAGAGTTCCTATCAGACTTTGGGTAAAGACTTCTGAATTCTCCTCCTCCTCTTGGAGAGTGAAGATAACTGTTGCTAGAGAAACAGAAGGCAAGGCTTTCCGTTGTCAGCAAAGGGACCCTCTTCTCATCCACTGGTTGCCCAGTCCTTAGCCAAGCTAGAAGGATACAGCTCCAGTTAACCATTAAGTTGATATGTCATCGTTAACATAAGAACATAAGAGATGCCAATGTTGGATCAGGCCAAAGGCCCATCCAGTGCAACACTCAGTCACACAGTGGCCAAAAATTCCAGGTGCCGTCAGGAGGTCCAGCGGTGGGGCCAGGACACTAGAAGCCCTCCCACTGTTGAGCCCCCCAATCACCAAGAATACAGAGCATCACTTGCCCCAGACCGAGAGTTCCTACCTATAAAAGGTAAAGGGAAAGCTCTCCCTTGCTCGAAAGCCAGTCGAGTCCAACTCTAGGGTTGCAGTGCTCATCTCCGTTTCTCTGTCTGAAGACGTTTCCATGGTCATGTGGCCGGCATGACTAAACACCAAGGTGCACGGAACGCTGTTACCTGCCCACCGAAGTGGTACCTATTTATCTACTTGCAATTTCTTGCTTTCGAACTGCTAGGTTGGCAGGAGCTGGAACTAGAGATGGGAGCTCACTCCATTATGCGGCAACTCAGGTCTTGAACTGCTGAACTACTGACCTTCCACAGCCTGCAGTTCAGCGTCTTAACCACTTGAGCCACCGCAGTTCCTACCTATACCTTGTGGCTAATAGCCACTGATGGACCTCTGCTCCATATGCTTATCTAATTCCCTCTTGAAGCCATCCATGCTTGTAGCCGCAGCCACCTCCTGTGCCAGTGAATTCCATGTGTTCATCACTCTTTGGGTGAAGAAGGACTTCCTTTTATCCATTCTAACCCAACTGCTCAGCAATTTCATTGAGTGAAAGGGAGAAAAGTATCTCTTTCTCTACCTGCTCTATCCCATGCAGAATCTTATAAACCTCAATCACGTCACCCCTCAGCCGTCGTTTCTGCAAGCTAAAGAGCCCCAAGCACTTTCCTTTACGCAAAACAACTAGGGTGGCCCGGGCCCCCCCCCCCGGCCACCTTAGTGGCGTAGGGGGTTAGGTTTGCCGGATCCAGGTTAGGAAACTCCTGGAGATTTGGGGATGGAGCCTGGGGAGGGCGGGGAACACAGAAGGGTAGAAGTAAAGGTTTCCCTTGCTTGAAAGCCAGTCGAATCCAACTCTAGGGGGCGGTGCTCATCTCCGTTTCCAAGCTGAAGAGCCAGCACTGTCTGAAGATGTATCCGTGGTCATGTGACCGGCATGACTAGAGGCCGAGGTCCACAGAACACTGTTCCCTTCCTACCAAAACGATACCTCTTTATCTACTTGCAATTTCTTGCTTTCAAACTCCTATGTTGGCAGGAGCTGGGGCCAGAGACGGGAGCTCACTCCACCATGTGACACTCGGGTCTTGAACTGCTGAACTACCGACCTTCCAGCCTGCAGTTATCAGTGTCTTAACCACTTGAGTCACCACAGCCTCAGAAGAGTACAAGGCCATAAAGTCAACCCCCCAAAGCATCCTTTTTCTCCAGGGGAACTGATCCCTGTAGTTCGAAGATGAGCTGGAATTCCAGGGAATCCCCAGGTCCCACCTAGACATTGGCATCCCTAGAAACAGCTTTTACAAAGGATAGTTCTCACCAGGGGTCATTTCCTGCAGGAGCACACAGGAGCGGAGCTCCAGCAGTAAAGAGCCCAGGGGGCGGGCACATGCAACAAGCCCCACCCCCTGCTCCCAGCAGCCCTCAGTCAGAGCAAGAAGCAGCCAGGTAAGTTGCAGAGCTCCCACTGCCCCCCCAGTCCAAAACAGTCCAGTGGCACCTTGAAGACCAAGTTTTATTCAGGTACAAGCTCTCCCTCCTCTGCGAGGACAAATCTGCACGTCCCCCCCCCCCAATAGCTAGGAATCCAAAACAGTCCAGTGGAGCCTGAGCGGTGGGCGTTGCCTTGTGACACACTTTCGGTGATGTCAGGGGGTGTGGTATATGCAAATAAGTTATGCTAATGAGTTATGCTAATGAGCTCCTGCACCTCTTTTTCTATGAAATGACCCCTGGTTCCCACTGTTCCGTCACAATAGAGAGTGACCAAGAAAAAGAACTTGAGATAGGAGGACCACAGGGTAGTCAACTCTGGGTTGGGAAATGGCTGGAGATTTAAGGGCAGAGCCTGTGCGAGGTGGAATTTGGGGAGGAAAGGGACCTCAATAGGTATGTAGGAATGTAAGAGAAGCCTTGTTGGATCAGGCCAATGGCTCATCCAGTCCAGCAGTCTGTGTCATACCATGGCCAAAACCAAGGTGACATCAGGAGGTCCACCAGTGGGGTCAGAACTCCAGAAGCCCTCCCACTCTTGCCCCCCAAGCACCAAGAATATATAGCGTAATTGCCACTGACATAAGAACATAAGAGAAACCATGCTAGATCAGGCCAATGGCCCATCCAGTCCAACAGTCTGTGTCATACCATGGCCAAAACCAAGGTGACATCAGGAGGTCCACCAGTGGGGTCAGAACTCCAGAAGCCCTCTCATTTTTCCCCCCAAGCAGCAAAAATACAGAGCTTCACTGCCACAGGCATAAGAACATAAGAAAAACCATGCTGGATCAGGCTAATTGCCCATCCAGTCCAACCCTCTGTGTCACACAGTGACTGAAACTCAGGTGCCATCAGGAGGTCCACCAGTGGGGTCAGAACTCCAGAAGCCCTCTCACTATTGCCCCCCCCCAAGCAGCAAGAATACAGAGCTTCACTGTCACAGGCATAAGAACATAAGAAAAACCATGCTGGATCAGGCTAATTGCCCATCCAGTCCAACCCTCTGTGTCACACAGTGACTGAAACCCAGTGACTGAAACCCTGCTCCTTTTGTTTCTCCAATCCCCTCTTGAACCTCTCTATGCTTGTAGCCACCACCACCACTTCCTGCAGCAGTGAATTCCATGTGTTAATGACTCTTTGGGTGAAGAAGGACTTCCTTTTATCTGATCTAAGTCTACTGCCCATTAATTTCATTCATGGCCAGGGTCTGACATACCTGAGGGACCGCATTTCCCCATATATTCCCCAAAGAGCACTTCGGTCGGGGTCAGAACACTTGTGGCAACAAGGGCCAGGTCTTTTTCAGTGGCGGCTCCTACCTGGTGGAATGAGCTCCCAGAGGAGATCAGGGCCCTGCGGGACCTTGTGCAGTTCCGCAGGGCCTGCAAGACAGAGCTCTTCCACCAGGCTTACGAGTAGGAACCGCCACGGCCACTTCCACCACCACTCCTCTATAGAGAAAGACCGCCGGGGGGTTGGGCAACATCTTTCCATTACCCTAGCCTTTCCCTCTGCTACGCAAGATGTTAGGAGTTTTATATGTGCATCTGTTGAAATCGGTTTTAATCTGTTTTAATTTTTGTATACTGTATGCACTTTGTGCTCTATGTGAGCCGCCCTGAGCCCATTCGCGGGGAGGGCGGGGTATAAATATAATAAAATAAATAAATAAATAATTGAGAGCCCCAGGTTCTTGTATGTGATTCCATAGAGTCCACCCGCCGTAGCAGCCAATTTCTCCCAGGGGGCTTTATCTCCGTAGTCTGGAGATCTGTCAAAATTCCAGGATACCTGCAGGTCTCGCCCGGAGGCTAGCACCCCTAGACCACGCAGCTCAGCACAGACTTGGTTTTCAGGACATTGACCAGGATTATCTCCTTCCCCAGTGATAATCGCACTACTATCATAACATGGTTAAACTTCCGAACTGGAACTGTGGAATTTGTTTTATTTATAAAGAAGTCCCTCCAAGAAGTTCAGGGCAGCCTATCGGATTCTCCTCTCAGCCATTTTTTTATTCTCACAACAAACTTGCAAGGACGGTTAAGCCAGCAGGGAGAGAGAGAGAGGCCCCAGCTGACACCATAGGTTTCGTGGCAAAAAGGGACTGGAACTCAGGTCTTCCTGGTCCCAAACCAACACTCTAATGTCTACACCACACAGAAGAAGAAGAAGAAGAAGAAGAAGAAGAAGAAGAAGAAGAAGAAGAAGAAGAAGAAGAAGAAGAAGAGGAGGAGGAGGAGATTGAAGTTAATCCTTACCCTTCACTACCCAAAGGAGTCTCAGAGTGGCTTACAATCTCCTTCCCTTTCCCTCCCCACAACAGACACCCTGTGAGGCAGGTGGGGCTGAGAGAGCTCTTTTGAGGACCGCTCCTGAGAGAACAGCTCTGAAAGAACTTGTAACTGACCCAAGGTCACACCAGCAGCTGCACGTGGAGGAGTGGGGAATCAAACCCGTTTCTCCCAGAGTCTGTGCTCCTAACCCCTACCCCAAACTGCCTCTCACACTAAAAAAAAAAACACCACATAACACTTGACAAAGGTATCATTTCGATCCCCAGTTGCCCATTTGAATACAATACTAGTCGCACCCAAGATCTGCACTTGCTTTTTTAAAAAGGGGGAACGGAACGCAAAAAAACAGATGGGGACAAGCCAAGGTCTGATTGAGAAATCATGAGATGGGGAAACAATCTGGACATGTTTCCTTGAAATCTCTTCCTCCAAAATCAAGAAACCTCTCAGGGACAGGAGCACTCTGTTTTCTTTTCATCCCACTTCCCCTTTTCTCTCTTTAAACCCACAAATGCCACCTTTCATATTCCATCGCTTCTAGTTCTCATTTCTCTACACTCCCAGAGAATCTCTTGCATGGGCAGAGCCTTGCTGGTGGTGGCCCCACTGTTGGGGTCGTTGTTACCCCCAGTAGGGTCCAAACAGTGTTTCTAAGTAGAAATAATAGCATGATGTCCATAGCTGAGGTCTCCAAAATGCCACGTTTCATGACCTATCAAAACTTCAATATATGTTACCTATGTTTATGGGAAGGGGGAAATAAAAGAGGGGCAAAACTGACCTTCGGCCCCAACATTGTACGAGCTGGTCTCCTACAAGAGTGGGAGAATGGTACATTTCTTCTCCTCCCTCCCTCTTAAACCATTGCAAAATAATAGCCTTCTATATACACCCCTGATCCCTTCACCAGGACAATAATCCTCTTCTCTCTATTTGCTTTTAAAGAAGCTCACACACTCAAAAGCCGACTGAGTCTCAGCCTCCAAAGCTCTCTGTGTCAACCCTACAAGAAGCTCTTGTGCACCCTGGGATACCCTGGACTCCTGCTAAACACAAAAAACACACAAGCCTTCCTCAAGGCATACCAGTATTCCCTCGCTCTATAGCGTGTGGGATTCGAAGAGGGTTTTCCACATGCCGAGCAGATGCTCTGCCTTTCACATCACCTACTGCCTGGTCCTTTTAACTGAAGATGCCGGGGATTGAAGAGGAGGAGGAGGAGGAGATTGGATTTATACCCTACCCTTCACTACCCAAAGGAGTCTCAGAGCGGCTTACAATCCCCTTCCCCTCCTCTCCCCACAACACACACCCCATGAGGTAGGTGGGGCTGAGAGCGCTCTTTTGAGGACCACTGCTGAGCCACAGCCCCTCTTTACAGTTCTCCAAGGTCTCAGGTGGAGGTCTTTCCCATCACCTCCTGCATGGTCTTTTTAGCTGGAGATGCTGGGGATTGAACCTGGAACCTTCTGCATGCCAAGCAGAGGCTCTGAGCCACAGCCACTCTTTACAGCTCCCCAGGGTTTCAGGTCCTTCCCATCACCTCCTGCCTGCTCCTTTTAAACTGGAGATGCCAGGGATTGAACGTGGGACCTTCTGCATGCCAAGTAGATGTTCTACCACTGAGCCACAGCCCCTCTTTACAGCTCTCCAGTGTCTTAGGTGGAGGTCTTTCCCATCAACTCCTGCCTGGTCCTTTTAACTGGAGATGCTGAGGAATGAACCTGGGAATTCTGCATGCCAAGCAGATGCTCTACCACTGAGCCACAGCCCCTCTTTACAGCTCTCCAGTGTCTTGGGTGGAGGTCTTTCCCATCACCTACTGCCTGGTTCTTTTAACTGGAGATGCTTAGGATTGAACCTGGGACCTTCTGCATGCCAAGCAGAGGCTCTCCCCACTGAGCCACAGCCCCTCTTTACAGCTCTGCAAGGTCTTAGGTGGAGGTCTTTCCCATCAACTCCTGCCTGGTCCTTTCAACTGGAGATGCCGGGGATTGAACCTGTGTCCTTCTGCATGCCTATCAAATGCTCTACCACTGCCTTATACTGAATCAGACCACTGGTCCATCAAGGTCAGTATTGTCTACTCAGACTGGGAGCAGTTCTCCAGCTTCATTTCGGGAGGGGCTGTGGCTGAGTGGCCAATAACGTCACCTGCTCCTTGACTCCTGGGCCAACATTACTTCTGTCCAACCAGACACATGCCTTGCACTTCTATTATGCTATTTGAAAAGACACCGAACTTGCAACTCCACTAGTAGATCCAAAATAGTCAGACATTTTGCATCTCTTGCACAACCAAGTCTAATTTCACCAGGAACCTCAGCTGCTCAAGAGTGTCTGGAGCAGATAGACATCCCGTTCGTGGTCTTCCAAAAATTTCTCACTCTGTTCCACTTTGGAAGGGAAGGCAGCACAGTATAGCCCAAGGTCCTCAGGTCCTGGAAGCTAAGAAGGGTCAGTACCTGGAAGGGAGACTCTGCAGAGGAAGGTGATGACCAACCACCTCTGCTTCTCCCTTGCCTTGAAAGCCCCTTGCCGGGGTCACCATATGTCTTGGATGGGAGACCACCAAGGAAGACTCTGCAGAGGAAGGTGATGGCCAACCACCTCTGCTTCTCCCTTGCCTTGAAAGCCCCATGCTGGGGTCACCATAAGTCTTGGATGGGAGACCACCAAGGAAGACTCTGCAGAGGAAGGTGATGGCCAACCACCTCTGCTTCTCCCTTGCCTTGAAAGCCCCTTGCTGGGGTCACCATAAATCTTGGATGGGAGACCACCAAGGAAGACTCTGTAGAGGAAGGTGATGGCCAACCACCTCTGCTTCTCCCTTGCCTTGAAAGCCCCTTGCTGGGGTCACCATAAGTCTTGGATGGGAGACCACCAAGGAAGACTCTGCAGAGGAAGGTGATGGCCATCCACCTCTGCTTCTCCCTTGCCTTGAAAACCCCTTGCTGGGGTCACCATAAATCTTAGATGGGAGACCACCAAGGATGACTCTGCAGAGGAAGGTGATGGCCAACCACCTCTGCTTCTCCCTTGCCTTGAAAGCCCCATGCTGGGGTCACCATAAGTCTTGGATCGGAGACCACCAAGGAAGACTCTGCAGAGGAAGGTGATGGCCATCCACCTCTGCTTCTCCCTTGCCTTGAAAGCCCCATGCTGGGTCACCATGAATCAGCTGCAACTTGATGGCATTTTATACAAACACACACCTTCCACTCCCCCTTTATTATGGCCGGAGAACTTCTCTCACTCATTCTGGGACTGGATGAAGCACACTTTGTTGTGGTTTTCAGCTCTGCCTTTGCATCTTTTAGCTGTCTACTATACCAAAGCCCATTGATACAACACCACACACAACAACAACAACAAAACACTGCAAAAACTCCACAGAGAAGCAGTCCTGATGACGCAGTCACAACTCTGCACATTAAATTTCTTTTTGCAACAGCGTTTTATACGGCATGCATGTGCATTCTCGTGTATCAATAAAACACCAGCCCGCCCACCCACCCCAATCTTGCTACAACTGCACATGCCATCCCATCAAGATGGCACACGGATACAGCATTGCAAAAGAGAGCGAGAGAGGAGCACATGTATATTTTAAAATGTACATTAACTAAAAGCCGCCGCCTGTGGCGGCACATCATGCGCACCCGCCGGTACAAAATTTGGAAAGGAGGAACAAAACAATTTAGGATTCCTAATGCATCTCTCCCACTTTGGAAAGAAGACCAAGCAATTTGGGACCCCATTAAAAAAAAAATCTAAGGAAGAATCCAGATGACAATTTTGAAAGCATTCCACGCGCACCCCCCCCACACACACACACAAACACCCATCTTCTCAATAAAATAACGTAAGAACTGAAAGCAGCAGCGGACGCACCCAGCGTCGTGATGGATTGGGCTCTCTTCCCCCAGTAATTACTATTGGACCAGTTTCACGCCGCACAGCCGGCTAAGCATTAAAAAGCATTCATAATACACCGAACCAAGATAATATCAAAGGAGCAGTGGCCCATGGGTCTTTGAGCATCACAGCTGTGCACGAAGAGTCTGACTAAGCAGCGGGAGGGGGGGAGCGAAAATCAAAAACCGAAATCGCCCAAAAAGACATGGCAAGTAGTAGAAGAAAGGGAGCCAGGAATAAGAGACAGCAAAATTAAATTAACGGCCCTGCCTCCGTTCCAACAAACATCCATTTCCCAAAAACGCGTGCAGCCGAATTAATAGCGTGCCAGCGTCTCCGAGCCATTTTCCGACCAAGAAACCCTCCTCACAAACTATGAGTAAATCAGGAACCGGGGGGAGTTAATATAGGAAAGAGTTCTTTTGGCGTCGCAGAACAGCCACAGTTCGCCAGTTGCAATTTATTTGAACATCTCCACGATTGCCCAAGCTGTGTTTATTTCATTGCCGACGGCCAACCCTTTAAAAAAAAAAAAACCCCACTTCTTGCTGGTGAGAATTTCCAGGCCCTCCTCACTATCTCCTAGTGTGGCTTCCTTAAGACAAAGAGAGCAAAGATACTCGTATGAGAAATCACCTAACTGTATCATAAGCTAAGGCAGCCGAGAGAAAATGATGCAGGCCTTACAAAGTGATTAATTTGCAGAGAAAGAGAACCACGGGGTTTATATCTGGAACTGGAAGCACAAAACTCTCAGGATGGAGGAGCCAGCCCCCCAAGTTCCCGGTAAACACAAGGAATTCTACGGCGGTTCTGCAAAGGGAAAAATACACTCTGTGCATGCTACAGGGGTGGGGGTTGGCCAGAAGGTGAAGTTACTCATGAGAGCATTTCTGTGCCCTTTTTCCTCCCCAGGGTAGCTTAGGGAAACTTCCAAAACAAACATCAACCCATTTTAACATTGCAATGTAAATAAACAGAAAATTGACATGTCCTGGGTGAGGCCACCATCTAAAAGAGGAGAGAGACTGTCCTGGGTGAGTTAATCCAGGCCACATGTCTAAAAGGGGAGAAAGACCATGGCTCAGTGGTAGAGCCTCTTCTTGGCATGCAGGGGGTCCCAGGTTCAATCCCCGGCATCTCCAGTTAAAAGGACCAGGCAGAAGGTGATGGGAAAGACCTCCGCCTGAGACCCTGGAGAGCTGTAAAGAGGGGACATGGCTCAGTGGTAGAGCCTCTGCTTGGCATGCAGGGGGTCCCATTTCAATCCCCAGCATCTCCAGTTAAAAGGACCAGGCAGGAGATGATGGGAAAGACCTCCGCCTGAGACCCTGGAGAGCTGTAAAGAGGGGACATGGCTCAGTGGTAGAGCCTCTGCTTGGCATGCAGGGGGTCCCATTTCAATCCCCGGCATCTCCCAGTTAAAAGGACCAGGCAGAAGGTGATGGGAAAGACCTCCACCTGTGACCCTGGAGAGCTGTAAAGAGGGGCTGTGGCCAAAATTCCCTCTAAGCTGTGGAGTCTTGTGAGCAAAAATTCCACTTTGTGAGCTCCTGACATTAAAGCTGTGAGCGAGCGATTTGGCTGCTGTATAAATTAGTTGGCTCTGGAGCCCTCCTTCCTGAGCTAAGACAAAAAGGTGTGAGCCAGAGGCTAAAAAAACCTGTGAGCTAGCTCACACTAACTCCGCTTAGAAGGAACACTGGCTGTGGCTCAGTGGAAGAGCCTCTGCTTGACATGCAGAAAGTCCCCGGTTCAGTCCCTGCCATCTCCAAGACCAGGCAGGAGGTGATGGGAAAGACCTCCGCCTGAGACCCTGGAGACTGGCTGCCAGTCTGAGTAGAAAATACTGACCTTGATGGACCCAGGGCCTGGTTCTGTGTAAAGCTGCTTCACGTGTTCCTGGGCCGAGGATCTTTGGGGTCTTGCCCAATGTTCCCTCTAAGCTGTGGAGTCTTGTGAGCAGAAATTCTGCTTTGTGAGCTACTGGCTTTAAAGTTGTGAGCAAGCGATCTGGCTGCTGCATAAGATCAGTTTGCTCTGGAGCCCCATCCTTCCTGAGCTAAGACAAAAATGTGTGAGCTGGAGGCTAAAAAACTGTGAGCTAGCCCACATCAACTCAGCTTAGAGGGAACACTGGTCTTGCCCTGTGGCTCACATCTTAGGGCTCACATCTTAGGCCACGATAAGTAGAGGAGAAGCCAAGCTGAAGCACAGGTCACCTTTATCTGCTGCTAACCAAGATCTCCTTTCTTGCAAGCCTCGGATCTTTCACGGTGCACCCAAATGGCATCTCCCTGAGATACGAGAGAGGATTCTAAAAATCATGGTCTGGAGAAGAGCGTTGCTCTCCTCTCCTAATTGGCTGACCCCACATTTTAGCTGATTGGGGGATGGGGAATGGCAGCAGCTCCCAGCCATAACTGCTTAAAGAAAGCCTCCATGCGCAGAGGAAGTACCACCTCTACATGCTCGAGACCAGTGGGAGTGTTGCTGCGTTCGTCCAAAAGCGCACCATATCATTCCATGGATCCTACAGTAGCGCCAGGGTTGCCAAGTCTCCAGGAAGAGACTAGTGATCTCCTGGAATCCCAACTGATCTCCAGATTAGAAAGATCAGTTCCCCTGGATCAAATGGCTGCTCTGGAGGGTGGACTGTATGGCGTTAGACCCCACTGAGGTGTCCCCACTTCCTTATGTGCCCTGTAGAGCTTTGGGCTCTGTCAAGCAACATCTGCTGGTAGTTCCCAGCCTGAAAGGCGTTCGCTGAGCCTCGACCAGGCCCAGAGCCTTTTCTGCCCTGGCTTGGGGCTGGTGGGACAGGCTCCCACGAGATCAGGTCCCTGTGGGATTTAAGGGAATGCCACAAAGCCTGTATAATCGAGCTGTTCTGCTGGGCCTTTGGTTGAGACGGCGGATGTCTAAATACTCTGCCTCCCCTGCCTATACCACCTGAGTTGACGGCCCTTTAGAGATCGCTATGGCATCTGCCGAGTGGGTTCTTATCTTCGTCCACACATGCCCACGGCTACTGGAAATCGAGGTGGCCGCAGATACTGGAAATCGAGATTTCTGCCAACTGTTGCTGCCTTTAGGAATTTTTAACTTTGTAAGAATTTGTATTTGTACCTGGATTGATTGCTGTTTCGCGTAGTGCTTAACAGCACGGACTCTGATCTGGGAGAACTGGGTTTGAGTCCCTGCGCCTCCACATGGAGCCACTGGTGTGACCTTGGGTCAGTCACAAGTTCTCTCAGAGCTGTTCTCTCACAGGCAGTCCACAAAAAGAGCTCTTCACAGCTCCACCTACCTCACAGGGTGTCTGTTGTGGGGGAGGGGGAAGGGAAAGGAGATTGTCAGCCGCTCTGAGACGCCTTCGGGTAGTGAAAGGCGGGGTATAAATCCAATCTCTTCCCCTTCTGTTGTGACCCACCCTGACCGCACTTGCGGGTAGGGCGGAATATAAATCCAATTAAATCAAGCAACCAATCAATCAGTTTCCCGGAATTTCCCAATCTTGAGTCGGCGAGCCCAGCTTTTACTCTCTTTTTGGTTTTGGCCGAAACTTCCGTCTGCTCAAACAGCTCCCAGCAGCCGTTTCCATTGTGTGGATGACTCACCCGTCTCCCGTCCTTTACCCACATCTGTCTCCTGCTGGGCACTCCGGCTGAAGTGAGATCTATCACCCACTGAATGAAGTCTGGATAAACTGAAGGCTGATCTATTGGAAAATTAAGTCCCTTCCGGCTTTTTCTCTTGCCCTGACACTTTGAAACACACCTCCGTTCCCCCTGTCATTCAACGCCCGTCGCTCGTGGGTTCGCTTGAAGACTTCCTCCAAGTCCAGGTGACATCTAAATATCCCTGTCTCTTCTCCCCAACTAAACAAAGAGAAAAATTGCCTCCACGCGCCAAAAGACTAAAATGCTGGGTAAGTGCGTGGCTTGTCTTCAACCGCAGCGATCGGTACACTGGAGAACAATAGGGGAGGACGTAGTGGTTAGGAGAGCAGACTCTGATCTGGGAGAACCGGGTTTGATTCCCCACTCCTCCACATGCAGCTGCTGGTGTGACCTTGGGTCAGTGACAAGTACTCACAGAGCTGTTCTGTCAAGAGCAGTCCTCGAAAGAGCTCTCTCAGCCCCACCTACCTCACAGGGTGTCTGTTGTGGTGAGGGGAAGGGAAAGGAGAGCCCCTCTGAGACTCCAAGTAAAGGGCGGGCTATAGATTATAACTATAATCTCTTCTCTTCTACTTCTCTAGGTTAGATTACTGCAATATGCTCTAGGTGGGGCTGCCCCTGAAGACTAGCCGGAAGTGACAGTCGGTGCAGGATATGGCTGCCAGGAGGTTGACTGGCGTGGATCATCTCTCCAATCTCAGCCCATCTCCATCAGGGGAGGGCAACCGCATCCAGAACAGGGGACCCTGGAGTCCGGTCTTCTGTTCACCAATAGCATAGGGATTAAACTTCAGTTTCTTAGCCTACATCCACCCCTAAACTGTCTCTGGGTTTCAGGGTTTCTACACCGGAAGTGTGAGATAGAGCCATTTGTCATAATAGTAGCAGCCCATCCCAAAACTCTGGATGACCTCACCCAGTGGTTTCATGTGCCCCCCCCCCCCGCAGCAATTCCTTCCCAGCCAGGCTTCCTTTTAGTCGCAACCCAACACACACGTAGAGGCCCTACGTTTTAGACTAAGCTCACAAAGAGCTGCCTCCATTCAGCCGTCTCCTGTGCCCAAGTCTGATCCACAATGACTAAACAGAGCCTCCATGGTCAGAGGCAGTATACCTCTAAACACCACTTGCTGCGGGGGGGGGGACAACAGGGAAAGGCTGTGGCCTTCAGGGGGGCATCTGGTTGCCCATTGTGAGAAGTCATACTCTGGATTAGATATACTATGGTCCTCTCCAGTGGAGCTCTTCTCCTCCACGTTTACTCCAAAGAAGGGTTGCCAACTCCAGGTTGGGGGATTCCTGGAGATTTGGGAGTAGAACCTGAGGGAGGTGGGATTTTGGAAAGGGAAGGACCTCAGCAGCAGAAGAAGAAGAGATTGGATTTATACCCTGCCCTTCACTATCAGAGCGGCTTACAAACTCCTCTCCCTTCCCCTCCCCTGTGAGGTTGGTGGGTATGAGAGAGCTCTGAAAGAACTTGTGACTGACCCAAGGTCACACCAGCAGCTGCATGTGGAGGAGGAGTAAGGAATCAAACCCAGTTCTCACAGATTAGAGTCTGTGCTCCTAACCACAACACCGAACGGGTGTCATAGAGTTCAAAACAGCCATTTTCTCCAGAGGAGTGATTTTTCTGTCTTCCCCAGATCTGTAAACTGATCTTTGTTATCTACAGATCAATTGTGATTCCTAGAGATCTCCAGGTGACACCTGGGGACTGGGAACCCTACTCCAGAGTCAGCCCTAGAGAAGTCTGTGAGAATCACTTGGCAGTTAGCAAGGACAACGGCAGCAGCATTAGTTGCCTTAACGGCATAGGACACACTCTGGGGTCTTTTGCAAAACCCAGAATTAAGTCATGCCTCCAAACAAGCCGCCTCCCTTGTTCACATCAGAGAATCACAAAACAAAATTTAAAAATCCCCGACCTTTCAGAGTTAATCTCCCCTTTGGGAGAGGCCTCAGATCCTGTTCCACCTTCCGGATCAAACAGGATTTCTCTACCCAGACAGGAGAGAACAAGCGCTTATCGGAGGCCTGATCACCGATCCCTCCAGGGGATCCGGTGTGATATTTCAAGGGTTTTTTTATCCCCCTCCGCAGTTCCATTTGCCTCCTCCACACCAGCCAAATCCACAATCTAGTCTGGCCGAGTCTCAAAAGGCAGCAGAGAAGGGGAGGGGGGAAAACCAAACCAATAAATTCAGACTCTGAGCAGCAAAAAGGAGCCCTGCAATTCCATTCATTCAAAGAGAGAGAGAGAGAGTGTGTGTGTGCGCGTGTCTTGGCCTGAAAAGAAGGAACTGAAACAATAAACCCTTTCCAAATGTACAGGGGGGGGGGGGCAGACAGTCTACACCTTTTCTTAACAGCCCTGGGCCTTGAAGAAGAGCCTGATCCAGCAACTGACCGGCCCATGTGAAGCATACCCCAGCTCCCAGGAGAGCAAAGCAACCTGCAAGCAAGAAAGCTCTTAAAGATAACAGCCATTTAGGTAGGGGTGCCGGCCTCCAGGTGATGAGGAAAGATCTCCTGGGATTACAATTGATCTTCAGGAAACAGAGAAGGAGGAAGAGGAGGAGAAATTGGATTTATACCCCACCCTTCACTACCCAAGGGAGTCTCAGAGCGGCTTACAATCCCTTTCCTTTCCTCTCCCCACAACAGACACCCTGTGAGGCAGGTGGGCCTGAGAGAGCTCTCTCGAAAACTGCCCTTGAGAGAACTGCTCTAAGAGAACTTATGACTGACCCAAGGTCACACCAGCAGCTGCGTGTGTATACAGAAGAGGATACACAGCAGGAAACAAAAAAAACCCAAACAAGGCTGTGTAACAAAGGACGCTACAACAAAGACTCTATAAATTACCACAATATACAAAATATTATGAAGATAATCAAGATAATAAAGTCCAAAAAAGTACAGTTCACATATAATAAGATCCAAAAGTACAATTTCATGGGAAGTCTTCAAAGTTCATGTAGATAAGTCACTATAATAATGAAGGATCCGGATATTATAAACTTCGTTTCGTCGAACTTCCTCAGTAGTGACTAATACGGTTTCCGCACAAGATAGATAACGTATGCTTCTGAAGTGGTTCACGGGAACTCCGTTTCCAAAAAAAACACACCCTTTCCACTAACGGGCAACCAGTCCTATTATTCAGTAGGAACTCTCTTCCACCCAAGGTCACGCCGGCAGCGGCATGTGGAGGAGGAGTGGGGACATCAAACCCAGTTCTCCCGCATTAGAGTCCTCGCTCCTCACCACCACACCAGACTGTCTCTTGGTTCCCCTGGAGGAAATGGCCACTTTGGAAGGTGGCCCCTGTGGCCTTATACCCCACTGATCTTTCTCCCGTCCCCAGGCCCTACCCTCTTCAGGCGGCACCCTCCAAATCTCCCAACCCAGAGCCGGGAACCCCAAGTTTAGGAACCGCCACTTCTACAGATCCCAAATCTCCAGGTATTTCCCAGACGGGACCTGTCAGCCATAAATTGGCTATAGGAAACTGCCAAACTTTGACATGTGCCAATTTAAAGGCCCCCAGGAAACAAATCTGACATTTCAGTCACTGAAAGCGGCGGTCAGGTAATCAGGGCTGCCAGCCTCCAGGTGGGGCCTGGAGACTTCCCAGAATTATAACAAATCTCCAGGCTAGAGAGGTCTGTGCCCCTGGAGAAAATGGCTCCTTGGGAGGGTGGGATCGATGGTGTCATACCCTGCGGAGGCCCCTCCTTTCCCCAAAACCTGCCCTCCCCGGGCTCTGCCCCCATATCTCCAGGAATTTCCCAGGTGGGAGCTGGCAACCCGACGTTGGCTGCCCCTGCCCCTTCAAGACTGCAGAACAGGCATATCTGACACTAAGGTTAAAGGCTTCCCTTGCTCAAAAGCCAGTCGAATCTGACTCCAGGGGTGCAGTGCTCATCTGCGTTTCCAAGCCGAAGAGCCAGCGCTGTCCGAAGATGTGTCCGTGGTCATGTGGCCGGCGTGACTAGATGCCGAGGCACACAGGACGCTGTTACCTTCCCACCGAAGTGGGACCTATTTCTCTGCTTGCACTTTCTTGCTTTCAAACTGCTAGGTTGGCAGGAGCTGGGGCCAGAGGCAGGCGCTCACTCTGTCACACGGCACTCGGGTCTCAAACTGCCGAACTACAGACCTTCCGGTCTGCAGTTCAGCGTCTTAACCACTGAGCCACCGCAGCCCTCTATCAAAGCAAGGGATGGCCAGGTTAGGCTTGAGCACATCCAGGACAAAGGGGGGTACATAAGGCCTTGAATGATTGCCAACTTCCAGGTTGGGCCTGGAGATCTCCAGGAATTAGTTGATCTCCAGCCCTGGCCACAGAGGTCAGGTCCCCCAGAGACAATGGCTGCTTTGAAGACTGGGCTCTATGGTGTTACACCCGGCGAAGGTCTTTGCCCAAACCCCCACGCCCTCCAGCCTCCGCCCCAAATCACCAGCAGTTTCCCAACCCAGAGATGGCAACCCAAAGCAGGGGAGGGGGGCATTGTGCTCGCTGGTCCCCCCATGTTAGCAAGTCTGCTGACTGATCTGACCCTGAGCTCTACTGATACAAACAGGAATGGAGATCCCCGAGCCCTTATACCCCAGTCAGAAGGCGGGAGGGAGGGCTATTGAAACAGGTTTAAGTTACATGCAGAAAGGTATCGGCTGGATATTAGGGAAAACCTTTTCACAGCCAGAGTGGCTCAGAGGTGGAATCGGCTGCCTAGGGAACTCCCCTTCACTGGCGGCTTTCGAGAAGAGGCTGGACAAATATTTGTCAGGGATGCTTGAGGCTGGTCCTGCACTGGGCAGGGGGTCAGACTAGATGGTCTGTATGGCCCCTCCCAACCAATGTTCCCTCTAAGATGTGGAGTCTTGTGAGCAAAAATTCTGCTTTGTGAGCTACTGGCATTAAAGTTGTGAGCGAGCATTTTGGCTACTGCATAAATTTGTTTGCTCTGGATCCCTCCTTCAAGAGCTAAGAGAAAAATGTGTGAGCTGGAGGCTAAAAAACTGTGAGCTAGCTCACACTAACTCAGCTTAGAGGGAACACTGCCTCCCAACTCTAGGATTCTGTGGTTCTATAGGAAGCAAAGGTGCAATGCAAAAGGGAATCCGCTCGATTAGAGATGGAGAGAAATGCTCACGGGCAGAAGATTAGCATCCTAGTGTTATTATGTGCCACCTGATAAACTGCAAATGGTTTGGAATCGTTTTAGACCGGTATGTTTTAATCTGAGCCCACAATAGGAGGAGGAGGAGGAGACAGGATTTATACCCCAACCCTTCACTCAGGGTCTCAGAGCAGCTTACAAGCTCCTTTCCCTTTCCCACAACAGGCACCCTGGAGTCTTGTGAGCAAAAATTCTGCTTTGTGAGATACTGGCATTCAAGCTGTGAGTGAGCGATTTGGCTACTGCATAAATTAGTTTGCTCCGGAGCCATCCTTCCTGAGTTGAGACAAAAATGTGTGAGCCAGAGGCTAAAAAACTGTGAGCCAGCTCACACTAACTCAGCTTAGAGGGAACACTGCCTGTGAGGTAGGTGGGGCTGAGAAAGCTCTTTCGAGGACTGCTCTTGAGAGAACAGCTCTGAGAGAACTTGTGACTGACCCAAGGTCACACCAGCGGCTGCATGTGGAGGAGTGGGGAATCAAACCCGGTTCTCCCAAATTAGAGTCCGCTGCTCTTAACCACGACACCAAACTGAAGATGAGAGTGATAACATGGTGATAGGTGTGGCGTTATCTATTGAAGGAGAAGATTGTGAGCTGCTTTGAGTCCCTGTTTGGAGGGGGGAAGGTGGCATATAAATGAAATAAATCTAAATGAAACAGAACACGCAGAAACTCTCATTGGTCTCTACTGGACTCAAATCTAGATATTGTGGTATTGCATTTCATCCTAATCACATCCTAATCACAAACATAATGTTTGACCAGGGGTGTCAAACATGCGGCCCGGGGGCCAGATTAGGCCCCCGGAGGGCTTCCATCAGGCCCGCAGTGGAACTGGGCAACTCCTACTTCCAGTTCTGCTGCTGCTGCTGCTGCTGCATCATAGCTTGCTTCAGCAGACTCTCTCATTCGCTCAGCCATTTCATGTTTTAACCTGGGTCCTAGGCTCAGAACTCTAAGCAGGAGATTTCTATGGTGAATGTCGATAAATCAAAAGTAGGTTTGCAGTTTACAGAGCTAATGTTTTAAGACTGTTTTTATTTTAAGTTAAAAAAAATCTTTGTTTGTGTCCTTTATAAAGTTTATATCTCTGCTACCTGGCATTACATTTTATGACACGCACGGCACGGCACGGCCCAGCACGGTCTCGTTTATGTCAGGTCCGGCCCTCGTAACAAATGAGTTTGACACCCCTGGTTTAGACTCAGCCGG
>NW_015173129.1:1387845-1391259 GCF_001447785.1 Gekko japonicus
TTTTTTTTTTTTTAAAGGCTATGAAGGGGTAAGTAAACCAGGTTTCAGTCCAGGAAGCCAGGGCCCTCCGTTTGCAAGACCCGAGAATGGCTCTCGAGGATAGGTCGTTTTGGAGGATGTTCATTCAGAGGGTGGACGTGAATCGGAAGCAGGTTTGAAGGCCCTTCACCCCCAGATGCAGGACGGGTGTTTGTGTGTGTGCCTGTGCTCCTGAGATCTCCCAGAAACTCTCCTTGTGGGAATGAGTCCCACTTTGAGGGGGGCTTGCCAGCCTTCAGGCGGGGCCTGGAGCTCTCCTGGAATTACAACTGATCTCCAGACACAGACCTCGGTTCCCTCTGGAGAAAAGGGGCCGCTTTGGAGGGCAGGCTCCCTCGCCTCCTGCCCCGTGGAGGTTCTTCCCCAAGCTTCACCCTCAAATCTCCAGGAATCTCCCGACCTGGAGTTGGCAAGCAGACGGCTCCAGGGGATTCGAATCCGGTGTCAAGGAGGAACCGAAGCGGCTTCGCGGTTAGAGGGTTGCCGCCTCCCCTCTCACCCCCTCCCGAAGTTTAATGAAGATGCGAGTCTGCCTAGAGCCCCAAATCGATGTCTTGGGCCGCCGGAGCCGCCCCCTTGCTGCGCTCTTCGATTTAGCGCGCTAATAACATTTTGCATTCAAGAGCAAAGAGGGGGGGGGAGATTTCCTGGAAGGGGGGGAGGCGGAAGGGGGGGAGAAAAAGAGGAGGCTTATTTGCTGCCTGGGGTTTAAATAAAAGGGAGTCGGGGTCTCCTGATCCTCCGCGGGAAGCAACGGGCGGCCGGGAGACTGAAAGGGCAGGGGTTGCCAACCTCCAGGCGAGGCCTGGAGATATCCCGGAATTACATTTTATCTCCGGATCGCAGAGATCATTTGCCCTGGAGAAAAATGGCTGCTTTTGAGGGTGGGGCTCTGGGGCATCATTCCCCACTGAGGTCTACTCCCTCCCCCAAACCCCACCCTCCTCAGGCTCCACACCCGAAGCTCCAGTTAATTCTCAGCCAGAAGTTGGCAACCCTAATTTTGCTTATCTCGATTCACTAGGGAATAAGTCCCACTGTCGGGGTTACTTCTGGGAACGCAGTTTTAGGATTGCCATCGAGTAACCTCCCTTCTCCAACGCCCAGCTCACAATATAAAGACTCGCCCTCTGGGCGTGTGCAGAGTGCGTTTCCTGCAAGCCACCGCGCATACGGACTGGAGCTGTACGAACTGGTACAGAGTAACAACCAGAGTTGAGCCCCGGGGACCTCTCATTCTCGAAAGCTGCTCTCCCCACCCAGCAGTACGTCGAAAGATCCGGAAATCCTCCCCGTCAGTCAAATTGCAGCACTCTGTTTGTGCCCCGGAACCTCTTTCCCGTGCAATCCCGAACAGGTCTTTCTACTTCAGAGGATAAAGTCGGGAGAGGGGCTGGAACGGCAGGCTGGCACGCACTCACACGTTCCCGCGGACACGTGTCCGCGACCCTCCAGCTCCGCGGCGCAACCGGCGGGTAGCGGAGAAGACCTAAGAGCCGAAAATCCTGTCAAGCCGCGCAGAGCGTCCCCGCCCCCCTCTCCCCCCCCCCCCCCCCCAAATCCCTTTTAAACAGTGCCGAGAAAACCAGCTGTCTCTGGAAGTAGCGAATTCTCACGATCGGGACCTCGGAAGCTCGGTTATCCGACCGCCAACACGTCCTCCCCCCCTCCAAAAGTGACCTCCCTCGCGGGATATTTCGAAGTATGACCTCCCCCCCCCTCTCGGTAGGACAGGGGTCAGGGGTGCCGCCCTTCTGTAAAACCGGGACCCCCGCATATCCGACCAGGAGGGTCTCCGACAGCCCGGGAAGGAAATGCGAGCGAACCCGGTTTCCTTAGGTCCGGAAGCCGAGCCTGTCCTCTCCTTCCCATTCAGACGACCCCCGCCTCCTGAAGAGGGGGGGGGTTTCCTATCCTGGTTTAGGGGTGCCAACTCCAGGTGGAGAAATTCCTGGGGATTGGGGGATGGAGCCTGGGGGCGACAGTGGGGTCCAAGGCCACCTAGCCATTTTCTCCTGGGAAACTGATCTCTGTAATCAGGAGATGAATTGTAATTCCGGGGGATCTCCAGGTCCCACCTGGAGACTGGCAACCCCGTGAGCTGGCTACCTCCCTTCTTAGCCAGCCCCTCCCTCTTTCGATCCGGACGTCTGCTAGGGCTACCGAGACAGCGATCCAAGCTAGAGTCGACTCGGAATAGGCTTCAGTGGGGCTTACTCCCGGGAAACCCCAGGATCCCACCGTAAATTTTATTCTATTTCTATCCTGCCTTTCTCCCGGACAGGGACCCCAAGGGGGCCTCCGTTCTTCTCTCCTTCGTTTTATCCTCACAACAGCCCTGTGAGGTAGGCTGGGTGGGTGTGACGGCCCCCGGATCACTCCTCCCAACAGCCCTGGGGGCAGGTTCGGCTTCAGTGGGTGTGACCGGCCCGAGGTCACCGAGCGAGCTTGCAGGGCAGCGTGGGGATTGGAACCGAACCACATCGGCGTCGCCCCCCCCCATCCCTGCAATGGACCTCCTGGTTGGGATCTAAGCTGGGGAGGCGCTCCTCTCAGGGAGACTCACGGCCCTTTCCCTGAATATTCCGTTTTCATTTTTTAAAAAAACAAGTTTCTAGTCCTTAAGGTAGAAGGGAACTTGAGCCCATAGCCTATTACCTCCATCAATCAGCTTGCTCCCGCCTACCAGCGTCCGGGCCAATGGGCGCAGGGGGACCGGGCAACATTGCCAATCCTGTGATTCAAGTTAATAGTTACAAAAAAATGAACCACCTGCGTCCCAACTGCAAGAAAGTTGTCAGCTCTACACGCACAAGTAGTGCAAGTAAAATTACCCCAACACAGCTCTGACTTCAAGCTCCCCCCGCAACGCCAACCTATTTATTTTACGCTTTTAAAAAAATCCCCCCCTTCAAGTTGCTCAGGGCTGCGCGCGCACTCTTCCCCCTCTCCCGCATTCTCTTCACAACAGCCCTGCGAGGTAGGCTAGGCCAAGGGCTAGAATGCGGCTGGCCCGAAGTCACCCAGCGTGCTTCCTAGCAGAGGGGGGAGGGATTCGAACCCGGGTCCCTCCGACCAATCACACCTCTCGCTCGCTCTCTGGGTCCAGGACAAGAGAAAGGGAGTCCCGTCTGTTGTGGGGGTTTCTCTCACCTGAAAAGGAGGCTAGCTAGACACCCCCGGGTAACCTTGGCTGCTGCCGCCGCCGCCACCCGTCTTCTCTGAGTGGCTGGGGGTGGGGGCTCTCGACGGGGACGACGGCTCCCCCCGCCGCTGTTGGCCGTCGAACCTCCGCGACCGGTCCCCCAGCGACGCCGCCCCCTTCGGCAAGCGACTTTCACTACCGGAATGCGCCCCGTGTTGGGGAGGCGGGCG
>NW_015173129.1:1391635-1411945 GCF_001447785.1 Gekko japonicus
GGGGGGAGAACCGGTTTACCTGAGAGAAGAGCCGTCGAACAAGGTGGGGCTTCCTTCGGAGTAATAAGCACCGGGGGTGGAGGGGGGAGGCTCTCTTCCAAGGAAAGACGGCGACGAGGCAGAAGGGGAGCACCTACTCCCGAGGAAACGCGCTGGGAAAGGGACGGGTCTCCCCGGCTCCGGGCTCTGAAACGCGCCTCTGTGCTCGGCGATGGATCAGCTCCTTTCAGACCTCGAGCGAGGCGAATCCTCCCCACCCCACCCCCCGCCCCTCCCAAAATCTCTCTCTCTCTCTCTCTCTGTATCCCCGGCACGATCTCTCTCGCTCCAAGCAGCTGGCCAATTCAGACCGCATACAAAGCAGCCCGCCCGCCGGTCCAGAGGTGGAGGCGAGATACAGATGATAGATAGATAGATAGATAGATAGATAGATAGATGATAGATGATAGATGATAGATGATAGATGATAGATGATAGATGATAGATGATAGATGATAGATGATAGATGATAGATGATAGATGATAGATGATAGATGATAGATGATAGATGATAGATGATAGATGATAGATGATAGATGATAGATGATAGATGATAGATGATAGATGATAGATGATAGATGATAGATGATAGATGATAGATGATAGATGATAGATGATAGATGATAGATGATAGATGATAGATGATAGATGATAGATGATAGATGATAGATGATAGATGATAGATGATAGATGATAGATGATAGATGATAGATGATAGATGATAGATGATAGATGATAGATGATAGATGATAGATGATAGATGATAGATGATAGATGATAGATGATAGATGATAGATGATAGATGATAGATGATAGATGATAGATGATAGATGATAGATGATAGATGATAGATGATAGATGATAGATGATAGATGATAGATGATAGATGATAGATGATAGATGATAGATGATAGATGATAGATGATAGATGATAGATGATAGATGATAGATGATAGATGATAGATGATAGATGATAGATGATAGATGATAGATGATAGATGATAGATGATAGATGATAGATGATAGATGATAGATGATAGATGATAGATGATAGATGATAGATGATAGATGATAGATGATAGATGATAGATGATAGATGATAGATGATAGATGATAGATGATAGATGATAGATGATAGATGATAGATGATAGATGATAGATGATAGATGATAGATGATAGATGATAGATGATAGATGATAGATGATAGATGATAGATGATAGATGATAGATGATAGATGATAGATGATAGATGATAGATGATAGATGATAGATGATAGATGATAGATGATAGATGATAGATGATAGATGATAGATGATAGATGATAGATGATAGAGAAAGATCCAGCTAGATGGCAATAAAAGGTATTTGAATTGAATTGATCCAGATAGATGGTAGATGGATGGATGGATGATAAGGAAATCCTAGATGGAAGATCTAGATAGATAGATAGATAGATAGATAGATAGATAGATAGATAGATAGATAAGCACATCCTAGATTGAAGAAAGACCCAAGAAAACCAGACTTTCCCCCAGTGTGGAAATCGGGGAATCAATCCGGAGTGGCTAGCCGCAGAGTCCCATCAGAGCAGGCGCAGGTTCTGAAGAATTGGCACGGATTCCCACCTTCACACAATCTTCACGTGTGGAAGTGGGGGCCGGGGAGAGAGGCAGGAAAAACCCAGGACCTTCTCAACCTTGGAGGAAACCCCCCTCCCCGATGCACCAGGCATTCTTTAAAGTGTGGGGTTGCCAACTTCAGGTTGAGAAATTCCTAGAGATTCTGAGAGCGGAGCCTGTTGGTCGTGGGCTTTGGGGGGGCGAACCCAGCCGCATACAATCCGCATACACACAGCTGACATTTTCTCTCTCTCCAGAGGAACTGTTCTCTGTCATCTGGGGACCGGTTGTCATTCCGGGAGATCTCCAGGCCCCACCTGGAGGATGACAACCTTACGAAACAGAGGCTGGCCCTTCCAGAGTTACAAGAATGTCACTGTTTTTAGCCTTGTTAGTTCCAAAATAAGGGATGGGGTCTTTTTTTTGGGGGGGAGCAAAAACACAGATCAGACTGTAGAGGATGGCTTTCAATCGATTGCAGGTTTGGGTGCTAGACAGGGGTCCACCCCAAGAGGTCTTTGCTCCTTGGAGCACCCCTTCATCAAGGGTGGGGCAGGGCTGACCGCTCCCCTCCCTGACTGGTGGGTTCTTGAACAGCCCTCATTATACACAGCTTAACTCCTGGAGCGTCTCTGATGAAATGGGGGGGGGGGAGAAGTGCCTTTGAAGACCAGTGTTCCCTCTAAGCTGAGTGAGTGTGAGCTAGCTCACAGTTTTTTAGCCCCCGGCTCACGCATTTTTGTCTCCGCTCAGGACAGAGGGCTCCAGAGCAGACTAATTGATGCAGGAGCCAAATCGTTCGCTCACAACTTTAATGCCAGTCGCTCACAGAGTAGAATTTTGACTCACAAGACTCCACAGTTTAGGGACTCCACAGCTTGAGGATTGTTAAACGGGGGCTATTGGTGGTCACGAGAAGTTCAAATTGAATCACAGCTTGAAATAGCCATGCTGAGGAGAAAGGAGTATAAATAAATAAAGAGGAATCTATTCTCCCACCCCCACCCTGAATTGTCATTTTAAACATACTGGAATCATGGGGCATTGTAGATTCAGGAGGGGGCACCACCCCTAATGGCCCCCTGCCTAGGTACAGCCCTGATTGCTGTGTTAGTCCGTCTGTAGCAGTAGAAAAGAGTAAGAGTCCAGTCGCACCTTAAAGACTACCTAGATTTGTGGCAGAAAAGAGGAAGAGTCCAATATCTGGAGGAGGAGGAGGAGAGATTGGATTTATACCCTGCCCTTCACTACCCGAAGGAGTCTCAGAGTGGCTCACCATCTCCTTTCCCCTCCCCACAAGCAACACCCTGTGAGGTAGGTGGGGTTGAGAGAGCTCTGAGAGAACTGCTCTTGAGAGAACAGCTCTAAGAGAGCTGTGACTGGCCCAAGGTCACCCAGCTGGCTGCATGTGAAGGAGCGGGGAATCAAACCTGGCTCTCCCAGATTAGAGTCCACACTCCTAATCACTACCCCAAACTGGCTCTCAAATAAGCAGTGACTCAGGAAACCTCCTCCCTTGCCACAAATTTTGTTAGTCTTTAAGGTGCCACTGGACTCTCTGGCTCTCTTCTGCTGGGATCTGAAAAGCCCAGCTTGGAATCCCCCTTGGAAGACTTCCTAGGTGACCTTAGGCTGGCCGCTCTACTTTGACGTGACCCACCTCAAAGCGTTGCTGTTGGGAAGTTATAAACAGAAGAAAATGACGTTCGGGTCCCAATTGAAGAGAGGTAGGGTATAAATGAATGAATGAACACAAAATCCGTACACCATTAATTGGGGAAAGGGGAAATGCTAGCTTTTGAGAAAGTCACAGATCAATTTCCCCCCATTTCCTGGGCTTTCGACCTCGCTGTGGACTACATTCTTGTCAAACTGCAGGTATCCGAGTAACTTCCGGTCACCAAGACTCCTGCATCAAGGCCATTTAAGAACATAAGAACATAAGAGAAGCCAATGTTGGATCAGGCCAATGGCCCATCCAGTCCAACACTTTGTCACACAGTGGCCAAAAATACCAGGTGCCATCAGGAGGTCCAGCAGTGGGGCCAGGACACTAGAAGCCCTCCCACTGTTGTCCCCCCCCCAAGCACCAAGAGACAGAGCATCACTTGCCCCAGAGTCCCTACCTATACCTTGTGGCTAATAGCCACCGATGGACCTCTGCTCCCGATCCCCTCTGGAAGCTGTCCATGCTTGTAGCTGCCACCACCTCCTGTGGCAGTGAATTCCATGTGTTCATCACTCTTTGGGTGAATCACTCTTCCTTTTATCCGTTCTAACCCGACCGCTCAGCAATTTCATTGAGTGCCCACGAGTTCTTGTATTGTGAGAAAGGGAGAAAAGGACCTCTTTCTCAACCTGCTCTATCCCATGCATAATCTTATAAACCTCGATCATGTCACCCCCCAGCCGTCGTTTCTCCGAGCTTTAACCTTTCTTCACAGGGAAAGTGTTCCAACCCTTTTATCGTTCTAGTTGCCCTTTTTGGTACTTTTTGGATTTGTTCATGCCGAAGGTGCCACTGACTCTAGATAGGTTTGCCAACCTCCAGGTGGTGGCTGTACTACTCCTGCTATTACAACTTATGTCTGGGTTGCAGAGGTCAGTTCACCTGGAGAAAATGGCCACTTTGGAAGGCGAACTCTATGACATTATACCCCATTGAAGTATCTCCCCTCAAAATCTCCAGGTATTTCCCAACCTGGAGGCAGCAACCCTCACTCTAGATCGACCCCATGACCTCCTCTCCCCACCTGGGGGGTGGAATAGAAGCTTCTCCAAAGGGCAGATGATCCAGCAACCCAAGTAAAGAGGGCATTATTTCTACAGACTGGAGCTTTTCCCTTCTGGGGATCCAGGTTCGAATCCCCATGGAAGTTTGCTGGGTGTCCCTTGGCCAGTTGTGGGCTCTCCTCCTGGCCTACCTGATGAGGTTGTTGTGAGAATAAAATGGAGGAGAGGAGAAGGATGGGTCCCACAGTTGTGGAGAAAAGAAGGATACAAATAAGAGAGAGAGAAGAGGAGAGGAGAGATTGGATTTATACCCCACCCTTCTCAGAGCGTCTTACAATCTCCTTTCCCTTTCCCTCCCCACAACAGACACCCTGTGAGGTAGGTGGGGCTGAAAGAGTTATTTCGAGAACTGCTTTTGAGAGAACAGCTCTGGAATAACTTGTAACTGACCCAAGTTCACCCAGCAGCTGCATGTGGAGGAGTGGGGAATCAAACCCGGTTCTCCAGATTACAGTCCACTGCTCTTAACCACTACACCATACCACACCAAAAGGGGATGAGATAGATTCATGGGGGGGGGGAGTCTATCAACGGCAACTAGCCATGGTGACTGAGAGGAACTTCCACATTCAGAGGCACTAATCCTCTGAATCCCAGAGCCAGGAGGTAACATCAGGGGATGCTGAGAACTGCCCTCCGAGAGAACTAGTGACTGACCTAAGATCACACCAGCAGCTGCATATGGAGAAATGGGGAATCAAACCTGGTTCTCCCAGATTAGAGTCCGCACTCCTAACCACTACGCCAAACTGGCTCTCAATGTCCCCAGTTGAGTAACTGCTGATTGCTTTGGAGAGAGAGGCCAAAATATGTGTCTGCCTCTCTTCCTTTCCTGGCCTTTGACCTTCTCTTCCGGTTAAGCATCCTTGGAAGCCCCGTTTCCTATCTCACGGTCCATAAACTCGGGGACTTGTGGAGCATCTTCCTAAGCTGCTTTTTTACTGGAAGTTTTTTGGTAACCTCCAGCTGCCGTGGTGGAAACCAGCGAGGCAGCCCAGCCGTAAAGCTTTCTGAAGACAAACGAACCTGTCAGCTCAGGTTTGTCATCCAGCCGTAGTTGCCAACCTCCAGGATGGGCCTGCAGTTTCCCCCGGGGATTAAGAACATAAGAGAAGCCAGTGTTGGATCAGGCCAATGGCCCATTTAGTCCAACACTCTGTGTCACACAGTCGCCAGAAACACCAGGTGCCATCAGGAGGTCCACCAGTGGGGTCAGGACACTAGGAGCCCTCCCACTGTTGCCCCCCCTCCAAGCACCAAGAAGAAAGAGCATCACCTGCCCCAGCCTGTGAGTTCCTATCTATACCTTGTGGCTAATAGCCACTGATGGACTTGTGTTCCATATCCTTATCTAATTCCCTCTTGAAGCTGTCCATGCTAGTAGCTGCCAACACCTCCTGTGGCAGTGAATCCCATGTGTTAATCACTCTTTGGGTGAAGAAGGACTTCCTTTTATCCATTCTAACCCGACTGCTCAGCAATTTCATTGAGTGCCCACGAGTTCTTGTATTGTGAGAAAGTGTTGGGTGTTACAAGTCATAAACACTTCAGTATTTACAGGGTTAATGATGTTTGTTAAGTCACATGTTTGTTTGTAACCAATCTGTTTAGACAATAGGAAGCCCGGGAATTTTCTCCCTGATCTAGGGATTTGATTGGGACTAAAGTATCAAGGTGTATTACCATTTTATGGCTTCTCTTCCCTCTCTTTGTTCTGACTAGAGAAAGGAGACGCCATTCGGCTCTTCCCGTTTTACCTTTTAGCTGCAAGGATGTAGACATATTAGCTCTTTGTTATTTTCATGTCCTGTGTACCTTTTTCCCATGTTAGGTTTATAGTAAACTTTTATATTTTAAACACACCATGGACTCAGTCTCTTAATACTCTGCTGACTTATTTAAAAAGAATCCCAACAGAAAGGCAGAAAAGTACTTCTTTCTCGACCTGCTCTATCCCAGGCATAATCTTGTAAACCTCGATCATGTCACCCCTCAGCCGTCGTTTCTCCAACCCAAAGAGCCCCAAGCGCTTTAACCTTTCCTCATAGGGAAAGTGTTCCAGCCCTTTTATCATTCTAGTTGCCCTTTTCTGCACTTTTTCCAATGCTATAGTATCCTTTTTGAGGTGTGGTGACCAGAACTGTACACAGTACTCCAAATGAGGCCGCACCATTGATTTATACGGGGACATTATGATACTGGCTGATTTGGACAATAACTCCAGGAGATCAGTTCCCCTGGAGGAAATGGCAGCGTTAGAGTTGGACTCAGTAGCGTCACATCCACACCGAGCTCCTACCCCTCCCCAAATGCAGGCGGGGTCTTCAGTGGTAGAGTATCTGTTTTGCACGCACAAGGTCCCGGTTTCAAATGCTGCCATCTCTAGTTTAAAAGGTGATTTGCCCGAGACCCTGAAAAGTTGCTGCCAGTCAGAGCTGACAATACAAGGCTTGAGAGACCAAGAGTCTGACTCAGTACAAGGCAAATTCAGGTGGGATAGCTGTGTTGGTCTGGAGCAAAAGAAGAACGTTTGAGTCCAGTGGCACCTTTAAGGTCAACGAAGTTTTATTCAAGGTGTGGCTGAACCTGCCTGCTCTGGTCTGCAGGCCCTGTTCCGCCCTGCCCTCCTAGGGGTTCCCAACTCCATGGAGGGGTTTTTTCTTCCACTCTCAAGTATCCCACAGTGACCAGGCGCTGGGCAGCGGGAGACAAGGCCTCTGAACTTGGAAAGGGAAACAGGGAGTTCTGTGGGGACAGTTTACTGCCTTGGGCACCCTTGGAGAAATAGCAGCTGGCCAACTGCCTGCCTTCCCCACACAGCTCTCCTCTCCAGATAGTGTGTCTGATATGGTGGAGGTCTCCTGATGTGGTACAGAGAACCACTCCCAGGATCAAAGGTTTTAAAGTATTTATTGAAAAGAAAATGTTCACAAGCATACTTTTAGCACAGCACCAGATCTGAGCAAGGGATGCAAAAGAAATGGGTAAAAACCGCAGTTCTCTGTCCTTCTCCCTATACATGCCCTATCAGATGTGACAATAGGCTCTTTAAATTTAGAAAGTTATAAATCTCTAACAAGTTACCATTACCGGGCAGCTGTCTGTCATTCTCTGGGTGAGCATATGGTCAACAATGGCTGCCTTCTGCCCTGACCTGGATAGCCCAGGCAAGCCCGATCTCGTCAGCTCTCAGAAGCTAAGCAGGGCCGACCCTGGCAAGTAATTGGAAGGGAGACCTCCAAGGAACAGAGGCAGGTATATCAAGCCAATTCTCTGAAAATTTCCAAGTCCCAGTAGGGGTTGCCAGAAGTCACCAGGCACACAAGCACACACGCACACAAATACTAAAAAAAAATGGCTGCCATCCTAGAGGAGAGGTCCTCAAGCACCCAAGGAAAAGAGACCACCTTCGCTTTGCAGGGAGATTATATAATCTCTGGTCCTCCACCCAATTGACCCAGGTCAGCCCAGGTCAAGGAAGCTTTTCCTGTCATCTACAAAACTTCCTACCTCAAGCCTCTCCAGAATTTGAAGCCTCCAACTCTCCATTCCCTGCCTTAAGAAGAAGGGGGGGGGGGAGAAGCAGGGAGCTTGATCGTCCCCTTTGTCTAGATTTGTATGAAGGTGGGCTGAGGTACAAGTCGACTGACTTCCACCTCTGCCTAGAGGGGAAAAAACTGCTAAAATGCAAAGTGGAGGCTGTGCTCCTTGCCAACCTCCCAGGAGAAAATGCATTTCTTCACACCAGTTTGGTGTAGCGGATAAGTGTGCAGACTCTAATCTGGGAGAACCAGGTTTGATTCCCCACTCCTCCACATGCAGCGGCTGGTGTGACTGTGGGTCAGTGATAAGTTCTCTCAGAGCTGTTCTCTCAAGGGAAGTTCTTGAGAGAGCTCTCTCAGCCCCACCTACCTCACAGGGTGCCTATTGTGGGGAGGGGAAGGGAAAGGAGATTGTAAGCCGCTCTGAGACTCCTTTGGGTAGTCTCCTATTTCTTCTTCTTCAAGGTATAAGCATTCATGTGCAAACACACCTCTTTGCAGTTCTTGTGCATGGAAGCGTATACCTTGAATAAAACTTTGTTGGTCTTAAAGATGCCACTAGACTCAGAATTTGTTCAGTAGAAGCCCGTTTCAGCGAGAGATCTTGGCTCAGTTATAGAGCAGTATTGCACAGTGGTTAGAGTCTTAGCCTCGGACTTTATTTATTTATTTATTTATTGAATTTCTATCCTGCCCTCTCCTGCAAGTGGGTTCAGGGCAGGTCACAACAGGGAAGACCCAGGTTCAAATCCCCCATCACTATGTGTGCGTCACCCAGAGGGAGATGTGGAGCCCGCCACTGTCTCTCAGCCGAGCCTTCCTCAGAGGGTTCTGACCATAAAACGGAGGAGGGGTGAGAGAGAGACAGTGTGGTCTGTTGGTTAGATTGAAGGACTAGGATCTGGGAGGCTCGGGTTCGAATCTCCACTTGGCCACGGAGGCTGGCCGGTTAATCTTGGGCCGGAACCTACCTCACAGGGTTCTTGTGAGGATAAAACAGAGGAGGGGGGGATGTGAGCCTCTTCAGGCCTGTAGCCAGGATTTTGTAATTTGGGGGAGGGGCTTTAAATAAGTCGGGGGCACTGACATCATCTGGGGAAGCAAGCCATGCGTGGGGAAGGGGTAGCGGGGGCGGAAGGCTAGATGGAAGTTGGGGGGCCTTGGCAGGAAGTTGGGGGACCGGGCCCCAAAATGCCACACTGTAGCTATGGGCCTGAGCCTATTGGGGAGAAATGTGGAGTATCAATGAAGCAAAAGAATAGAAGAAACTGTGTCTGCGGCTGTGATCTCTTTGGAGGAAGGGTGAGGAAGACAAATAAAGAATCAGCTTTGCATGCGAAGGTACCGGCTGTATATGAGGAGAAACGTTTTCACAGTAAGCGTAGTTCAGCAGTGGAGTCGGCAGCTCGGGGAGGCGATGATTTTTCTCCCCCCTCACTGGTGATTTTTCAGCAACAGCTGGACAAACCCTTGTCAGGGATGCTCTAGGCTGATCCTGCGTTGAGCAGGGGGTTGGACTGGATGGCCTCTATGGCCCCTTCCAAGTCTGTGATTCTGTTCTGTGCAGAAGGTCCCTGGTTGAATCACCAATGGAAAAGATGGCCTAGTGAATGAAGTGAAAGGCCTCCCCCTGAGACTTTGCAGAGCTACTGCTGGTTTGAGAAGATCATCCGGACCTTGACAGGTCAGTGCTCTGATGCCCTATAAGGAAGGAGGAGGAGGAGGAGAAGATTGAATTTACACCCCACCTTTCAGTACCCAAAGGAGTCTCAGAGCGGCTTGCAATCGTCTTTCCCTTCCCCTCCCCACCACAGACACCCTGTGAGCAATGTTCCCTCAAGGCTGTGGAGTCTTGTGAGGAACAATTCTACTTTGGGAGCTGCTGGCATTAAAGTTGTGAGCGAGCAATTTGGCTCCTGCAGAAATCAGTTTGCTCTGGAGCCATCCTCCCTGAGCTCAGACAAAAATGTGTGAGCTGGAGGTTAAAAAATTGTGAGCTAGCTCACACTAACTCAGCTTAGAGGGAACACTGCCTGTGAGGGAGGTGGGGCCGAGAGATCTCTCCTGAGAACTGCCCTTGAGAGAACAGCTCCGAAAGAACTTGTGACTCACCCAAGGTCACACCAGCAGCTGCAAGTGGAGGAGTGGGGAATCAAACCCGGTTCTCCCAGATTAGAGTCTGTGCCCCTAACCGCTGCACCAAACTGGCTCTCTGAGAGTGTGAATGAACAAGTCCAAAACCAAGAACCCAAATCCCTGCAATTCCTTTATTGGATCAACCAAGTTAGGTCAAAGCTCTGTTGAAGCTTTGAAGCTCCCCAAACTGTTCTTCAGGTTACGAAATTTAATAAGAGAGGGGAGCAGAAGGTGCAACCTGCAGGCTGGTCATGATCTCAAGGTCTTATCCGACAGGCTTCCTTCTTGAGATGCCAGAAAGCGAGATGAAGCCTTGACTCCACAAAAGCTCGTTTCAGAGGGTCACCAAACTGGTCTGCGGTAAAAGAGCAAGATGCAATCCCAGTGGCAACAAGATTTCCAGGTCAAAACTGATCTACAAAGCTTAGGTCAAGGTAAAGGTTTCCCTTGCTCAAAAGCCAGTTGAATCCAACTCTAGGGTTGCAGTGCTCATCTCCATTTCCAAGCTGGAGAGCCAGCGCTGTCTGAAGATGTCTCGGTGGTCATGTGGCCGGCATGACTAGATGCCAAGGTGCACAGAACTTACCTTCCCACTGAAGTGGTACCTATTGATCTCCTTGCAATTTCTTGCTTTCGAACTGCTAGGTTGGCAGGAGCTGGAACTAGAGACGGGAGCTCACTCCATCACGTGGCACTCGGGTGTTGAACTGCCGAACTAACAATCTTCCAGTCTGCAGTTCAGCATCTTAACCACTAAGCCACCACAGCCCCCCTTAGAGGAGACGTACTTACAAACGGAGACGGAAGGAGCAGCTAGTACAGGCAATGGAGGGCTTCCAGGTTAGAAGAGGCGGACCTCTCCCCATTCCATGGCATTGGTTGGTCCTGGGAAACTGGCCATCACAGTCACCCCTGCACATTGAAAGCCAGTCGAATCCGACTCTAGGGTTGCGGTGCTCATCTCCATTTCCAAGCCGAAGAGCCAGTGCTGTCCGAAGATGTTTCCGTGGTCATGTGGCTGGCATGACTAGACGCCGAGGCACACAGAACGCTGTTTCCTTCCCACTGCAGCAGTACCTATTTATCTACTAGCAGTTTCTTGCTTTTGAACTGCTAGGTTGGCAGGAGCTGGACCCATAAATGGGAGCTCATTCCGTCATGCGGCACTCGGGTCTTGAACGTCTGAACTACCGACCTTCCGGCCTGCAGTTCAGCGTCTTAACCACTTGAGCCACCGCTCATATCCCCCCAAAATCTTGTTGGCCTCTACGGTGCTATGGATTCGAATCTAGCTCACTTCACAAAGCACACCCTCCTGTTTGTTTGTCCCCCCCCCCAAGTAGTCATTTCACACATTCAATGTCCTGCCACTGTTGAGGAACCAAAGGAGGGCATGCCTTTAGGGATCCAAACCCTTTTCCAAGAGGAAACCCATGCCAAACATGAGGATTTTATCCCCCCCCCCCGGAAAGATCTGGCTCCCTAAAACAAGTTCCCCCACGAAAACAGACACGTCTTTATAAGTCACCCCTAATCCTCTGCCTACAATTCTCAAAGGGAGCAGTGATTCACGAAAGCTCCTCCCCTGCCACAAATTGTGTTCATCTTTAAGGTGCTCTTTTCTACTGCTCTTTTCTACTGCTCCAAACAGACTAAGAGGGCTGCCCATCTTGAGCTACAATACTCAGTATAGCCCTGATTTCTGTCACCGCCACCCCTCCACCAGTTCACTCATCACAAGGGAGATCTTGCATGTGTGAAAGGGCCATCCAGGACAGAACAGTGCCAACAGACCTCTGGGCCCTCCAGGTGGAATCAGTTTCCACATTCTGGTGCCAGTCATCAAGGGATGGACCTGAACCCAAAGAGTGATTAGCACGTGGAATTCACAGCCACAGGAGGTGGTGGCGGCTACAAGCATGGACAGCTTCAAGAGGGAATTGGATAGACATATGGAGCAGAGGTCCATCAGGGGCTATTAGCCACAAGGTATAGGTAGGAACTCTCTGTCTGGGGCAAGTGATGCTCTGTCTTCTTGGTGCTGGGGGGGGGCAGCACTGGGAGGGCTTCTAGTGTCCTGGCCCCACTGCTGGACCTCCTGATGGCACCTGGTATTTTTGGCCACTGGGTGACAGAGTGTTGGACTAGATGGGCCATTGGCCTGATCCAACATTGGCTTCTCTTATGTTCTTACGTTCTTAATCAACTTGCTTCTGTGAAGTTCCCAGAGAGCATTTCAGTGCGGCCTTGATCCAGCAGAAAGGCAGGATATGGATGATGGATGAGTGAATTGTCACGGTCAGATATTTGACTGGTGGACGGTGTTCTGCTATCTGAGATCTAGACAAGTTCTCGGGAACTGCAGATGTATCTTCATATCACTACTACTACTACTACTACTACTACTACTACTACTACTACTACTACTACTACTACTACTACTACTACTACTACTACCACCACCACCACTACCACTACTACTATTCACAGTCAGATATTTGACTGGTAGATGGTGTCCTGCTACAGTTCGTGATCTAGCCAAGTTCTTGGGATCATTGTTGTTGTTGTTGATGATGATGATGATGATGATGATAGAAGAGGAGGAGGAGGAGATTGGATTTATACCCCACCCTTCACTTGGAGTCTCAGAGCAGCTTACAAACTTCTTTCCCTTCTCCTCCCCACAACAGACACCCTGGGAGGTAGGCGGGGCTGAAAGAGATCTGAGAGAACAGCTCTGACAGAACTCTGGCTTGCCCAAGGTCATCCAGCAGCTGCAAGTGGGGAAGTGGGGGATCAAACCCGGCTCTCCAACATTAGAGTCCGTGCACTTAACCACGACACCAAACTATCTTTTGTACAATGCCCTGCTTTCGAATTTGGCTTTCCTGCCCTCTCTTTAAATTCCACTGGATCTGGATGGGCGCAGCGGAAAGAGCTCAGTGCATTAAAGATATCATCTGAGGAGTGGGGGGGGGGGAAAATCAAATTATTGAACATTCCCTCCCACCAGCGTCCACCGCCTTCCTTCCCCCTCCGGATCCCTTTAATAGATGTCATTTATAGAGAGCCGCTGCTACCAACTTCATTCTCCCCCCCCCCCCCCCCCCCTTGAAACACTGGACATTGGAATCAATTTATATTAATGATCTCTTTATTCACCACTGCAAACTCCTAAATATTTAATGCGGTGCAAGCTGGCAGCGACATGCGTCAAGCCAAACGGAAGCCGGCGGGGGGGGGGCGGGGGGGCGTATTGCAAGCTCCGGGATCGATGTGGCTTGCGCGACGGGAGAGCCCCTGGTTACAACCGAGAGCGAGGCGAGGGATCCTGCGAGAGAATTTATCCCCGGGAGGTCAGCGCCCTCTAGAGTCCCTGGCCCCCGAGACTACACAAGCTTCACACGTGCCTGCGGGTCACGTGAAGGCGGAGGCCCGGCCGAGCGGTGGCTGGCTGGCGATGAATTGAGGCACCCTCGCAGGGCAGACCCAGACCAGAGAGAGTCTGACGAGCAGTAGGCTCAGAGAGGCGATGTTTCACGTTCACACGTTCAATAGCGAGTTGGGCGCTCTGGAGCCGCCTCGTAGCCTAACTTATAGACCTTTTGAGAGTAGGCCCACTGATCGCAGTCGAACCGAGTTTCGTGTTACGACAGGTTCTGGGAAACGTCAGGCTGTGACCCGTGCAGCACCCCTGACTAGCAAACGAACGTGTGAACGGCGCCCTTTCCGAAGTTGTGGTTTAAGATGACGCCTGGGTCTCTGGTTTTACTGTTTAGGGGCTGTGTTCACCCTCATTTCTTGGACTCCTAACCGAGAAGAGGAAGATTTATACCGCACTGAAAAGAAAAAAGAGGGTTTCCCCTTTAGTGTCAACTGAAATGCTTTCTGTTTCTGGGAAAGACACCGGGTTTACACAGCCTGCGGTCGATGGAACTGCCAGTCTTCTAATACCACCTAAGAACTCCTCTTAGGAGCAGACAGATTGTCTTTTCGGGGGGGGGGGTGTCTGGGGGCAGTCGAAATGCTCTAGGAAGGGTCAAATGGAAATGCTTGTAAAAGGCTGAACCCTAGAATGGGGGGGGCATAGTCTCTCCCCCCCCAAAGAGGAGGAGGAGATTGGATTTATACTCCGCCCTTCACTACCCGAAGGAATCTCAGAGCGGTTTACAAACTCCTTTCCCTCCCCCTCCCTACAACAGACACCCTGTGAGGGAGGTGGGGCTGAGAGAGCTCTGACAGAAACTGCTCTTTTTTCAAGAACAGCTCTGACAGAACTATTGCTTGCCCAAGGTCATCCAGCAGGTGCAAGTGGAGGAGTGGGGAATCAAACCCGGCTCTCCCAGATAACAGTCCACGCATTTAACCACTACACCAAACAGGAACAGCAAAGGAAATTCATCTTGGGAGACTAGGGTTGACTGGGAAACGGGAGGGGGGAGCACATGGCCCAAGATTTGAGGATGAACGTGTGAACCTGCGTTGGCGGAGAGGGTGGGGTATAAATCAAATCAAAATAAATAAATAAATAAATTGTCTTTTTGATGCTAGGCCCTATCAGGGATGTGGGAACTTTGCCCAGGTTGGTTGCTTTGGAAGCTATGCTGGAGTCACTGAACGTACACACATTACAGTAAACCCACACACAAATTCGTGTACGCACATTTCCCCCCCTCCTTTTGTATCGGCTTCGAGTAACTCTGCTGAACTCATGATTTAAGGCCATCATTTGGGCCACTTATATTTTTCAAGTGAATCCTTCCCCCCCCACACACACACACAAACAGGTGCACACGGGTAAAGGCAAGACGCACAGGCGTTCAGAGTAATGTGTGAGCGAGCGCTTCTTCAAAATGAGCGCGACGCTCCCCCTATAGCGAAAACGCGATACAAACGATTGCGGAAGGGCAGTCAAGGATTGCTGGCTTCTGCACCGGAGTGCTGACTCGCACGTGTGAACCAGCCATCTAAGATCCCAGCCATTTCACCCTGCGCGGTCTGGGATCGAAAGGGAGCCCGAAAAAACCTTTGGGGCCCGAGTCTGTTCTGCGTACGAGTCGTCATGAGACGTGTGCACGTGTGAACCAGCCCTGGCAGACACAACGGTGCCAAGTCCATTCTAACGGGGAAGAGGCCTTCACACATCCCGCAAAAGCCTCCCCTCCACCGATCACTTAAATATGCTCTTCTCTTGCGTGAGACACCCTTCCCTCGGCATCCATACGATCCACATTGACACGGGAGACAGCGACTGGCACCTTCCGAAGGGCAGAGCTAGGGAAGGTGGATCGAACCTGGGACCTTTTGCGTGCTAAGCGGATACCCTGCTGCCCCTGATCTACAGTCTGTCCGTCCCTCCCCCCCCCCCTTCTCTCGCCGTCTTCCAGAAGCGGAATTAGCCGGTGCCGGCTGGGGGCTGGGCGAAGATTAGCACGCACACACACACACGCACCCCGGGGTGAGCGCCAAGCCTGGATCTCCTTATAAAAAGAAAGCCGCCTGGCTGGGTTCGCTCCGCGCAGGATCCAGAGAGGAGCCAGTAGGTCGACTCGAGACGGAGAGAGAGAGAGATTCGGCCTACCCAAGGAGAAACCGCTAGCCTGCGATCCAACCCCCCCCCCCCCTATACATAGAGAGAGAGAGAGTTAGAAGGAGGCGATAATTCGGGAAGAAGAGCTATCTAATATTGGCCGCCAGTGAGGAGGAGATCTGGGAGGTGTAAGGCTCGTTCTAAGAGAGATCCGCCTCTGGGAGGAAAAGGGAAGAACCGGGCCCTCCCTGCCGGGGCAGACCCCATGTTGAGTCACTCTGTCCTCAAGAAAGACAAAGCCAAGAGAGGAGGTTTGGCTGGGCTCTCAGCCCCCCCCCCCCAAATTGAGTTCAATGGAAGAAAGGCTGAAAATCTAGGTAGGCAGCTGATAGGAGAAACCCCTCTGGGGTCGGCAAGGGAGGAGTTGACCAGGTCGACACACGCCCATCTTTCATACTTCCCCCCCCCTGAGGATTTGCCACCACCTATCCCCCTTCCTATCCCCCCCCCCAGGAAGACTGTGCTATAAGAAGCTACCATGTACCGAATCAGACCATTGGTCCATCATTGTTACCTACTCAACTGGTAGCGACTGACTCTCCAGTTCCTCAAGGCAGGGGTCTTTCCCATCACCTCCTGTCTGGTCCTTTTTAACTGGAGGTGCCGGGGATTGAACCTGGGACGTTCTGCATGCCAAGCAGAGGCTCTTCCACCGAGTCATGGCCCCTCTTTACAGCTTTCCAGGGTCTCAGGCGGAGGCTTTTCCCATCACCTAATCCCTGGTCCTTTTTAACTGGAGATGTGGGGACTGAACCTGGGACCTTCTGCATGCCAAGCAGAGGCTCTGCCACTGAGCTACGGGCCCTTCTAACTATCGTCTCCATTAGGTGTATGCAAACAGCAGACTCGAACACACAGCGGTGCCCTTTATCGCCTCTTCCCTCTGAATGAATGGAAGCCATTCACACACTGCAAAGGGAGGAAAGGGTTATATCACTGAGCTGGGGGTTAGCCCTTCCCTCTGAACCCAGCCACTAGCCTGCCTCCACCTGTCCTTTGAAATGAAACATACCTCTGTTCTTGGGAGCCCAAAGTCAAGGGTTCTAGTCCCCCCCCCTCCGACTTCCGGCTTCTTCACTAGGTCTCGGGGCCAGGCAGTCAGAACCTGAGCCTCCGGGGAGGGCGGGATATAAATGTAAATAATAAATAAATAAATAGCCAGTCTTTAAGAACATAAGAACATAAGAGATGCCAATGTTGGATCAGGCCAAAGGCCCATCCAGTCCAACACTCTGTATCACACAGTGGCCAGAAATACCAGTGCCATCAGGAGGTCCACCAGTGGGGCCAGGACATTAGAAGCCCTCCCACTGTTGACCCCCCCCCCAAGCACCAAAATGAGAGAGCATCACTTGCCCCAGAGTCCCTATCTATACCTTTGCCTAGGCCTGGGTTCCCTTGTGAAATCGCTCTGCAGAGCTTGAAGGCATGTTGAGGGAGGACTGATGAGAGGAGGGAATGATGCGGGAATGTTGAGAACTGGCTTCGGTGGTTTGGGAGCCAGGCCGATAAGGGAGGAGAGGGCTTGATGTCGGACTGAATTGCTTTTTATCTTTTGTCATCCAGTCTCAGCAAGGAGGGGAAGGGGCAGGAGGAGGGGAGGGGAGGAGGAGGAGAAGGTGGTGATGTCTAGTGAGTTTATCTCTCACAGAGACCGGATTCGAACCAGGGACTTGGTAGCTTGCTCACACCTCAATCCTAAACTTGCCATACGCTCTGGAAGGGGGGAGGGTCCCCGTCCCTTCTCCCCACCCGTACCACAGCTGGGAAGGGACTCGGGTAGGCCTCCCCACTGGCTCGCCGTCATTCACATGCAATCAAGGTCCCTTTTGGCAGAGTTCCGCTGACTGTTGTAACAATAGCCGCCTTGATTGGCAAGTTCTTCCCTGTTTATCATTAATTCCGCGCTCGCTCGGCGGCAACATCTGTCATTTTAATTAAAGCGGCGATAACGTTCGGCGGCTCGGGAAGGCGCCCGCGCCCGCATCGCCCTCTCGGTCGGGGTCCCACCCGGCCCTGACATAGTGTGTGTGGGGGGGGGAATGATACGAGCCGGGGATCCATCCGGTCGACTCGGTGCTGAGCGTTTGTCCGGGTAAGAGATCCAAACCCAAGACTCCAGGACCCACTTTCTGGTGTCAAAACGCCAGCAAGGATAGGGTTACTTGGCCAAGAATGCGAGCAAGCAAATAAGCCGGTTCTCTCTGTATATATTCAAACCGTTCTGGCCAACCTCAGTTAGATTAGTGGGCTAAGGTAGAGAATAACAGGAGTGGGAAGGGGGTGTTTGCTAGTTTTGATCAAAGGGTGCCAAAATAAAAAGGGAAAAGAAATTCGGATTTTAAAAAAGGAGGTGTGAGGACGTCATTGACGCCCAGGAAATGGGGAAGGGATAAATTAAGCGCTCTTGAGCCGAAATTCTGGGCCCCTAGTCCGACAGGGTGGCAGGGTTAAACCCGAAGAGGTTCAAGCTGAAATGGATAGGGGATGGGGGCTGATCAGACATTCCTGGATGGAGGTGGGGGGGAAGTTGGATTTATACCCCACCCTTCACTACCCAAGGGAGTCTCAGAGCGGTTTACAAACTCCTCTCCCTTCCCCTCCCCACAACAGACACCCTGCGATGTAGGTGGGGCTGAGAGAGCTCTGACAGAAACTGCTCTTTTTCAAGAACAGCTGTGCCAGAACTATGGCTTGCCCAAGGTCATCCAGCAGGTGCAAGTGGAGGAGTGGGGAATCAAACCCGGTTCTCCCAGATTAGAGTACGTGCACTTAACCACTACACCAAACTGACTCTCAGTTTGAAAGAGAGAGACGGCCTTGCTTAATTTCTAAATGGGATTTAAACCTGCCTCTGGCCATTGACTGTGACCTGGGGAGCGCCGTCTCCTGATTCAATTTCCAATAACCTTTATTGGCATAACAACCTTCTCCTAATTGGATAAGAGATGCACTCTGCACACGCTCAGAGGCGCCGTATCACATGTCCCACTCCTCCTTTGGCAGACCGCCCCCCACCCCTCAAATCCCGGGAAGCTCCTTCTATCGACCGCCGCTAGGATCGCTGTTGAGACTCCAGGCTCAGGAGCAGTGTACCTTTTGAACAGCGGATGTCGCAGACGGCCAACGGAGGGAGATCCGTGACTTCCTCGCCCCGCCTGCGATCCTCCTCCCCCAATCCGGGACGGATCCCTTATATGCTAATATTCAAAAAGGATCCAGGACAGAGACAGGAGTCAAATGCAACGTCCGCGTGAAAGAAAGAGCACCCAACAAAGTTGATTTTAATTTAAAAAAACAAACCAGCAAAAACCCAAGCGCTATCCAGCGAGTGCTGCCCAAGAGCTCCGAGCGACTCTCTGGCAGATACTTTTTACGATCGGGGTCATTAATCATTTTGGACAAGTTCCCCAGCGATCGGTAAACAGCTTTATCTGAGGCGCGAGTTAACCTGTCAGGGAGATTTCAAGCGACTTTTCGGGAAAGTGGTGCCGGAGACGGGGCCAGCGACACACACAGAGAGAGACACACACACGCCTCCTTCACACACTTGAGAAAAAGAAACCCGAAGTTTCTCGGGGACGCCTGCACGCAGACCCAGGGCCAGATATGACACCAAAGAATCCGTTTAAGGGCCGGTTTCAGCACCTCCGGGTAGCGGACAGCTCCCTGGAGCGCTATAGCGAACCAGCTACCGGGTTATCAAGTCGCGATTTGACCCGGTTCTCTCGAAGGGACCCGGTTCAGTCATTGGTGGCAGGGAGAAGCCTAGAGTTATTAACCAGGAATCGGGGGGAGGGGGGTTGTGGGAGAGGGGGTGGGGTTGGAGAAGAGAAGAAACAGATTTCCTTTGGAATCAGCCTGGGGTGGGTGGAACAGAGGAGAGAATCGGGATCTGTTGCCCTTAAACTACCGGGAAAGGTTGCAAGGGGGGGGGGGCAGGACGGGCTATAGCGCTCTAGGGAGCTGTCCGCTACCCGGAGGTGCTGAAGCCGGCCCCGCTCGCCTTAAAGGGCTCTGCGCTCTTATGGCGCTGGAACGGACAGAGCAACTTCACGTTCTCTTCCTCCTTTCCCCCACCCCGTCCCCTCCCCAGGACGAACGAGGCACAGCCCCCAACCCCAGTTCTCCTAAGCTGCGCCCTGCTGCCCAGCGTCCCAAAACGCGTCAACGGGAAAAGAAAGTTTGGCGACACACAGCGTACCAAGCCAGGCACTGCCTTCCCGGCCCGCGCGTAAAAAGGGAGGCAAGTTTGGATTTCGGGGAGGAGGGGGGGCGACTCCAGAAACCTCTCCCTCTCCCTAGGAAGGCCGCGAGAGGTTCAGGTCGGGGGAGGGAGGAAGCCGAGCGGCAGGGCTTATCCGAGGCAACATCTGTCACGGGATGGTGGGGGGAGGGGGAGGCACGGGGGGAGGCGAGCAGCGGGGAACAGACGGAGGAGAGAGGCTGGCTCCGGGTGCGCGGTGCGTGCGCGCCTTCCCCTCTGCAAATGAGTCCGGGGTGGGCTGGGCGGCGTGCGCCCTCCTCGCTCGGCTATGGAGGAGCAGGAGAGCGGTGGAAAAGACGCGCGGGGGGGGGGGCGGCGGGCG
>NW_015173129.1:1412496-1413454 GCF_001447785.1 Gekko japonicus
AAGACAGCGTTGTGTCGAGCGGGGGGGGGAGATAGAAGCGAAGCCAGGCGCTCCGGAGCTCTGAATCCGGAGCGCCCCCCCGGCTCGGCTAACCAGCCAGGCGAAGTGGAGCTGGGAAAAAGGATTGGGGGGGGGCAGCCTTTCTCGCTCTCTGTTTCTCTGTCTATATATCTCCCTCCCGCCCCCTTTTCAAGTCGTCTTCTTCCCTCTCTCTCTCCCTCTCTGTCTCCCTAGCTCTCGCCCAGGCCTGAAAGAGAGGCGGCTCTCCGGCGGTGGGAGCCGCGGACCGCCAGCCCGAGCGGTGCCATGGCTTGCCGGTTTTTCTTCCCCCACCCCACCCCCTTCTTCTTCAAAGATTTAATGTAGGGAGTCCGGGAGTGGAAGGTGGGGTGGGTGGGGAACGGGGGAGGGAGGGAGAGAGAGGGGGGAGGGACTGGCTGCGTGTGTGTGTGTGTGAGCGAGCGAGCGAACGCGTGTGAATGGAGGGAGGGAGGGAGGCAGAGGGGAGGGAAAGGCAGGAAGAAGGGGGGGGGTAACTTCTCCGGGCGCGTCCAATGGAAGTTGTAGCATCCAGAGGGGATTGTCTGGGGGAAGATTCCGCCGCGAACGGGAGGCGGCGGCAGTCGGAGAACGAATAGCCTTCCCCTGGAAGGAAGCCCCCCTCCCCCATGCCGCTCCCCCTCTTCCTTCCTTCCTTCCTTCCTTCCTTCCTTCCTTCCTTCCTTCCTTCCTTCCTTCCTTCCTGGCGTCTATTGCGGCTAACGCTAACAAAGACAAGCGCTGGAAACTTTGATTTGTCTTCCGCGCCCAGGCCTTTTTTTTGGCCGTCTCCAGCTGGGGGTGCTGTGGATCAGAGAGAAGGAGAGGGAGGGAGGGGAGGAAAGAAACAGCGATCTTAGGGGAGCCTGAAAGACAAACCAACTACAACAGTAATAAATCCAAAGTTCCAGGAAAGAGT
>NW_015173129.1:1413605-1469099 GCF_001447785.1 Gekko japonicus
GGAGGAGGAGGAGGAGGAGGAGAAGGAGGAGAATCATTGACAAAGTGAGAAATAGGGTTTGGCTCAGTGACACTGCAAATCCCAGGAGACAGCAAGAAAGAACAGGGGAAGACCGCCAGATACCAAAACTTAGGAATAGAGTTGGAGTGCCTCAAGGAGGAGAGGGTGATCATTGTGCCACTCGTCACTGGAGCCCTTGGAACAGTGCCTAGAAGTGTCCTAAAGAAACACCTGGACATTCTGGGCATTGAACAAACACACCAGCTCAGCTACAGAAGACAATTCTTGCTTGGAACACCAAGAATCCTGCGAAGATACCTCTGCAGTTCCTGAGAGCTTGGCTAGATCTCGAATTGCAGAACAGCAAAAAAGTCAAATATCTGACTGTGAGACTTCTCCTCCTCCTCCTCTTCCTCCTCCTTCGTCATCATCTTCCTCGTGGTTACCACCACCACCACCACCATTATGGTCTCCCTGTAGAACTCAAAAGCAAGGTTCGAGTCCAGGAGCACCTTTAGGAGCCAACATGATCTTCAGGAAGGTAGTTTGCCGAAGGCAACCTTGACTATTGTACTCCAGAAAATCTAGTTGGTCTCCAAGATACTCCCGGACTCAGTCTAAGATTTCCAGGGTGGATTTCGAGATCCAAAGCTCCCTTTGTCAGATACGTTCCTTTGACTTTGGGGGCCTTATCCCCTGGAAAAGGTGTTGGTCTCTAAGGTGCCACTGGCGTCGAATCTGATTTCCAGGGTCTTTAGCTCCGGCGATTCAAAGATGCCTCGCTTTGACTTTGGGGAGCTTGCACCCTGGGGGTCGCGTTGGTGTCTCAAGCGGCACTTGGACTCGCAACTGGCTCTTCTACCATAGATCGACACGGCTAGTACCCACCCGAGGGCCATCCGAGACACAGTGACTCCAGTCGAAGACCGTTGGAACCCGCGGGGACTAGACTTGGAGGGGACTCTGCCGTGGATCGCACAGTGGGCGACCCATTTTCCCTGGGGAAGTCCTGCAGGGAACTTCAGGGAAGGGTGCGCGCGCCGAAATCTACGTTCCCTCCCCAGTGGAAGTTCCAAGGCAGCCAGCTGTTCAGAAAGCAGAGAGAAAGTCCCCTGAGCACTTCTTAAATGAGTTCCCCCCTCCCGCGAAATCGGTTTCGGGAGGGGGAAGGGGAACCAGAGGATCCTACGACCAGCAGGGATAAAACTTCCAAAGCAGCGTCCAGCTCCTTAACCTCCCTGGCTCCCCTCCCGCCCCCCAACTTCAAAAGCTCACCCTTCCACCTACACTCCTGTACCAACCTGCTTTGCCCCAGCCCCCTTTCAAAAGGGAGAAATCTGCCCGGTCAATTCGAGACCAACAACCAAGCATCTTTTGGTTGACGTAGTCGTTTCCTTTGTCTCTGTTCCCGCCTTTCTCCCGAATGGGGACTCGAAGGGACTGACAACTTTATCCTTTTCCTCCGTTTTATCCTCACAACAACCCTGTGAGGTGGGGTAGGCTGAGAGCCTGTGACTGGCCCAAGGCCACCCAGCAAGCTTCTGTGGGCTTCCCAGACCCTAGTCGGTCACTTTAACCATTGCAGAGGAGGGGAGGGGCTGTGGCTTGGCGGTAGAACCCCTGCTTGGCATGCAGAAGGTCTCAGGTTCAATCCCCAGCATCTCCGGTTAAAAAGAACCAGACAGGAGGTGATGCGAAAGACCTCCGACTGAGACCCTAGCCTGGAGAGCTGTAAAGAGGGGCTGTGACTCAGTTGGCAGAGCCTCTGCTTGGCATGCAGAAGGTCCAAGGTCCAATCCATGGCATCTCCAGGTAAAAGGACCAGGCAGGAGGTGATGCGAAAGACCTCCGACTGAGACCCTAGCCTGGAGAGCTGTAAAGAGGGGCTGTGACTCAGTTGGCAGAGCCTCTGCTTGGCATGCAGAAGGTCCCAGGTTCAATCCCCAACATTTCCGGTTTAAAGGACCAGGCTGAGGTGATGGAAAAGACCTCAGCCGGAGACCCTGGGGAGCAGCTGCCAGTCTGAGTAGACAATACTGACCTTGATGAGCCAAGCGTCTGAGTCAGTAGAGGGCGGTGCCGTGCCTACGTGTGTTTATGTGTTCACCTTGCTGGCTTTCTGCTGCTCTCTGCGTCCTCAGCTGGCTGGAGAAACATCATCTGATGATCGGTGACCCTTTTTGGAGGTTTATTTCTAGATAGTTGCCCCACCAGGGCCGGCTCTTCTTTCTTTGACACCACACAGTTATCACCTGATCCTTCCATCTGTTTGTCTGAGACATTCAGCGATCAGGGCTGGAAAGAGCCTGGCCTCTCCGCGCTCCCTTTGCGTCATCCGCCTGGAGGTCTCCCCCTGAAAAAAGGCGAACTACAGAAAGAGCCGGGAAGCGCTTCCCTGGGAGTAAGCTCGGCTGAATAATAAAAGGGGAGGGGCTTCTGATTGAGGAGGAAGGGCAGGAAGTGAGAAGAGAAGGCGACAGCTTTTCTAGGGGTGCGGGCAGAGAGTCCTTTAGCTCCACACGAACCCATGGACGTTGCAGTCAACTGATTCAGACCATCAAGGGTCCCATCGTGGTCATTATTGTCTACTCAGATTGTCAGCAGATCTCCAAGGTCTCAGTCGGAGCTCTTTCACATGAGCTTCCACCTGATCCTTATTGGAAATGCCGGGGATTGAACCTGGGACCTTCTGCATGCCAAGCAGATGCTCTGCCACTGAGCCACGGCCCCTCTTTGCAGCTCTCCAGGGTCTCAGGTAGAGGTCTTTCCCATCACCTCCTGCCTGGTCCTTTTCACTGGAGATGCCCGGGATTGAACCTGGGACCATCTGCCTGCCAAGCAGACGCTCAACCGCTGAGCCACGGGTCCCTCTCACGTTCGGTGGATCCCTTCCAGAGCCAACCCTCGACCTGAGCAGACAAGCTCTGCGCAGTAGCCAGTAGCCGCCGACTCTCGCAAGCCACCCGTCAGTTTCCTTGCCGCTTCTGTCGCCAAGTTAGTGCCCCGACATGACTAGCCCAAGCTAGTCCGATCCCGTCAGGTCTCACTGGCCCCGGTTGGTCAGCGTTCGGATGGGAGACCTCCAAGGAATACCAGGGTCGTGACGCGGAGGCAGGCAAGGGCAAGCCACCTCTGAACTTCTCCCGCTTTGAAAACCCCACGGGGTCTCCATAAGTCCGCTGCGACTTGGGGGCGCTTCCCACCCCCACAGCCAAGTCAGCGGGGCGGGGGGGCAGAGGTCCCATTTTAAAAGGGGGAAAAACCCATCCCTGCTTGTGCGGCCGAGCTACCGGCGCCCTTTTGCTCTCCCTCGGGTGAGTCCGCGGTTAGACTCTCGCATCCTGCGCCGACAGCCTGGGAAGGAAGGATCCCTTGCCATTATTCCGCACGGTCTGTTGGGCGCTGCTTTGAAGGACAGGAAACTCGAGCGCAGCGGCCGCCTCCTCTCCGAGACCTCGTCGGGGTCGGAGACAGGAGCGCAGGGGGCGCAGCACGTTGTTAGAATCTGGCAGGGTAAGCCGGGCGACAAAGGAGGTACACCGTGTGCCAGGGGGGAAAGAGATTCGTTCTACACCCTTAGCCTGTTTATTTATCTAGTCCTCCGTTCATTTCATTTATACCCCGCTTTTCTCACCAGGGGGAACCAAGGCTCCCTCTAAGCTGTGGAGTCTTGTGAGCAAAGATTCTACTCTGTGGGCTACTGGCACTAAAGTTGTGAGCCAGCTGTTTGGCGACTGCCTAAATCAGCTTGCTCTGGAGCCGTCCTTCCTGAGCTAAGACAAATATGTGTGAGCTGGAGGCTAAAATATTGTGAGCTGGCTCACACTAAGTCAGCTTAGAGGGGACACTGGTGGGAGCCCAAAGGGGCTGGCACTGTTCGCCTGTCCTCTTTTTTTTAACCCTCACACAACAAGAACCCCGCGAGGTAGGCTGGACTGAGAAGGTAAGACTGGCCCAAGGTCACCCAGCAAGTTTCGGTGGGAGAGTGAGGATTAGAACCTGGAACCTCTAAGCTACACCACGCGGGGAAGTGAGAGGACCTGAGGGGGAAAGGGGTATGTGTCTATGTTGGGGGGGGGAGAGTCAGTGTTCCAAGATGACCTTCTATGTGAGGTCCACAGCCAAAAAAAATGGGGGAGGGGACTAACCGCGGGGGCGATCAGCGCTGAAACTAGCAAAGCAATGAAGCATTTGTACAGCGCTTTTGCCTCCAAAGCTTTAGAGCCAGCACAGTTGAGCACCGATTCTCCCGTGTTACCCATTGATGCGGGAGCAGGGTCCGACTGAGGGCAGTGAGTGGTATTTTCCGAGTTACCTGGCAGCAACTATCGCTGAGTTCCGTTGGGTTTACTCTCAAGTAAACCTTGCCTCTGGCTCTTAAGGACGCTGGAGAAAAGAATTAGAACCCCGCTGGATTGGCTCAGAGTTCCTCCGAGTCAGCTGGAGCGCAATATCTTTTGTTAGTCTAATAAATCCTGGAGCTGGTCAACGTGAAAGTCATACTTTCTTCCCTGTCCAGCTTGGCTCGCTAATCCCGGAGAAGCTGGTCGCCTCGCCTTTGCACATGCACATGCTCAGAGTTGCCCCAGCTCTGAAAGCAATACAGGAGAAGAGCTCGATTCGAGCTAGAGACCCACAACATTTCCAGAGTCAGCTATCAAGTAAGCAATACAATTTAGCATTTGTGTAGCGCTTTGGAGACTTGGACGGTTATTCTCTCCAAATGTTTTTCTGTAAAGTCGATGAATTAGCACTGCTCAGCATTATTAATAATAATGTGTTATTCCTTAGTGGAAATGTGGTGGGGGGGGGGGGAGTCTGAGACTCCGAGAAAGGAGCTCGAGTTCACAATAGGTGGAGTAATAAAAAAGCAACACAACTTCCATTAGTGCCTTTCATGTGTTCAGAACTGCTTCCGGACACTCTCTCTGTATTCCCAGTCAATACTTCCGTCTTCAAGCATTTGTCCTGAGCTCTACCAGAGACGTTTGTAGTCCAGGAAGCAAAGTTATGGACATCTTTTTTTGCCACCTGGAGACTAACCTAGGCTTGGCTCTTGTTCTTCCTCTATTACAGTACCTAGTCTGGGCGTGGCCATAAACGCGAGCTTGTTACCCGTTGTGAGCACAGCTAACTGAAAACCAAGCTCCTAGGGTTTTATTGCATATCTCTTCCTCTAAATTTTACGGTTTTGGTTTCATTTGTTTCGCCAGCAGCTCCGAGTCCCCGGATAGGGGCAGAAAGCGGGTTATAAGTGCCCAAACAAATCCTGCCAGCAGTCCCGCGACGGAGGCCCCTGAGACTTCAGGGCTGTAAAAAGGGGCTGATCTTTGCAAAGAAGAGGGTCCGATCCGGACCCCGACCTCTGCGCCGCTAAGGTGCTGGACAGAGTCAGAATCCAATCAGAATCCTTGGCCCCAGAATATATCCATGTCTGCCCACCCCCCACCAGAATTTCCATCCGGTTCTGTACAGTGGACCGTCGGACTGGAATCGATGGGGGGGGCGGAGTTTATTTTTAAAGGGGGGTGGGTGGTCTCGCTAGCCTCTGCAGCCTTTTCCCGCATGGCATTTTTTAAGCCATTTGCAGCATCTTCGCTTCCCAAAGCAGGGGAAATAAACCGAGGACCTGCTCCGTCGAAGGCGAGGCGAGGGTTCCCCGGAGGCGCTTCGCCTCTGCCTGTCTTTAAAGGGGGGGGGGTAAATATTTCACACTCTTTTGCCATGTTCTGGAGGTAAAAAAAATTAAGAGTTGCCATTCCCGCCGCCAGGAGGAGGGGGAGGGGGGGTAAACAGCGGGTTTAAGAGGGGGGGTCTCTTTAAAAGGCTGGTTTATTACCAACTCCCCTTTCCTCTCCCTCATTCCTCTCCTCCCTGGCCGGTAGACTTTTGAGAAACTGGAGAAACTCCTTAGCCAGGCGGCTGAAGTGGGAGCCGCACAGGACGTTCAGCACCAAATTAGGTGGACAGCGCCCTCCGAGCACCTCTTTGGGAAGAGACGTGAAGGGTCAGAACGAAGGTGAAGGTGAGCCCGGCAAACCTTCACACAGACACCTATCAACACGTGAAGCTGTCTTATCCTGAATCAGACCAAAGCTCCTTCACGATTGGTATTGTCTACTCAGACTGGTAGCTGCTTTCTGGGGATCTCAGCTAGAGGTCTCTCACATCAGCTACTACTTGCTCCCGTTTGGTGTAGCGGCGAAGAGCTGCGGACTCTAATCTGGGAGAACCGGGTTTGATCCCCCACTCCTCCACGTGCAGTTGCCAGTGTGACCTTGAGTCAGTCACAAGCAGTGTTCCCTCTAAACTGAGTTAGTGTGCGCTAGCTCACAGGTTTTTAGCCTCCAGCTTGCACTTTTTTTTGTCTTAGCTCAGGAAGGATGACTCCAGAGCAGTGTTCCCTCTAAGATGAGTTAGTGTGAGCTAGCTCACAGGTGTTTAGCCTCCGGCTCACACATTTTTGTCTTCGCTCAGGAAGGACGGCTCCAGAGCAAACTAACTGATGCAGCAGCCAAATCGCTCACTCACAACTTTAATGCCAGCAGCTCACAAAGTAGAATTTTTGCTCACAAGACTCCACAGCTTAGAGGGAGCATTCCTCCAGAGCAAACTAATATAGGCAGTAGCCAAATCACTTGCTCACAACTTTCATGCCAGTAGCTCACAAAATAGCATTTTTGCTCACAAGACCCCACAGCTTAGAGGGAGCAATGGCCACAAGTTCTTTTAGAGCCGTTCTCTCAAGAGCAGTCCTCAAAAGAGCTCCCTCAACCCCGCCTACCTCCCAGGGTGTCTGTTGCGGGGAGGTAGGTGGGAAAGGAGTTTGTAAGCCGCTCTGAGACTCTGAGTGAAGGGCGGGGTATAAATCCAATCTCTTCTCTTCTCTCTCTCTCAATTGGAGATGCTGGGGACTGGACCTGTGACCAATGTTCCCTATGATTTTTTTTCTCCACTGATATAACTGCTGTAATCTTAAAATGGGCTATCAGCAGCGCAAGACCCTGTGTGGCTCCAGATTGTTGCTGAGCTGGGCTTCCTGTGTCAATGAGCGGCTGCTCACGCACACAGCTTAACGGGGACCTTCTGGGACCTTCTGCATGCCTTCCTGGGACCTTCTGAATGCCAAGCAGAGGCTCTGCCACTGAGCCACAGTCCCTCCTTAAATGAAGCGGCCTTATACTGAATTAGACCATCCATGCATCAAGGTCAATAACGTCTATGCAGACGGGCAGCAGCTCTCCAGGGTCTTAGGCAGAGGTCTTTCATATCGCCTACTACACAATTGTTTTAACTGGAGATGTTGGGGCTTGGAGCCAGTTTTGTGTATTGGTTAAGTGTGCAGATCTGGGAGAACCGGGTTTGATTCCCCACTCCTCCACTTGCAGCTGAACCAGGCAAGTAGGTGTTGAGAAAGACTTCTGCCTGAGACCCTGGAGAGCCAGTCAGTCCTTGATATACCCATGACAGACCAAGACTGATCTTAATAGACCAGTAAGGCAGCTTTAGGAAGGGGCTGTGGCTCAGTGGTAAAGCATCTGCTTGGCATGCAGAAGGTCCCAGGTTCAATCCCCATCATCTCCAGTTAAAAAGGACCAGGCAGGCGGTGATGGGAAAGACCTCTGCCTGAGACCCCGGAGAGCTGTAAAGAGGGGCCGTGGCTCAGTGGTAGAGCATCTGCTTGGCACACAGAAGGTACCAGGTTCAATCCCTGGCACCTCCAGTAAAAAGAACCAGGCAGTAGGTGATGTGAAAAACCTCTCCCCAAGACCTTGGAAACCCATTACCAGTCTGAGCAAAGACTACTGACTTCAATGGGCCAGTTGTCTGATTCAGTATAAGGCAGTTCCATGTATTCATCTTGTGACAATGAGTTCATGATCTGAGAGAAGGAGAAGAAATCCTCTTTCTACTGTCTCCACATTGTGCCTAAATTTATTATTCAGTCTTTCTTTCATGTCCCTCCTGCTTCTGATCATATTTTCACCAAAATTATTTATGCATGCAAATCAGCCATCATTGCTCTAACTGATGAGTAATGAGTAGGCCTGTATCATAAGAACATCAGAAGAGGCCTACTGATCAGACCAATGGTCCATCTAGTCCAGCATCCTGTCTCACACAGGGGCCAAACAGTTCCTCTGGAGGACTGACAATGGGGCAGAGAGGCCGAGGCCTTCCCCTGATAAGAACCTCAGAAGAGCCCTGCTGGATCAGACCACTGATCCATCTAGTCCAGCCTCCCATCTCACACAGTGGCCAAAACGTTCTTCTGGAGGGCCAACAACAGGGCACAGAGGCTGAGGCCTTCCCCTGGTAAGAACATTAGAAGAGCCCTGCTGGATCAAACCAGTGATCTATCTAGTCCAGCCTCCCATCTCACACAGTGGCCAAAACATTCCTCTGGAGGGCAAACAACAGAGCATGGAGGCCGAGGGCTTCCCCTGGTAAGAACATCAGAAGAGCCCTGCTGGATTAGACCAGTGGTCTATCTAGTCCAGCCTCCCATCTCACACAGTGCCTAACCAGTTCCTCAGGAGGGCCAACAACAGGGCATGGAGGCCGAGGCCTTCCCCTGGTAAGAACATCAGAAGAGCCCTGCTGGATCAGGCTAGTGATTCATCTTGTCCAGCATCCTGTCTCACACAGTGGCCCTCTGGAGGGCCAAGAACAGGGCACAGAGGCAGAGGCCTTCCCCTAATGAGAACATCAGAAGGGCCCTGCTGGATGAGACCAGTGGTCCTCCTAGTCCTGCATCCTGTCTCACGCAGTGGCCAGCCAGTGAGAGAGCTGTGTTTCTTGAAAGCTTATGCTACAATAAAGTTTGTTGGTCTTAAAGGTGCTACTGGGCTTTTTACTATTTTGCAGCAACAGACCAACACAGCTAACTCTACGAGATCTTGCTCCAAGGAGGCAGCCTTCTAAGTCCTACTTAGAAGTAGAAATCTGTTCTCTTTATATAGTGGCCAACCAGTGCCTCTGGAGGGCCAACAACAGGGCACAAAGGCTGAGGCCTTACCCTGAAAACAACATCAGAAGTGCTCTGCTGGATCAGACTAGTGGTTCATCTAGTCCAGCGTTCTGTCTCACACAGTGGCCAACCAGTTCCTTTGGAGGGCCAACAACAGAGCAGAGAGACTGAGGCCATCCCCTGATAAGAACTTCAGAAGAGCCCTGCTGGATCAGACCGTCTAGCCCAGCATCCTGTCTAACACAGTGGCCAACCAGTTCTTCTGGTCGGTCAACAACAGGGCAAAGAGGCTGAGGCCTTCACCTGGATCAGACCAGTGGTCCACCTCGTCCACTGTCTCACACAGTGGCCAACCAGTGAAAAAGCTGTGTTTATTTATTATTATTATTATTATTATTAATAATAATAATAATAATAATAATAATACCCCGCCCTCCCCACAAGCGGGCCAAAGTCACTTCATTCATACTGGACAGCTGGATTCAGTCTAGGAAGATTGCCCAGGAATGGAGGCTCCCGTTTCAGAGACCACACAGATTTTCATTGGGAATTATTTGGAGATGGTCAAACACATGAATAACACATAAAACAGAGCGCGTCTTTCACCATGGACACCCCTTTTTTTTAAAAAAAACTTTTTTTTAAAGACAAAACAAACATGTAGGAGGGGAAAAAATACTCTTACAAATCCTTGTTTAACAAACTCATCCCTAACAACTGGTATACTTATCTATTTCACCTTAAATCATTATGCATACCTCTTGCAAATGTATCGAAATTATACTTTGTATGTCCTTACAGAGTTTTGAGTGTCTATGGCCCCAGTCACATGGGCCAGATAACGCCCGATCACACGGTCCTGCGAGTCTCCGTGCTTCGGCTGTTAGCTGGCGATCACACAGCGATGCTGCAGCGTGGCAAAGAAGCGGTGCGGTGTGATCACACAAGCGTTTCGTGTTTGTGCGCATGAGCAGTTCCGCGGAGCAGCACTGCTTTTAGTTTCGTGTTCATGCGCATGCGCTTACAAAAAACATCCGGTTTGCGATAGGATGTGGATGGACACCGGATGCCACGGGATACTAGCGCTCCCACGATCAGACGCCCACCTGTGCCGTGCGTTTTCCAGATACTAGTGCAATTTTCTTGGTACTTTTTAACTCCACATCTTCGGCCACGGGTGTGCTACGCTTCCCAGATGTTGTGGTGTGATCGCGCCCCAAAAATCTTCCCGACATTCGTGCCTTTCGTGCGGCAAATTCTCCATGTGACCGGGGCCTGTGTACGTTATTTACTATAGTCTTCAACCCACTTATAAAATCTTGACCATGTCTTGTCAAATGTTGACTCTGGTTGTCCTTACAGGATTAAAGTTAATTTGTCTATCTCTGCAGTTTCCAAAATTTTACTTAGGATTTCTTCTCTCGAGGGTGTTTCTGTTCTTCTCCAATATTTAGCATAAAAGTATTCTCGCTGTTGTAATTACGTGTAATATAAGATAAGAATAATATTTTTTACAGTTTCACGTAAAATATTCAATAAAAATATTTCTGGAACAAAGGGTACAGAACATTTTAACATTTTTACCATGGACACTCCTTGACCTTCCCTCTAAATGTAGATGTTCTGTCAGCTTTTGCATGGTCTTCCAGGGGATGCCCTTAATGGACGGTGTTTGCTTCAACTGTATTTTGATTCTGATTGTTATTGCTCTCCCATGTTGTAAAACAGTGTTCCCTCTAAGCTGAATTAGTGTGAGCCAGCTCACCGTTTTTTAGCCTCCGGCTCACACATTTTTGTCCTGAATTTATGCTGTAGCCAAATCACTTGCTCACAGTTTTAATGCCAGTAGCTTACAAAGTTGAATTTTTGCTCACAGGCCTCCATAGCTTAGAGGGAGCATTGGTTACTTACAGGGGTCATTTCCTGCGGGAGCGCACAGGAGTGGAGCTCCGGCAGTAAGGAACCGAGGGGGCAGGCACATGCAACAACCCCACCTGCTCCCAGCAGCCCTCAGTCAGGCCATGAGGAGCAAGAAGCAGCCTGGTAAGTTGCAGAGCCCCGCCCCAGCCCGCCTTCAGGTACAAGCTCTCCCTCCTCTGTGAGGGCAGATCTGCACGTCCCCCCCCCAATAGCTAGCAATCCAAAACAGTCCAGTGGAGCCTGAGCGGTGGGTGTGGCCTTCTGACACACTTCCGGTGATGTCAGGGGGTGTGGCATATGCAAATAAGCTATGCTAATGAGTTATGCCAATGAGCTCCTGCACCTCTTCTTCTACGAAATGACCCCTGGTTACTTATATCTGCACTGGTGAGGTAGGAATATAAATAAAAACTAGAGCTTTCCCAGGGTTTCCCCTCATTTCCTAAATAGGACCAAGAAGAAAAGCTGGGAAAGAGAAAGGAACACTATCGGTTAGGCGACAACCCAGGAACAAGACAAAGAGTGGCTCTAATCCAAAGGACAGCTGGCGATCCAGATTTTTTCACTTATTTACTTGAATAACACAGACCTGGGAAGGATATTTCCATATGGTTCAAATCAGAGACGTGGGACACACAGGAGAGTGACAGGCAGAGAAGGGGAACACGGCATCCAAGCCAGCTGGATTCTACAAGCCTCAGTCATGACGCGGAGATGGAAGACAGGAGGTCAGGGGTAGGCGCAGGGAATCAGGCAGGAGAGGAGCCGGTCGGCCGTAGGGCTCCAGCCAGGAAGTGGCATACCCAAGACAGGTAGCTTCATGGAACAACAAGTGATGGAGCAGAGCCGGCCTGTTCTGGAGGTCAACCGAGGCAGATGCCTAGGGTGTCAAAGCTGGGAGGCACCAAAAGGGTTGAAGCACAGGTCCCTAATGGAGAGCACCCACCAACACCTTTCCTAGCGCCCACCAAGTATTTTTAGAAAACGAGCAGAGCAAGGTGGGGCTTCTGCCAAAGGAGAGGAGGAGGAGGAGGATTGGATTTATACCCCGCCTTTCACTAGGAGTCTCAGAGCGGCCTACAAACTCCTTTCCCTTCCCCTCCCCACAACAGACACCCTGGGAGGTAGGCGGGGCTGAGAGAGGACCCAAACTGCCCTTTCAAGGACAGCTGTGACAGAACTATGGCTTGCCCAAGGTCATCCAGCAGGTGCAAGTGGAGAAGTGGGGAGCAAACCCAGTTCTCCCAGATTAGAGTCCACGCATTTAACCACTACACCAAAGAGATTGGATTTATATCCCGCCCTTCACTACCCAGAGGAGTCTCAGAGCGGCTTACAATCTCCTTTCCCTTCCCCTCTCCACAACAGACACCCTGTGAGGTAGGTGGGGCTGAGAGAGCTCTTTCAAGGACTGCTCCTGAGAGAACAGTTCTGAGAGACCTTGTGAGTGTCCCAAGGTCACACCAGCAGCTGCATGTGGAGGAGTGGGGAATCAAACCCGGTTCTCCCAGATTAGAGTCTGCGCTCTTAACCACTACACCAAACCGGCTCTCACAAGGCATCTGACTGGCCATTAGAGATTTTAGTGATGATGTTTTCAGTAGCAGCTGCCACCACGACACAAGGATCTTCACAGTGTGACTAAAATTAAGCCGCGACAGCCATTTTGTGGCAGCCATTTTGTGGCTGCTTCCACCACGGTGCGTCAGGGTTCCACAGGTGCCTGCAGGCTCAAAAAGGTTGGGGACCCCTGAGTTAGAAGGGCGCAGTCAGCCCCAGCAGTCTAGGCTGCACGGCAGAAAAGGAGGTGAACTAGCATTCCTCTGATGCCTATCACACCTTCTCAGAAATAATAATAACAGGAAGAAGAGGAGGAGGAGGAGGAGGAGGAGGAGGAGGAGACTGGATTTATACCCCGCCCTTCATTCAAAGTCTCAGAGCGGCTTACAATCTCCTTTCCCCTCCCCTCCCCACAGCAGACACCCTGTGAGGTAGGTGGGGCTGAGAGAGCTCTTTCAAGAACTGCCCTTGAGAGAACAGCTCTGAGAGAACTTGTGACTGACCCAAGGTCACGCCAGCTGGCTGCATGTGAAGGAGTGGGGAATCAAACCCGGTTCTCCCAGCTTTGAGGCCGGGCTCTGAACCACTACACCAAACTGGCTCTCACACCAAACTGCCTTGTCCCTCCATGTTTAGTAGGATTTTCTCCCAGACAAGCTTGCTTAGGGTGGCAGCCTGTGGCAGGAGCTGTCAGATATTTTGTTAGGCTTCAGGTGAGTTGCTGTGTTGGGCTACAGTGGAGGAGTGAGATTTGAACCCAGAAGCACCTTAAAGACCAACAAGATTTCCAGTATATGAGCTTTCCAGAGTCAAAGCTCTCATGATATCTGCTGAAGGGATTCTTAAAAGCTGTACTTGTGAATGTTTCGACTGAGGGGGTCTGCGGACTTTTGAGCCTTCACGGAGCCAAACGAGGACAACCTTCAGAACAAGAGATCGACAAGCAGCCCATATCAGAAAGCCCACTGGCGTAACTGGAACAATAAACCATGGAAAGTTACTGAGAGAATTGACAGGTTGATTAATAATCCATAAAGTTTTCGCAGCTGTCGCAAGTCCTTTATTAGGAAGTGGCATACACGCGGGGTCTCGCGAGAAGTCATAAATGCACACAGGAGCACCCTGAGGGATTGGGTTAGTGCACTGGCATAAATCTGCGTATGGTTCGCACACGGATTCCTGGCAGCTGGCGACCTCTCTCATTTCCCTTTCTGTAAAGCATTTCTAAAAAGCTTCTTAGTCCCATAAAATCCATGCCTGCCGTTCCCTTTACACACTGGTTATTCTGGCATCCCACCTAGCCCTCCGCTATATCTTCACCTAAAGATTTGATTTTTGTTTTTATGAAAACATCTTTGGCTCTGTAGCAAAACACCTCTGTAGCAAAACACCAGAACTCCCATGAACACCTTCCTTGGTGCCCATCAAGTGTTCTTAGAAAGTGGGAGGGGCCTCACGGTCCTCTTGTCAGTGGGGCTTCTGATTGGCTACTGGAGATCTGATTGGCTATATAGATTAAAATGACTGTTGGTTTTATTCTCTCTCACTCCTCTTTCCCGGTGTATTTTTATAATTACCCTGCTTCTCTCCTGCACTTGGCCTTCCTCAGTGTGCTTGGCTCTGCCTCTCGAGGCCGCCATTTTGTGGCTGCCCCCACCGTACTGTGTCAGAATTTCCGAGGCACCCAGAGGCTCAAAAAGGTTGGAGTCCCATACTTTAGAGCCATAAGTTGCAACCCCATGTTTTCAAATATCAGGTTTCTGGTTGGTTTCTGTTGGCTTGTAAACAGCTTTGAACAAGGAAAAGTGGTATATAAGTGTAGTAAGTAAATAAACAAATGGTTACAGGCGCTTGAGAACTCCTGCCTGCCAGAGCAGGAAATACTGAGCCAGATAAACCAATGCACTGATTTGGTATAAGCCTGATGGCTTTGTGGTTCCTAAATGCTTTGTGGTTCCAGGTTCGATTTCTGACATCTCCAGTTCCAAGCACGCAGATAACAGGTGTGGGGAAATTCCTTTCTCAGTCTGGAGAACTGCTGCCAGCCAGTGTGGACAATACTGAGCAAGATGACTCAGTATATGGCAGTTTCTGGAGTTGGAAAGACCACAAGTACTTTAAAAGGGGGTAGACCAGATTTATGGAGGAAAGGTCCATCACTGAAAACTAAAGGAAACCTCCACAGCCAGGGTCAGTATCCCTCTGATCACCAGTGGTAGGAGGCAACATCAGGAGAAGGTTTTGGCCTCCCTGTTTAGTCTGTTGGCTTTCTAGGGCAGCAGGTTGGCCACTGTATGAAACATGATGCTACGTTCGATGGAATACTCGTCTGATCAGTATGGCTCTTCTGATGTTCTTATCAGGGGAAGGCTTTGGCCTCTACACCCTGTTTCTTGACCCTCCAGAGGAACTGGTTGGCCACTGTGTGAGACAGGATGTTGGACTAGATGGACCACTGGTTTGATCCAGCAGGACTCTTCTTATGTTCTTATGCTGGGCTCCTCCTTTGGCCCTGGTGACACACACTGGGCTTGCTGAGCTCTGAGGCCATTGCTGGCACTTTCCCAAGTATGGCCTCGCCCTTGCTCCTTTCTTCACAGCCCTTGGTCATGCTGCCTGACTCAGTGGTGCCTGGGTGAGGCTGTCTCCTGACAAAGTCCCCTCTGAAGCAGGTGAGTGTGGGGGGTGGTGGTCCTACCCCAGGACACTGTGTTTCCTTAAAGTTCTGTAGCACTTAACTTAGAGCCTTATCGCTAATGTTTTTAGTTTGAAGAATCAATTTGTGGTAGTATAACACTGGTCTTAAGTAATATGGTATTCTGTTTGCCCCCCCCCCCCCCGATCCCACAGCAGCAAGCAGACTGTGTGGGTGGCATTTAAGTTCCAAATATTTCCTCATTTGAGGTGGATGTTTGGGAATGGCTAAGAAAAGTTCTAGGTCATATTTTTAGTGACGGAGAGAGCAAGTGAGCTGTTGTTGTGGTTAGAGATGTAAAATTTCCGGAAATTTTGAAGCTTGGGAAAAAACCCATTTCCCCCCGGAAAAAATTGAAAAATTGAAAATTTTCAGAAAAATTGAAAAAAAATGCTACATTAGCATTTCTTTTTTTTGTTTCTAGATTGAAAGTCATCTTTTTTAGGAACTTTAGGAACATAAAATATGACTATGGACATTTTTACTTGGCATGAAATTATCACAACTAGCATATTAAAAATATAGTGTATCCAAACAATTATTACAAACAGAATACCCACCCACATGCAAAAACAAAACTGAAACTTTTTTATTTTCTTCTGACAATCGCATCTCCTAAAGGAAGAAATGCACCTTGTCTTAAAATATTTTATTCATCATGTTCCATAATCAATTTTTTTTCTTTTCTTTTTTCAGTTTTTCCAATTTTTCAGAAAAAAACAAAAAGGCTTCAGGGAAAAAATGGAAAAAAACCACCCCCCTCCCCGAATTTTTCCATTTTCCCCCCGGGCCTTCACATCTCTAGTTGTGGTTGCTTAGGATAATGTAGCATAGTCCTTTGAACATATGCCTTAGCATAGACATAATTGGCATGTCAAATATTGTCTCCTTGTAAAGGGTTTCATAGAAAGTGCCTATGCATGCAATAAAGCAGGGGTGTCGAACTCATTTGTTATGAGGGCTGGATCTGACACAAGTGTTATTTTGTTGGGCCTGGCCACGTATGCCATAAAATGTAATGCCATGTACCGGAGATATTAGCTTTATAAAGGACACAAAATACAAACACAAAATACAAACAAAAGCAGTTGATTCCTAGCAGTGAAAGCTCTTTCTCCAAGCTGCACCACCATGGTGGTGTGACTCACAAGTGAACTGAGAAGGCATTTAAATGGCTTCTCAGTTGACTTGCTGAATCATGCCACAGCCACAGTGGCATCATGACTCAGTGAGTGAACTGTGAAGGCATTTAAATGCCTTCCTATTTGGAAGTGATTTCAGCTTGAAAGCGGGGGGGGGGAGAGTGAAAGGGATTGCTGAAATGCTGAAATGACTCGCAAACGCCAGTTAAAGGTAACATTCCCTTTAAATGGCTTTTGCAAGTGGGTGCTGTGGCCGAGTGAAGTCCAAGTGGCAAGTTTGCCCAGAAGTGAACTTGGACTTCACTCTTACGTGGCGCCTGCTTGCAAAAGCCATTTAAATGGAACATTCCCTTTAAATGGCATTTGCAAGACCCCCCCCCCCCATTCTGCTGGTCTTGGGGAGCCACCACCCGCAAAAGGGAGGGAGGGGAGAACTGTGAACAGAACCGGTTAGTGAAGTGAGGGAGGTTTCTGCCCATCCCTATTAGAGACTTACTTTAAAAAGAAAGTAAGAAAGCTGGGAGTTCTGAGAACCTGCTTGACCTATCATTACAGCAGTATATCAGTATTTTAGTGCCATTTTTTAAAAACATGAACCACTCATGACAACAGTCTAGTCATCAGAAAGTGGGCTTTAAGGTGTGTGGGAGTGGATAGGACAAAGAAAACCAACAGTAATGTTATGCACAAGGGAAAAGGCGATTCAAAATTGGCTTCTAGAAATAGATTAGATTTGTGTAGAAATGTGTGTAGAAATAAGGGAATAATATGGGACCAGCACTGATAAAAAATACCCATCTGGAAAAGTCCAAGGTCTAGTATTTGCTAATAAAATTTTTTATTGGGGGGGGGGAGCTTCCAGTGTCAAATAGACTGTAATCAAATTATTACTCTGGGTTTTTTTGGGGTGTGTGTGTTGTTTGTTTTTTATGTGGAAATAGCATGAACTCTTGAAATTACTGAGAACTGGGCTACCAGCAATATATTTTGAAATTGTGGTACTTTAATCTGTATCCTTATCAAAGTATCTATTTGCGTGATTGCAGTTAGAACAAAGGGGCGGGGAACTTAATTGAACACTGGTGGCCATTTGGTGAAAGTAGCATGAAGCAGAGGCTTTAGTGAGCTGGCTTGTGCAGTGGACTGTAGAAATTGCATTCTTGGGATGCTTGGAAGATAAATACAAACCTCTAAATAGTATGTGTAAAACTGCTTGCAAATGGTGAAATTATGTGATTTTTCTGCAACTAGTGATTCTGCCCCTACCAAGACAAATGATCCTTTGGAATTTGTTAGCCAAAAAGCTGGACTGGGCAAATTGCAGCTTTCCATATACTATGTATATCATTTACATGTTTTTTGTCAAGCTTCACCCACATTGTATGATGCAGTAACAACAGAAAGTAGTGTGGATGTGGCTTGATTAAAGGGCTTAGCGTTACAACTGTCATAGTGTAGGTAAAGACCTCTGTAGGCAGGGTTTCCCTTAGAGCTGGCCAGTTGTTTTCATCGGTTGTGACCAGTATCATTGAGGGTTGATAAACAATTGTATTCTTTTTTAATAGACTGCTTTTCCAGAGCTCAAACTGGTTTACAAAGATCCATAAAAAACTCTCAGTAAAACAACTAATAATATACTTAACAGTAATAGGAAAACTCATTATCGACAAAACAAGACCACTACTACTAGCCAAAAGCCAATAGAAAAAGAAATGTTTTATAGCCCTTGAGCAAGGACAGAAGAAATGAGTCTTTCTATACATCTTCAGGGAGGTTGTTCCAGAGTTTAGGGGGAACCACCGAGAGAGCCCTGATCTTGGCTACCACCATTCTCACCTGACAGAATGCAGGAAGCAAAAGCAGTGCCATCTGTTGAGATCTTAATTTTTGTGTAGATTCACACAAGGAGAAACAGTCCTTCAGGTATCTAGGTTATGAAGGTTGAATCTAAAAAATCAGAACACAATCTCTATAATAGTGAACTTGAAAGTTCATATACTGTTATGTGCCATTTGTCTGGTTCTAATCAACGGTATTATGGAGATTGTGTTCTGATGTATTGAATTTTACTTTGGGACTTATATGGTTGCTGAAAATTTCTTTGAAGGTGAAAACCAGCATCCGCTGATTGGCAGCCAGCATAACTTGTTCAAAATCTCTTGAATATGAGCATGCTGTTCTTTACCATATAGAAGACAAGCAGACTCATTCTGTATCAGTTGAAGCTTCCTGGTTATCTTCAAGATGAGTCCTATGATAAATACATTACAGTGGTCAAGCCTAGAATATACAGAAGCATGGGAGGAAAGCCTACCTGTGCTTTAGGTGTAAATGAAGGAAGGCATTCTGCCAACACACCTAGGGATGTGCACCTGGAAAAAATGGTATTTTTTGCATTCATATTTCGGGAAGGGAACAAATACTCAGGTGTATTTGGGTCCCTAACACCATTTTGAGACTTAGGTGTGGGTTTTTTTCTGGGATTCCAGAATTATTTGGGTTCCATTATTCCCACAGGGGACTTTTTCAGGAGAGCTGGAGTGACTGTTTTTCAACCAAATGACACCAAAATTGCAGGGGTCCTAGTACTGCCTGTCCAAGTGAACTGGACCAAGGGATCAGAGTATACAGGCCCCTATGCAAGGTGCCCCCAGCCATCCTACTTGTCTCCATACAAAACTATGAGGAAAAAAGTATTCATGCTTTCTCCAGAGTAAAGCCCAAAGCCAAATACACAAGAGCAAGCAAGTAATCGCCAAAAACCTCCCAGTGCAAACAGAGCCAACAACCCCAACAGAACCATCATCAAACCAGGGAATCTCAGCAGAACCAACTTGGCAAGCCAATACCAAGGCAGCTGGCCACACCTGGCAAGATACACACATGCACTAATGTCAATTCCCCAAGGAAGGCCACAGAAAGTGAGAAGGAGGGCTTTTGGGGCACCCATGTTCTTCTTATTGCAGGCTGCAGCCTATACCAACTTGGAGGCTGAGCTTCAGAAGCTGCAGCTGCCCTTCATCACTGGTGCTTCTGTTCTCTCCCACTTCTGTAAAGAAATACAGTAAGAATACAGCATGCATGAGCTTTATTTTAGGTGCTTATGTGGATTCTGCTTGTTTTAACTGATAAACTAGCATTTACTTTCCTAACATCTGTTGTTGTTCCAATGATATTAGCTTTGTTTTTTTACAGTGGCAGGAACAACTCTTTTGGTACCACATTTATTTATTATCTGCACATAATTGTGCCAAGAGGTGCTGGGGTTCAGTTGAGTAGTGTAATGTTTTTGCTCTTTTCTGAGGCCCTTTATATCTAACACCTGTAAAGGCTCTGTAGTGTTTTGAGGTAATGTGTGTTAATGTTGCTTCCTTTCCTTTCTTAGCATTTCCTACTTATTTTCACTGCCACCAAAGGCTCTTGCCTTAGAATTCTTAAGCTGGACCCAAAGAACAGGATGGCTTAGTTATATTTGGTAGAATGACAGAATGGTCAGTGCATGGGGGTGACTCTGAGGTAAAAGGGGATTTTTTAAATCAGTTGTTTTCACTGAAACATAAATAGTATTTATTTAGAAGTGAAACACTTTCTATGTGTTTCATAAGCAAAATGGTTTCAGATAGGTACATAAGCATAATCATTTCAGATGAGTACCATTCTCCTGTTTCTGAAGATCCGTAAACAGACCTAGCCACATAGGCTTATTTTCTTCGTTGTTGTTCAGTCGCACAGTCGAGTCTGACTCTTCGCGACCCCATGGACCACATCACACCAGGCTCTCCTGTCTTCCGTTGTGCTCCGGAGTTTGCTTAATTTCATGTTAGTTGCCTCGATAACTTCTCATCCTTTGTCGTCCCCTTCTTCTTTGCTGCTTATTTATTTTTATTTATTTATTTGTTAGCTTTTTATCCTGCCCTCACAGCCTAGGCTGGCTCAGGGCAGCTTACAAACAAAATAAAATTTCAACTATTAGCTTAGGTTAGGCTAATGATTTCCACAAGCTTAATTTCCTAATTTGCCTAGTTTGAAGGATCTTGAGCATGACCTTGCTAGCGTGTGATATGAGTGCAATTGTGTGATAGCTTGAACATTCCTTGGCATTGCCCTTCTTTGGGATTTGAATGTATACTGACCTTTTCCAATCCTGTGGCCACTGTTGTGTTTTCCAAATTTGCTGGCAAATTGAATGCAGCACTTTAACAGCATCATCTTCTAAGACTTTGAATAGCTCAGCTGGAATACCATCACCTCCACTAACTTGGTTGTTAGTAATGCTTTCTAAGGCCCATTTAACTTCACATTCCAGGATGTCTGGCTCAAGGTCAGTGATTATACCGTCGTGGTTGTCAAGGACATCGAGGTCTTTCTTGTATAGTTCTTCTGTGTATTCTTGCCATCTTTTCCTAATCTCTTCTGCTTCTGTTAGGTCCCTACCGTTTTTGTCCTTTATCATGGCCAGCTTTGCATGGAACGCTCCCTTGATTTCTCCAACTTTCTTGAAGAGATCTCTAGTCCTTCCCATTCTATTGTTTTCCTCTATTACTTTGCACTGTTCATTCAGGAAGGCCTCCTTATCTCTCCTTGCTGTTCTCTGGAAATCTGCATTCAGTTGGGTAAATCTTTCCTTTTCGCCTTTGCCTTTCGCTTTCCTTCTTTCCTCTGCTATTTGTAAAGCCTCATCAGAAAGCCACTTTGCTTTCTTACATTTCTTTTTCTTTGGGATGGTGGTGATTGCTGCCTCCTGTACAATGTCACGAACCTCCGTCCATAGTTCTTCAGGCACTCTATCTATCAAATCCAGACCCTTGAATCTATTCTTCACCTCTACTGTATATTCATCAGGGATGCGATCTAGGTCAAACCTGAATGGCCTCATGGTTTTCCCGATTTTCTTCAGTTTAAGTCTGAATTTTGCAATGAGTAGCTCATGATCTGAACCACAGTCAGCACCAGGTCTTGTTTTTACTGACTGGATAGAGCTTCTCCATCTTTGACTGCAAATTATATAGTCAATCTGATTTCGGTGCAGCCTCTTCTGCATCAGATTACTGTGATGTTGAATGGTTTGCCTTGGAATCGGACCGAAATCATTCTGTCATTTTTGAGATTGTATCCCAGTACTGACTTTTGCACTCTCTTGTTGACTATAAAGGCCACACCATTTTTTCTACAGGATTCCTGGCCACAGTAGTAGATATAATGGTCTTCTGAGTTAAATTCGCCCATTCCTGTCCACTTTAGTTCACTGATTCCTAAGATATCGATGTTCAGTCTTGCCATCTCATTTTTGACCACGTCAAGCTTACCTTGATTCATAGATCTTACATTCCAGGTTTCTATGCAGTATTGTTCTTTGCAGCATCGGACTTTCCTTTCACCATCATACACATCCACAACTGAGCGTCCTTTCGGCTTTGGCTCAGCCGCTTCACTCTTACTGGGGTTACTTGTACTTGCCCTCTGCTCTTCCCCAGTAGCATATTGGACACCTTCCGACCTGAGGGGCTCATCTTCCGGCGTCATATCTTTTAGCCTTTTGATACTGTCCATGGGGTTTTCTTGGCAAAAATACTGGAGTGGGTTGCCATTTCCTTCTCCAGGGGATCACGCTTGGTCTGAGTTCTCTGCTGTGGCCTGTCCGTCTTGGGTGGCCCTCCATGGCATAGCCCACAGCCTCATTGAACCATGCAAGCCCCCTCGCCACGACAAGGCAGTGATCCATGAGGGAGCCACAGAAGATAGGGACACCCTTTTCCTCCCCATATAGGGAGGGAGGGACTGTTCCCCTGTGCAGCTGGGCTGGTGAGCAGCTCGGGAGCCACATCAGACTCTTTCACACAGTCTAATTTAATGTTAATAGAAAGCATATTTGCATATTTTTCAATAAAAATGTGTATGTAATATTTGTTCATGTCTTGCGGCTCTCAAACATCTGATGTTTATTTTGTGTGGCTGTTATGTTAAACAAGTTTGACCACCCCTGCTCTAGAGGGTGCCAATAGCCTTAATCTGTTTCAGTTCCCCCCCTTCCCCTCACTCTTTCTTCAGACTTGAAAATACAAGGGTGGCCTCTAGGCCCAGGCTAGACATGTGGCCAGGCTGTAGGCCTGTCTCACAGCATGGGTTTGTGCCACAGTGCAATCTTAGGCACAATCTTCCCGACAGGAGTGCAGTTGTCAAACAGTGACTTCTGCTTCTTTCTACACCTATTCTATAGTGATGACTGTGTTGTTCACTTGCCTCCAGATTCTAAACCCAAAACATAACTACTATAATCTACAGTCTAAAGCTGCCCTTTTCACTTACAATAGTGGAATCTTAGAAGAACCCCTCTCAGCAGTTTCCCCCTGTAGACTGCATCACACAGATCTCCTGGAGAGGTGCCATTTAAATCTAATAGAGAGATGGATAGAATTCTTATATGGGCTCAGTTTACCTCTACCAGATACCTTCTCCCTGCCATGAGCGTACAAGCTAACAAGCCCTCCCTCCACAATCAGAGAGAATCTAGGTGAATTGTACTTCCTTGCACACCTTCAAGGCCCATTGCATCCTCCTGCTCCCCTTTCCTTGGGGAGATTCATGCAAACCCCTGAGATCATAAAAGTTACTTAACAGGTTCTGCTTTTTCCCTGCTTGTCACCAAACAGGATATGGGACAGCCCTCTCAAGGGACCCTATTAAAGTGGAAGTTGGGCCTACTCGTACCCAGGGATCTCTGGGTCCCTGACATGTACTGTATATCAGACCTCAGGATGCCAGGTCTCTTTTCATTATCTCCAATAAAACATTCCCATTAGGTTCACCAGGACATTCAGTATAATCAGAATTCTTTTCCTCAGCAAGGCCCCTACTGGTAGACCACCTGATGGCACCTGGTACTTCTGGCCACTGTCTGACAGATTGTTGGATCGGATGGGCCATTGGCCTGATCCAACATTGGCTTCTCTTATGTTCTTGTATTAGGAATTGCGAAGTCGAGTTACTCCAAAAACACAAAGAAACAAACTCTCAGATTTCAGGGTCAAGAAGTTCCTTCTATCTGTATGCATGTTATAGGCACTGCCAATGAAGGAGGTGGGGTGGCTCAGTGATAGAACATCTTCTGGTCATGCAGTAGGCTCCCATCATCTCCAGTTAAAAGGTTTGATGAGAAGGAATACCAGTATTCCAGTTCATTATGAGCTATCTTCATAATGCATTTTATATAAACCAGCTGGTTGACCAAACAACCCATAGGTCATAGTGAGAGACGCTATACAACAGAGGTGTCGAACTCCCTTGTTACGAAGGCCGGATCTGACATAAATGTAACTTTGTTGGGCCAGGCCATGTGTGCCATAAACATATTGCCAGGTACCGGAGATATAAACTGTATAAAGGACAGCAGCTGGTAAGATCTGAGTTGCTGTATCTTCACTGCAAGTCCCCATGGGCTGGGAGGGGAGTGCAAAGGAATACCCATATGGGTGGACTGGAGAGCTAATGGTGCAGCACTGGGCAGATTGTTCTGCCATGCTGAAGCCACAATCAAAGTGGCTCTGCCCACTTCCCCTGAGCAGTCTCCTGTTCCCTCCCTTGCACTAGTTGCTCGCAGGCCATATAAAAGCCCTGGATGGGCTGGTTCCGGCTCCTGGGCCTTATGCTTGACACCCCTGCTATAAAGGGGTATCAAGAGCAGTTATTTGTGATGCTTGGCCAGACCTCGCACCTCCATTGCCTCCAGTTTCTTCTTCCTCATATGATGGTACCTTTTCCTGTTATTAAACATCATTGGCTATACAGACTAGTAACCCAAAAACTTGCCTTCCATGCCTTCCATATTTCCCCTCTCATATCATGAGGGGATGAGCTGGGAGTCAGCTTCTTGTCTCTAACTGGGGAAATTTTGCTCTGTACCATGCCAAGATTTTTTTTTGGGGGGGGGGAATCAGGACCTGACTCTCAGCTGGGTTCTCCTAATTTCCTATCCTGGTAATTTTGTTGCTTCATAGACTTGCAGTTTCCTCATGGACTTGTACAAAGTGTGTGGGGAGAGAAAAAGTCTAGTTCAGGGGTGTGTTGTGAGGGGTGGATCTGACATAAATGAGACCTTGTCAGGTTGGGCCATGTGTGTCATAAAATGTAATGCCAGGTGTAATGAAGAGATAAATTGTATAAAAGACACAAACACAATTAAAGATTTTTTTAAAGCTTAAAACATGCGTAAAACATTATCACTCTTGCAATATTTTGTTTATTTAAGAGTCTCTGATAACTGACACCTCTTACTCTGAATTATTGCATTAAAATCTGGAGGCAATGTCTGTGCTGTAGCAATCTCGAGTATGCTGTTCAGGTGTTGTTCAGGTGTGTATAAGTTGCAAGCCTACTTTTGATTTACGGACATTCATTACAGAAATCTCATGGTCAATGCTCTGAGCCTAAGACCCAGAGGAAAACATGAAATGTCTGGGCATTACACGCTTTTGTACATAAGTTGCTTTGTGTGAAGGCACTGTTGACACAGCCTGAGGGCTGTGTGTTTGTCTACAAAACTATAGTCTTCCCCAGAGAAATAAGTACAATTCCTATGAGGCAGTGCAGAAATAGAGAGATAGCCATGTATGGTGGTCAGTATCAGCCTACTATCTGGGAAGTCTAAGTTCAAAATCCCCACTCTACAAAGGAATTGTGCTCGGTGAACTTGGTCTGGGTACACATTCTCAGCCTAATCTACCTCACTGGCTTGTTGTTATTCCTCATCTAAATAGTTCACATTGCTTTCCTACTGGGAAAGACTGGTTCATGAAGGCATGAATACAGTGATAAAGGGGAGGCAAATCCAGTTGCACCCAGGAGTGCCCTGGCATAACCAGTCCAACAAAACACACGCACTCTCTGTCTCTGTAGCAAGGCAAAAAACTCATACCTTGAATAAAACTTTGTTGGTCTTAAAAGTGCTTTGTATCTCTCCCCTGCGATTGAGGGAACTGGGGACAAGGAGGGGGAGGAGCCTCAGCCAATGGAGGGAAGAGAGGCTTGGCTCGGTAGCTCTGCTGTGTAATTGAGGGAGCCTGGCAAAGCAAGCTCTTGCTCTTTTCCTCCTTTCCTCCCCCTCCCCCCTCTTTTCCTCCCCAAGGGAGGGGGAGGGGGAGTCTCAGCCAGTGGAGGGCAGAGAGGCTTTGTTCTGTAGTTCCTGTGTGATTGAGAGAGCCTGGCAAAGCAAGCTGTGATGCAGAAGAGAGCAGGAGAGAGGGAGAAGGAAGCAGAAGAGAGCCAGTTGCTTAAAGGCCAGATAGAAGCCCTGTGGGGATTGGATCCGGCCTGCGGGCTGCATGTTTGAAGCCTCTGGTCTAGTTGGTTTGCATTCCCCTCCCATCTGTTGGAAAGGAAGGAAATCTTTCTTTTCTCCCTTTTTGCAATTGGAAGCTCAGAACCATTGCTTTTGTCCCTGCCCAGCTTGAAGGGGAGGGAAGCGAAAGGAGCTGTTTTGCCTTCCTGTTTTGCAGTTTTACTGTGTAGCTGTTTTGCTGAGGGGTGGGGTGAAAATAAGATAAACGTAAATGTGCTGCTTCCCAGATTGATGAAGTTTAATTTTGATTCAGTTCTATGCACTCTCACTCCCTTTTGCATGTTTATTTTTGGCTTGTTGCTGGAGCCATTTACCCAGCTATGAAATGATTCTTTCACAGCTTCTTGTGTGTCAAGAAGCGGTGATGTTTATATTATCTTAAGTGAGCGAGATGCTTTGGTTGTTGATGCGCTCTTCATCATCAGCCCACAGTTCCTTCATTCCCAGTGTCCTCTGCGACTCCTGAGGAGCGACACAAACAGCTTTATTTATACTTGTGTGCTTTTTGTTTTGTTTTGTTTGTTTTCAGCCAATTTAGCTTTTGTTTTCTGTTAGTGGTACCCAATGTACTTGAAACACTTTCAGGTTTCAAAGTCCCAGTTAGAAAAGTCTTGTCAGTAGCTGTTCTAAATATTGATATTTTAGGCAGAGTCTTCCTCCAATTGCTGTTTGAAGAATTCTTGCTCAAAGTCTGTTGTTCTTGGTAATCTTAGCAATAGCTGCTGCAGATTGTTTCCAGACCTCCAGTACTCACGCCTCTGTGCAGATGTCTTATCTCCCAGGTGAGAACAGGACCCATAGCTGAGAAACTGGGGGGGGGGTAATGGAGAGAAACACCTTGGCATAGCAGTTTTGCAGTTCTAGGGCAGTGGTGGCGAACCTATGGCACGGGTGCCAGAGGTGGCACTCAGAGCCCTCTCTGTGGGCACGCGTGCCATCGCCCTAGCCAAGCCCAGACCATCATTAAAGTATCGAATTCTCTGCCAAATAATTTTCAGTAAATGAAAGCATTTGGGATTGCTTTCCTTTCTTTGTTTGGATCATCTTAAGTTAATGTATGAGTTGTTTTTTTCTAAAGTAAAACCTCAGTATTCAGGTTAAATTGTCGTGTTGGCACTTTGCGATAAATAAGTGAGTTTTGGGTCGCAGTTTGGGCACTCAGTCTCTAAAAGGTTCGCTATCACTGTTCTAGGGAGACAGCAAAGCATAAGAGGCTTATCAAGCATCTGGTGGGTGGCTATCCATAGTTCGGGTGGGTTATGCAAGTTGTTTACTTTGTAGTATTTTTCTGAAGACTGAAGACACCAAGGAAATGTAGTTATGAGAGAGTTAGAAAATAACATAGATCTGAAATTATCTAACAGGCTTCAGGGCCTCATAGTCACCTCACATCTCTTGCTCCCTGCCTCAGCAGCCTGGGTGCTTTGGTCCTCCTCCCCATCAGTAAACTCTATCTCCTCCTGGCTTGGCACAAGGGGACGGAGGCCTGGGTCATTGGGCCCCAGGGTCTTGGACAAGCATCCCACTGAGGGAGATGGGGTGGCCATGTTGGCATAGGCGCCTCTCTCTCTGTAGACCTTGGCCAGGCTGCCCTAGCCTGGTGTCCCCTTCTGCCTCTCCTGCGTCTGTTAGGAATGTGACTCATCCACCTATTGCCAGTGCTGTATGCTAGGGTAGCACTACATTGGTGAAGGCAGTATGCTCGGTGACACTGGGCACACATCAGTACGGTCCAACTATCAAACAACACCTGCTTGGATCGCTTATGCCTCGACAGGGTGGCCCTGTGTGAGGAGCTTGGGCCACCTTTCTAAGGCCAAGCTCCCCCCCACAACCCCTGTCCTACAGAAGGTCCTGCTCTCCCTCAGATTTCTGGCCACCAGATTCTTACAAGAGGTCATGGCTGAGGGCCTGGAGGTGTCCCAGTCCTCAGTGAACTGCTGTCTGCACAGGTTCCTAAATGCTATGCTAGGCCACTTACAGGAGTCTGTGTTCTTCCTCACAGAAGCTGGCACCCATTCGGGCAGGGTTCATGGCAGTTGCAGGCTTCCTGAACTTAGTGGGTGCTGTCGACTGCACCCACATTGCCCTTATTGCCCTCTGGAAGGAGCCACAGGTGTACCGAAACTGCCATACAGCCTGAATGTCCAGGTGACCTTTGATCACCAGGGCATTTTCACAGACCTCGTGGGTAAGTTTCTGGGTAGTGTCCATGATGATGCACAGATCTTTGTGGCATCTGGCCTTCCCTCCCTTTTGGCCTCCTGGCCTGAGGGCAAAGGGTCAATAGCCTGGATAGGGGGGCAGGGGACCAGGGTGGGGCCTGCAGTCTTGACAAGTGTCATTCCTTCCATGCTAGGTCACTGTGGATACCCCTCTTCCCTTATTTGCTGATGCCATATCCCAAAGACAAGCTGTCAGCTGCGCAGCCTACAACCAAGCCCACCGCCAGACATTCATGGTCACTGAACAGGCATTTGGTCAGCTGAAGATGCAATTCTGTTGCCTCCACCATATGGGAGGGCAGTCACCAAACTGTTATCTGTGCTGTGCTTCACTACATTGCCATCTGGCAATGGCTGCTGTCACCCCTCTTGGGGGGTTGTTGGAGGGACCCTGGGTTGGGGGTGAAGGATGATGTACAGTCAGAGGTGGCAGCGGCGAGGCGGGATGTTAGAAAGCACAATAAATGCGAGTGGGAATGGGAACACATATGGCACAGGAGGTGCCCTGCCAATCAAATGCCTTTTGGGGTGCTTGTCCCTTTGGCACCCTTGGACATGACACTCCTGGAGGCTGAGAGAAAAGCCTCCCATGGCTCCCTCCAGAACTTTTCCTCCTCTGACTTTAACTTTTGTTTCCCCTGAAAAGGGGATGGGGGCAATGGTGACTTCAGAGCTAGGAATTCTCACATTTAGAAAACAACAGATATTCTGCTGCATCCTTATGTAGATTTGTTTCTGGTAGAAAATGACATCTGCACAACCAGAAATTTTTCTGAGTGTTCAGCCACTCTGATTAAGGACCAGGGTCATTGAAGAAACAGCACATCTGTATGGATGAATGATCATGTTGCTATGCCTGGCACCCACCTCTGAAAGGTTGGGTGTTCCTAGCTCTGAGTGCACTGGGCCCCAGGATAAATAGCGGCCGTGTGGAACCTGGTACTCCAGCCACAGCAGCCACACTTTTCATTATGATCATAATTTTTCCAAGCGTGGCCAGCAAGAAGTCTGACATGCAGTAGCCAAGGCACTGTTCTTTTTTATTTCCTTTTCCCTATGCAGCCCAAACTCTACTGCTTTTTCTTGGTCTTTCCTTTGATTGGCCCTTACGGGCCTCTATAGGTCAAGACCCCCCCGAAATGGACAAACCTTGCATTTTGCAGCCGCAAGACAGCCATCTTTTGAAAAAAGTGGCAGCAGCTCATTACTCATGGGCCGCTCACCACCTGCTTGACCCCCATGCTAATGATAAACAGTATCAGGATTAGGCAACATTACAGAAATTTATTTGTAGTTCCTGAAATCCCTCCTGTTTGATAAGATGCGTCGCTATAACCACATCCTGATCTGAACTGTTCCTCTCCGCTGCAGTCCCAATGCCAATAATCCCACTCATCGTTTGATTGCCACTCTCTAGACCTAGTGTGCTGTCCATAGATGCTGTTTATTAATAGCTAGGAGCACCCTGTTCAGGGGCTGACAGAATTGGATCCCTTGTTCCAATCAACCTGAGATTTTGTGGGTTATTTCCAGGAGAGGCACCAGCTGCTCTGCTGGAAGTTTGAAGCTTATACCTTTGGAAACAACCCCCTCCCCACCACCCTAATGCACAACCCACACACAGAGACACAGTTGTGGAAAACAACACTTTATTGAATGGCTAATGGGAAACGTTTCCTTGTAAATGGATGTAAAGTTGAGGTCGAGTGGCTGTTGAAATTAATGCATCTTTAATTAAAATACATACCAGATGACCAGCATAAATGGGGATTTCTTCCACTAGTTGCATCCCAGAAGAAGAGATTGGATTTATACCCTTCCCTTCACTTGGAGTCTCAGAGTGGCTTACAAACTCCTTTCCCTTCCCCTCCCCACAACAGACACCCTGTGAGGTAGTGGGGCTGAGAGAGCTCTAACAGAAACTGCTCTTTTTCAAGAACACCTCTGACAGAAGTATGGCTTGTCCATGCTAATTCAGCAGCTGTGAGTGGAGGAGTGGGGAATCAAACCCGGTTCTCCCAGATTAGAGTCCGCACACTTAACCACTATACCAAACTGGTTCTTGACCAGTTAATCAGTTTAATGGTGAGATTTGAGAGTTGAGGAGAGTTCTATTTTTAAGCCTATTTTGTTTCTGGTATGTTACGATAATACAGATGGAAAAAGAAACTGTTAGGGATAATTTTTTTAAAATGTCCTTTTTCTCATAACAAGTAGAATGCCCTTGCTTTTAAAATTGTAAGTAGTTTCCACTTAATTTAATCTCCTCAAAAGTCATCTCTGCACAGATTTGTATGTTCTCTGCCTTCCCAATAATTATTCAATTTCGCTGTTTAAGTGTATGGAAATTCAGCATAAAATATCCTGTCAGCTGATATATGTGAGAAAACAAGAAATGCTTTATTATGGCAGGGGGAAGAATATAACAAATTACAGCTGATACAGGCTTTTTCAATTTGATTATATAAGAAACTCTGTTTTAACCAACAAATAATATTTCCATTTGAGTTCCAGGAGCAATGATAGACAAGAAAAATATGAAATGTTTCTGCTTTGTTGTCATTAACATCCACCAGTTTCCTAGCTAGTGTGGGAGGCTGACTAGCACTAGTCCACACACTGAGGTTGCTGCAACAATAAACAGGAGTCTTATGGCACCTTAAATATTAACAAATTTATATTCTGCTGTGAGCTTTATTGGACTCCGTATGTGCATTTGTTTGCTATTGAGCATACAAGTCACCCTTCAATTAGAAAAAGGTACTTGTTTAGGGCTGGGTCTGAAAGCATGTCATAGCTCTGTAGGCAGACTCAGGTGGTTAGCCATGTTGGTCTGAAGTACTAGAACAAAGTTTGAGTCCAGTGGCACCTTTAAGACCATCAAAGTTTAATTCTGGTATGAGCACATGAAAGCTTATACCCAGAATTAAACTTTGTTGGTCTTAAAGGTGCCACTGGACTCAAACTTTGTTCTATAGCTCTGTATGGAAATTCATACAGTTTACTTAATTGTTCCTCAATCTGATACTCAAGTATGTTTTCTGGTGCAAACATTTTGTGATTGGCTCAGCTCCCCTTAGCCCAGCTCTGTGCTGTACTGCTCCAACCTGTCCCATTGTGTCTTAGAATCCCAGCAACCTAATTGAAAAGATAGATAATTGAACAATCATATGCACAGGAAGTGATGCATGGTTCCCCTCCATACCAGAGTATTTTTCAACTTCTGTATTCTTCGAGTGGAAGGGGAGAGGTATGCTGTACTGCTCCAACCTGTCCCATTGTGTCTTAGAATCCCAGCAACCTAATTGAAAAGATAGATAATTGAACAATCATATGCACAGGAAGTGATGCATGGTTCCCCTCCATACCAGAGTATTTTTCAGCTTCTGCATTCTTCGAGTGGAAGGGGAGAGGTAAGGATATCTGCTCCACTGATGAGAATCCTTTCCATCAGTGGAAGTGATATGTGGAATTCACGTGGTGGAGTGCCTCGTTGCAGTAATGGCGATGCTTGGAATAGTGGGGAGATGTTGAAATGTGCATCTTTCTCTCTCCTTAAATGATAGCCTGACGCATCCCAGAGGCATGGATGGGCAGCTGTATTTCAAAATGAAAACATGTTTTTGGTGCATGGAGGATTTGTTGGATCCTAAGGTGGCTTTCTGCTAGCAGAAGACATTTCTACTCACAAGGGCAGAGGTGGTCTGTGATTTTTGGTGGATTTTTTACTCAAGGTTCAGCTCTCCCCATGCAGCATCACACACTGTTCTCAAGAGTTTACCATCCCTCAGGAGCAACTTTTGGGGGTAGCATGGGAGTTTGTGGCAGAGGGGAAGACAAGAAGTATACGGATCTGTGAATGGATTAGAGTTCACAGATCATAGGATCTAACTTACTGTGGGGGGGGGCACAGGAGTTTAGTATGCATGGAGTTGGTTGGTAGGACATGGATATATAGATGTATTGTCGAAGATCTTTGTTTGAGCTAACACATGTTTGAAACCCTCTTGGTTCATTATTACTAGGATTTCTGTTGCTGAGTCATGGCAGACAGAAGACCAGAGAAGTCATGTGAACAAGCATGTGAATCACTCAGACAGCAGGATTATGAAGTGGCCGTGAAGCACTGCACGGAGGCTCTCTTTTCCCTCAGCCAGTATCCTCCCACTTGCTTCCCGGAAGCATGTCAGGCTGAAATCAACCGCATCAAAATTGAAAGTCTTCTCTATAGAATTGCTTCCTCTTTGCAACTCGTGAGTGTGTTTACAGTTGAACTGAATGTAGAATATAGTCTGATTTTATTGTTCATTTAAACGTGGAGATACCTACAAAGCAAGCATTTCTTTGCGGTTTTATATGTTTACCATTTGGCTTTATAATTAGAGTGTCTACTATACTTGCTTCTCATGCTCTTAGGTTTCTTAGCTGCCCTGTTTTGGGAGATAAAAGATCATACTCTGGTTTTTCTTCTTTGGTCTGCCTATTTAAAATAGTGGTTATGTTGTGCCTTTGTGAGAGGGCTATTAGTTCAGAGAGGTAGATTAATTACTTTGGTGTACCATTAGTCTAATGCAGCAGTTCTCACACTTTAGCAGCCTCAGGACCCTCAATTTTATTTATTTATTTATTTTTGCAGACTGCCAATCTTCTCCTCCTCTTATTGGTCCTCATGACTCACTGAACAGTCCCTTTGCATTGGGAATTAAAGTGAAAACCAGTTCACTTATATATTTTATTTATTTATTCAAATATATACCCTGCCCTCCCAGCAAAGACCAGCTCAGGGCAGCTTACATAAAATCAACAGAAAACATTTAAAACGGTATTTAAGCCTGTCAGTGTCAAAAACAGGAAATTTGATGTCAGTTACAAATGCCTCTCTCTTACAAAATCTTCTTAATAAATAAATAAGCACTGTGCCATAACTTGTTTATGAATTATCATTTTTGAAAAAAATACTGATTACAAACAAATAAAAACATATAGCTTATATAAAACATACAATAAGACTGATCACTGTTCGTACCAATATATTTCATTCATGCATACATGGAGGCTATCTTGGTTCAATATTTCACTGAGTTACAGGAATTCACAAGGAACTGAGTAATCTTAAGTGGATCATCCACAACCATCACACTTGTTCAATGAGGAAAAGCAGAAATGGTAAAGAAGAGTGCTTGTGCAGTAAACTGTGGAGACTCCTCCAGAAGATCTAGGCCCATGTGGATTCCACCTCATGAACTTTGTAGCCCCTTGTACTGTGGACTGGAGTGTGCCATTCTCTCTTACTCAAAGAACACCTCAGGGAAGCCCAGCAATGTTCCTGCAGCCTTCTACAATCACCAATTTCCTGTCATGCCCAAGTTTCATATTGCTGACAGACTCTTCCTCCAAACAACAGTATCTGATTCTTCAGGTTTATTATTAGGAGTATTCCTGTCATGCCCAAGTTTCATATTGCTGGCAGACTCTTCCGCCAAACAACAGTATCTGATTCTTCAGTTTTATTATTAGGAGTAACTATGATGGCTATATCTTTTTAGTGTCTTTCAACTAAGAATTCTAGGGCAAAGCTATTGCTTCCCCGCAGCAAATCAGCACGTTTTCTGGCTAGTGCTCTGAGATAATCTGGGAGCTAGATGAGCGCAGGAAATGACCAATCTGTGAACTCTGCCTTCTGAAAGAGGAGGAAGCCAATTCTGTCCCTTTCCCCTGAGACAGAGCCTCTGCTCCATTTCTAAAAAATTGAGAGGGTTCAATTGTCATGTTAGGTGCATGGGCGTGAGAACAATGTGTCCTCTGTTCATACAGATAACTTGTGGACACTCTGGAGTATCCTTACAGTCATCCCTAGACCCTAGTTTGAGAAACACTGGATGAATGATTAGTGAATTAGTGATGATGTTCTCATTGAAAAATACTGTGGACATGCTGAAGTTATTGAAGGGAGGAAGTAGGAAGCTGTCCAACTAGCCTCTAGGTACAAAATTAAATCTCAAGACTAGCTCCATAGAACAACTTGCACGGTTTAGGCTACTGATGTTTAGGTCTGTAATGGGGGAAAGTATTTAAAGCATCCAGTAGTTACTTATCAAATGACAGTAAACATACGAGAAACTTAAAAAATATAGCTTACAGGATGCTTCTTCTTAAAGAAGTGATTTCACCCAATGGCTTGTGCTCTCTCTCTCCTTCCCTCCCTTCTCACTCCAGCACAGCCAGGGACAACCACCTGTGGGGCCAGTCAGGCAAGGATGGGTTGGCAGCTGGAGGCCCAGGCCTCCTCACCCGGCCCACTTGCTTCCCATCCAGCAGCAGCATCCTCACCATCCTGCTTGCCTCCTGCCCAGACCAGTGGTGGTGGAGCTCGGCACTGCACCACCAGTCATGTGATTTTTTTTTCTAGTGTTGATAATGGCCAAATAATCTGCCTTGTAATGGGGAGGAAAATGGACATCCCTGCCCCCCCTTCCAACATCCCCTTTTTACTCCACATCCTCTGTTATCTCAACCTTGGAGGTGAGCAAGCTAGTTGTAGAGAAAAAAAGAGTAGACTCTGTCATTAACATTGTAGCCCCCCACCCCATAGCAAGTTGGCCACACTCCTTTCTCCATAGCCAATCTCTTGGGCCGTCATGCTCGCTGCCTTGTGCTAGAGATGTGCTAGAGTGCAAAAGCCAAGGGGGAAGAAAAGGGCATGCAGACTTTCCTGTTGTAGGTGCCTACTCATGTCTCTGCTGGTTGGCTCAGAGTAGGCTCTACAGTCAGGGTTGGCAACTCTCTTTAACAGAGGCTTAGCAGTTTGATTTGCAGCAAATACCAAGCGACTTGATTTACCTCCACATGCCATGAAATTTTTCACCCTGTCTGTATCCACCTATTATGCCTCTATTAAAAATACAGGATGTTTTTTCTACAGGCCAGTTGGCCAGAGTGCCTTTTACTTCCCTCATTGCATTCTGCCAAGCAGCAATGTTGGAACTGGAGACTCCTTTTACTGCACTGTTGCAGTGAGAAGCCTCAGCATCACGATGATTATATATCAAGGTTGTGAAGATGTAGGGGCTCTGTGTTTGAAGCTGGGTCAACAAATGCTGCTGAATGATGGGTGTTGGGGGCAGTTATGTATCAAATGGACAGCAAGGTAATTAAACAGAAAAGAGTAGTATATTTAATGCTAGTATCCATATCTTTAGTATTATTGTATATGTGTGGTTGGTGGGGCAAGATGCAGAGCATACAGGGCCGGCCCGAGGTTTTTTTGCACCCTAGGCGGGGCTACCTTCTGGCACCCTCCCGTGCACGGCAACTAATTATGGAGTTGCCAACCTCCAGGCGGGGCCTGGAGAGGAAGAACGTGCACCACACCTTGGCTACTTCTCTGCACATGCTGGGGGACACTCTGCTCCCATGATGTCCCCTGCCACTGTCGGAATGAGGGTCGCTGCATCTGATCTGCCTTGGGATGGGAATCCGTTTGGCTGGCCCCAGGTGGGAGAGAGAGATGCCGCCCCCCCACCCGCCCCCCTGGGCGGCCCTACCTGCCGGCAGGAGGAGACTGAGTGCCAGGCCCAGCATCACCCAGGCGGGCAGCTGGGAAGGTCTCATCCTGGACGCCTCTCCGGCTGCCTTGGCGCCTCTCCTGCTTGCCCTCCCTGCAGCCTTGGCACTGCCTCCTGAGTGGCTCCATGGTTGTGCCGACAAGCCCCCCCCATCCACCTTCCCGCGGGAGCCAATGTGGAGGGCGCCCACACATACATCATCAGTCTCCGGGAGAAGCCCAGCTGCCTGGCTTGCCCTGCCCCAAGGCCTTTGCCCACGGAGTTCCCACTTCTCTCCCCCGGATGGACCCAGCCTGCCGGGCTTGGCACATCAGCGGGCTCCCTTCCCTCATGCAGCCTTGCTGCCGGTTGTGTTGGGGAGCCACTGGGGACGGGGTCAGGTCACCTCCAGCTCTGCTGTGGCTTGCTCCGCTGCGGCTTGCCTCCCACGTGGAGCTGTCACCACCTCCTCCTTCCTTGGCCCGCCCGCTCCAGACGGCGCAGCGCAGTGAGACTCCCCCGCTGGCAGGCAGATTGATGTCGCTCGCCTTTCATCTGACCAGTGGTGGTGGCGCTCGGGGGAGGGGAGGCGAGGAAGAGGAGAAGGCTTTTGGTGGGGGGCTTTTGGCGAGGGGCTGCTGTTTGGCGCCCCTAAGGGCTGGCGCGCTCTAGGCGAACGCCTAGTTCACCTAGTGAGCGAGCCGGCCCTGAGAGCATACAATAGTCATGTGACTGTTTTAGTTGGTGGGAATTGTGAATCTGGTTCTCCATGAGCCTCTGTATCCCCGTCAAAATGTAATAGCCATGGAATAATTTCTTAAAGATACTTTGTATTAAATACCATTCAGCAGAATATAACACAAACACTAATGGGACATGTTTTCCTAAACACCATCTCAGTGGGACATGTGAGTCTAAATTCCTCATACCCTTAGAGATTCTGTTGGTGTCCACATGTATTAATTTTTGGGGGTGGGGTGGGAAACAGTTTTAGGGGTATTTTTGCTGAAAAATGTAACTTTCTCTTTATAAAAATGTGTTCAGAGTAATTTCTCCTTAAGCAGGTGAGAGGCAAAGATTTACTTCTTTCAGTCATACCTGCTGTTTCTAATCATTAATTTTTGTTTTTTGCAGAAAAACTATGGAAAAGCTGATGAAGACTGTAGGCATGGTATGCAGATTTAATTATTTCTTACAATCTGTAGCAATATTATCTGTTGCCCCAGTACCCAAGTGAAGACTTGAGACAACACTGTGGATCTAACTAGTTTATTTAAATTTATTCAAATCTGCTGATCTGCACCATCAAATTAATTATGCTGATATATAATTGAGGGCAAGCTGTGCGAGACAGCCTGTTCTTGGCTGCCTTTGTTCTGGCAAATCCAATCTAGCAACAAATTTGCCAGCCTGGTTTATCCTTGCCTACACATAAAGTGCTGAGGGGGTACATCCTCATCCCCTTACCCTGATGCACTGTTAAGCCATTACCAGGTTTGGGAAGATGTTGCTCAGCACCAAAGGATTTTCTTCCCAAGCCTCATCCCACCATCCAGCAAGTGATGGTCTACCATGTCTGATGGCTCAGGGTCCTCACTGCTTATCCCTACCTAAACAAGCAACCCCACCTTATCCCTGCCAAACCCCTTGTTCCACCTGCAAACTATAACTTCATGCAGGCCCTGACGTAGATCAGCTAAGTGCAAGTCGCATCCCTCTGTAGAGAGATGGATCCCATCATCCCTAAAAAGACAAGGCAGATTAAATCTAATTGCCTGATGTAAGCCCCACCACCATCCAAAACAGCCCTATGGACAGCTAAATCTAATTTGTGCCATGCTCTTTCAATCCTTGGGGGCTTAATTGGCCTTGGGATATGATATTATCCCATTCTTTAATTTAATTTTCAGGTTAGGAAATTGGGTGTGGGTGCAATTAGTCAGATATTTGGGCTTATTTATACAGAACTGTCCTGATGAAATAGTTAGGCTGCAAGCTTGTAATTGTTAGTTTGGTTACAGTGAAAGATTAACACACAAACATTTAAATTGGCAAGGGCCAATTTCAATTGTTGTGAATCTTTTATTTTAGATTATTTTGGTTATAGCATGTTACTGTAATAGGTAGTGATAAAATATTTCATCAACAAATGCAGTTTTTGTTTATTAAACTACAATATGCTTCAGCGTATCAGGTATTTCTTTTGTGATTTTGGTAACATGCATATCTTTTTACATTTAATAATTACATTTAATATCATTATTAATCAATTACATTTCTTTATTTGACATCTTATAGATAGTAAATTCTAACTTAAATCTGCCCGTCTGTCAGTGGAAGGCATGTATGTTTTCTGCGGTTGCCCTTTGCCAGCCGTCTCTTTTGACCCCTATAAAGGTGATACCTGGGGTTGAAGGAACCAGCTCCTACAAAAGCCATGCAAAGTCACACCCTCCTCCCTTGTACGAAAGCATGCCTGCACTGAGGGGAGAGGGGAAGTAGTGATTTCAGTCCCACCCCCTGGTCGTACAACTTTTGGTTTACTGCTCTCTGTAGCCATACACTCCTTTCTTGTTCTCTTCTTCCCCTCTCTTACAGGGTTTGCATGCTTATTGATTTTTTCATCCCCACCCCTGCTTGCTTTTTCTGGTTTTCCTCCCACAGGCCATTCTGCAGCTTCCTTTCATGGTTGCTCTCTTTTATTCCTAGTCCCTGATAGACCTCTCCTTATATGAGAACATCTTTTGCCATTGTAAATCCCAAATATACTGCAAGTAGGTTCCTTAAAATACTGTCAATGCCTAGCACATTTCAAGGGTTAATCCAATTAGTTGGGGGAAAAGTTAAGCCAAAAGAACTGATTCTATAAATGCTGGCATTAAACTGAAAGAAGGTGATTTTACCAAATTTGCTAGCTGCTTTTCAAGAATTGTAAAATGGTGTGCAACAATAATTTCCGCAGTCATAAAACTATTAAAGGACATTAAAACAGTACAAAAAACTTGGGAGATACTGAGCTGTGGAGAAGCAGAAGTAGCAAAAGGGACTCTTGAAGCCTTTGCCTTGTCTGAAGCCCTACTTGAAGTGAAAGAATACACTGCCTGTACACACTCAGAATTCGAGAGAGGTTATTTTCTCTCCTTTTGGAACAGGCACTGGGGAAGGGGGCAGGACTGAAACGGATTTGTGCTGCTTCTCTCCTTCTCTAAGGCCTGATGTGACATGTGAGAATAATCTTTTCTCTCCTAAATTTTCTGTGTGTCAGGGTGGGAGAAGAGGAAAGGTAACAGAAAGCAATGACTAGTTGTTAACCTTAGCTTAGGGTTGCTAGACTGCTCGGTACGGGTGGGGGTCTCCCACTTTCATGTGCTCCTTCCCCCAAAATCACCCCCTCTTACTGGCAGGAACCCGGAAATCATCTTGATGTGCCTACAAAGCCCAGAAGTGATGTAGGCGTGTTGGGCAATGCTCTGGTTTTGGGGCAAAACTCTATGATCTGAAGCAAATTCTACCATATAGTTTTGCCCAGAAAACCAGAGCATCACCCCCAACGTGCCTACATAACTTCCTGTTTACGTATACATGTCGCGATGCTCCTCCCCACTTTCGGAAAGGTCCTCTCCCTCCCCTGCTGGCAACCCTACCCTAGCTATATTCACAGGATTTTGCAGAGGTGACATTAAAAAAACTGATTGTGCCTTCTTTACTTATACTGATTTTATGCAAATTTTGATCATCACCCTCCTCTAAACATGGAAAAGTCACATTGATTTCAGTGGGAGAGTTTAGTATGTGCACTGACTGGATGGTGCTCTGCGTTTTTTATGTAAATGTATTGTGATTATCAATTGGGAGAGGGACTGACCAAAGAAGGCCAAAGCAGTGCTTTGCTGCGTGTAACCCTCCATCTCCAACATTTGTTCTTATGTTTGCTCATATTGCTGAATTTTGCTAATTCCTGTATTAAATCATCAAGAACAGGAAATTCATGTTCTGACAATTCTTTATTGAATTTTGTATGATCAATTTAAGACAGTGCAGATATTAAAAACAGCTTACAACAGTGATTTCATTAGGCCTGTTTTGACATAAATATGTTGCTGACAACTGTGTTCAGGTAAAATTTACTGAGAATGTCATCTGCACATGTTTTTTTGAAATGAATACAAATTATATGAATTAATTTCAGTCGAATAGTGGAAATGCCATTTGTGACAACAGGACCCATGCAGAAAAAGTTCCTTAAGATTTGTCTCTTTGGAGTACAGTGTTACATTTACATTTACATTCAAAAGAGAGCTAGAAAGTGTGATATGGATTAGAAGGAACAAAGAGAAAATGTAGGAAACTGGAGCGTAGAAGGAACATTTTACATTCACAGCATCTCCAACAGTGAATTTAACTTTTACTTGTTTAAAGCTAGCAAAATGTGGGTGGCTTGAATTAAACTTCTGCTGTATTGTGGCAAGTAATGGAATCTGTTTTTATTCCAGTATTGGGAGAGGGACTGGCCAAGGAAGATCACACTTTCCGTGCAGTGCTTTGCTGCATGCATCTTAAAGGGAAGCTACAGATTGTATCTAATGCTCTTTCTAAATCACTGACGGGCGAATCACTGGTAAGTGATAACCTTACTTTTAATAGCTGAACCAAGGTGTCTATAACCAGGTGTTTAGGTCAGCAAACATAAAAAGCAGAAAGCCACCAGAATCGTAGTATACTTGCTACACAACTGAAATAATATGGATCATTGTTCCATTAACGTATCAGTAAAACTTCTTTTTATCATCTCATTGGCACAGATGGATTATCTATCATCTTTGATATATTTCCTTTGATAAGGAAGGGGCTAACAATTATGGGGGTCTAGGTTTTACATTAGGGTTCATCAGCTTGTACTGCCTAATATGTGGTAAGGAAAAGATGTTGAGGTGAGGGAGGATGCCTGGAAGTTTGAGACTCAGTTCCCCTCATTCTGAACATATCATTAATGTCAGTCTGGCTACGCCTCAATTCTCAACAGGTGAGGATTAAACTGTCCTTGACTTTCAGTGTGGTCAATTGTTTCAGTGTAACTAATTATATTTAAGGTTTCACTGAAGACATTTCATGGTTAGGAAAAGCATTTTCTGAGAAACATATATAGGGCCTCCTGCAAAAGAGCAAGCATATGTTGGAAAAGTGATAAGTCATAAATTCTGCCTCTGTATACTTCTGATATTGACTGTTTCTAAGCTACAGAAAGTTTCCTTGGTGTGTGATTTAAAGAGAGAAATTGTATTTTTAAATTTTTTTGGACACAGCAGCTTGGATGACTGCCAGCATTTTTCTCAGACCGATTTCCCACAAGCCACTGCTCCGCGCTCGCTCTTCCCTTTGCCCCAATTGTATGTGTCAATTTCACACCATGTGCTGCATGGCGGCATTTTGCCCCACAGCTTTGCCCGATTTCCTCCGCATCTACTCAGTTCTATGAGGATTGAGTAGATGCGGGGAAAATTGGGCAAAGCTGCGGGGCAAAATACTGCTGCATAGCACATAGTGTGAAATTGACACGTATGATCGGGGCAAAGGGAAGAGCGAGTGTGGAGCAGCAGCTTGTGGGAAATCAGCCCCAGTGTATTTGTACCCTATCATAAACTGCTTTATAGTACCATGAAACATGGGAGATCAGCCCAATGCTGTGTTTAAAAAAATGTCCCTGAGAATGGTTCTCAACCTTGTAAAAGCTGGATAGAAAAAGTTATTTCAGTTTATATTCAAAATACTAAAGGACTAATGAGCATTATGTGATGGTGATGTTTTTTTCTTGCCAGAATGGAATGGTAACTAAAGATCTGACAAGGCTGAAAACACTTCTGGTTGAAACGGAGGTAAAACATGCACAATACTAGAAAAAAATAAATATCCTGTGTATGATGCTGAGTTTTATTAGGATGCTTTAACTGGCTTTTTAAAAAAACTGCAGTAAAGCATGCCTTAGGATTTGTTTCAGGTTTCTTTTGAAGAGACATAAGAAAGCTGAGAGCTGGCTTTTTGATGGATTTTAACAGGGTAGATGCTAGAGAGAGAATTTTTATACCTTTGTCTAATGGTAGTTATCCACTGTAGGCCTCTCGTGTCGTAAACAAGCTTCACACATGCTGCTAGCATTGATATATGCAATAGAATATTCTAGTCCTGTGCAAGGTTTTTTTTGCCAAGTCACAGCTGACTTATGATGACCCCCATGGGTTTTTCAAGGCAAGAGACATTCAGAGGTGGTCGGCCATTGCCTGCCCCTGTGTCACAACTCACAACCCTAGTATTCCTTGGTGGTTTCCCTTCCAAATACTGACTAGAACTGACCCTGCTTAGCTTCAGAGATCTGATGGGATCGGGCTAGCCTGGGTTATCCAAGTCAGGGTTTGTTCAGGAATTCATGGGCATAATTGTTGCTGAATCCAATATAGGTCAGGTGAATGTCTTACAGTACAATTCTATGCAGTTACCGCAATCTAAGGTCATGGAAGTCAATGGTGTAACTTGGCACTGGAGTGTACTGTTAGCTGTGTTTCCAAGTTTCCAGCTTCAAGGCTGGGATTCAAAGAAAGTCCATGTAGCAGGAGAGTAGATGAGTGATGTGGAGAGCCAATTTTCACCTCTCTGCAGCCCCTTATGCCATGTTAACTGCTGCTCTGGACACTTTCCTGGTTTTCAGGATGGGTTTTCAATGATAGGGAGTGTGATGTGGTAGAAAGGAGGACCTGGAAAAGCCCCACAATACATAGAAACATAGAGCTGGAAGGGACCTCAAAGGTCATCTAGTCAAGGGAAGTATCAACAGTATACTTGATTGTATAAGTCTCTGTTTTTATGAATTTTACTGTTAAAGTTTCCGCTACACCCCAGAATATTTAATTTTTTCCCCTTTTCCTTTTTTGTGGGAAATGGTATGTACGTAGAATGTATAAAACTTAATTTTAAAAGGTAATCTAGTCTAACCCCCCAGCACAACACAGGAAATTCACAACTACCCCCCCCACTCCCCCAGTGAAACCTGTTCTATGCCCATACGAAGGCAAAAAACCTCCAGGATCCCTGGGCCAATCTGGCCTGGAGGAAAATTCCTTCCTGAGCCCAAAGCGACAATTGGCATTACCCTGGGCATGCAAGAAAGGGCCACATGAGCCGAGCTCTGACTCATCCCTTCCTGCCCTTCCTCTCATGATTTGCCTAAGTTCACAGAATCAGCATAGCTGCCAGATGGCTATTGAGATTCTGCTTAAAAACCTCCAGGGAAGGAGAGCACATTATCTCCCAAGGAAGCCTGTTCCACTGAGGAACTGCTGTAGTTGTCAGGAAGTTCTTCCTAATGTTTAGCTGAAAACTCTTATGATTTAATTTCAGTCCATTGGTTATGATCCAACCTTCTGGTGCAACAAAACAACTTTGCTCCATCCTCTATATAACAGTCCTTCAACTACTGGATATCATATCACCTCTCAGTCATTTCTTCTTCAGGCTAAACATACCCAGCTCCTTAAGCCTTTCTTCGTAGGACTTAGTCTCCAGAACCCCCACCATCTTAATTGCCCTCCTCTGGACATGTTCCAGCTTGTCAAAATCCTTCTTAAACGGCAGTGGCCAAAACTGAATACAGTACTCCAAGTGAGTTCTAACCAGAGCAGAGTAAAGTGATACTATCACTTTGTGTGATCTACTTCTGTTGCTGTAGCCAAAACTCACATTTGCCTTTTAAGCTACCACATTATTCTGCTGACATGTTCAGTGTATGGTCTACTAAGGTCCCTAGATCTTTTTCATATGTACTGCTGCCAAGACAAGTTTCCCCCATCCTATAATTTTGCATTTGATTTTTCCTGCGTAAATGCAGAACTTTACACATCTCTGTTAGTTTTAGCCCACTTTTCCAGCCTATCAGGATCATCCTGTATCTTGATTCTTTCTTCTACTGTATTTGCTACTCCTCTCAAATCAGTATCATCTGTAAACTGAATGAACATCCCCTCTGTTCCTTCATCCAAGCCATTTATAGAATGTTGAACAACGAAGGGCCCAGGACAGATCCATGAGGCACTCCACTTATCACTCCTCTCCAAGAGGATGAGGAACCATTAACAAGCACTGTTTGGGTGCGATCTGTCAACCAGTTGCAAATCCACCTGACAGTAATAGGATCCAAACCATATTTTATCAGCTTGTCAACAAGAATATCATGTGGAACCTTATGAAAAGCCTTACTGAAATCAAGATAAAGTATGTCCACAGCATTCCCCCGATCCAACAAGGTAGTACCCCGATCCAACAAGGTAGTGTTGACAAGCTGTAACTCTCTCAAAAAATGATACGGTTAGTCTAACGTGACTTGTTCATGAGGAACATGTTTCTCTTTAGATCCAGTTCCTAGTTTGAAATTTTAAAAAACCTACCAGTTTAATGCAGAAAACTATTTAAATGTAATAGCATCTGTTGCTTTCAGGAATTTAATTGCTGTTTCATCAGTGACACTGAGGAAGTGTATATTTAATATCCTCTTTATATTTTTATATAGCTAGTGTTTGGAACTATATTTGAAACTTGTTTAAAAATCTTTTGTTGTTTGACTCATGTTTTAAGCAAATTCTTATAATTACAGGCGGCAGCTGGTAAAGTACCCTCTGTATATCATGTAGAAGATTTGGAAGAAGGTAAATAAAATAAACTTTTAAAATGTTGAAGGAGAGGTTATGCTCATCTGCCAAGATATTGCTTAAGCCATCCCCACCACCACCACATTTTGTGTCAGAGAAAACAATTATTGTTAGGGATAAGAAATAAGTTATATGGCCTATTACTTGAAGTGTTGTCATGAAACAAGGAGGCTTGCTTGCAGGAAATTGTAAGAATTACTTCGACTAGGACCTGGATCTTCCCACTGAGATTTTTATTAATTTAAAGGTAATATTATGAAATATAATGGCCACCAAATGTAACATCTGTATAGAATGTCTTAACTTAAGATGCTTGGGCTGTCCTATGGTGATTGAGAATAGGTGTCTTTAATACCCATACTGATCTGCTGAGCCTGGGCTTCTGAACTATTGACCCTCCCTTTTCTGTCACTAGTGTCCTGGGAAGAAAGATCAGAGTAGGGAAAAAATGGTTGTAAAGTGGCTCCTGACTATAGTTGCTCTTAATTATAGCAACTCTATTTGTTAAGCTACCCTCTGTAAAATTCTATTTGACAGAAGCTGGCGCTTAGGCAAGGGAGCATTTACTTTCCTCAGCCTGGCAAGTAGGGTAGCTAATAGACTGTTTGTCTCTAGCCTTGAAACTAATTATTTGGTCTGATTTTAAATATCACTGGTGCATCAGGAATTGTAAAATATTGGCAACCAGAAAAATAACCTGCCCATTATAATTGCACTGCAGGATCTCAGGATGGCTGGCAATTTCGGCCCCCACCAAGGGGAGTTACAAGTAGTGAGGAGTACACATTATGCAAAAGGTAAAGCAATACATTTTTCACTAATTTGCAATGTGTATCGATAGAGTTACAGTTTAATTAAAATTAAAACACATCATGAAGAGAGCAAGGCATAGAACTGAAGTACATATAGCAGTAAAGAACATCAATAATATTCAGCATTTGGCAGTATCCAAATAAGATTTTCACATATTACTTTTAACAATCTATTCCTCTGGCAGTTAACAAGCAGTCATTGATTGGTTGGGGACAAATCACTAAACATCAGGGCATTCTAAACTATTAGATTCAGAAATAATGCTAAACTTAAATTATTTTAATCTTTTTTCAAAACTGTAGCTCTACGTACATTTTCATTCTTCCACTATAACTGTTAAATCATGAAGGTCTACATCTCACTGAAGCTTGTATATTAGTGTATGCATACTCTGTGTGTGTGTGTGTGTGTTAAGTGCCATCAAGTCACTTCTGACTTATGGGGACCCTATGAATTACGTCAGTCTTAAAGTTGTGTAATTCCCCAGTAGTCATTATTTTTTGTCTTATTGATGTTCAGTTGTAATCCTTCTCTAGCACTTTCTGCTTTAACCTTCATAATAGTAGTTTCAGGTTTTCACTATTTTCTGCCAGCAGTGTGGTGTCATCTGTGTGTCTCAAATTGTTAATGTTCCTTCCACCAGTTTTCACTCCACCTTCATCTAAATCTAATCCAGGTTTCCTTATGATATATTCTGCATATGGACGGAAGAGATAGGGAAATAAAATAATCATTGTATGACACCTTTGCCAATTGGAAACCACCTCAAATGAGAAAGAAGAAGGTGTTTAACTCCCAGTCCTTTCTAAACTATGGAACTCTTCCTAGATTCCATACAGACTTACAGAAGACTAACCTGGTCCAAGCCAAATTCTTCTGTTGGGTCTAACTCTAAGTCCACCCATGTCCAAAACTCAGGCAACAGAAGTAACAAGCCTTACCCACAGCACACCTGGCACTAGGCCTCAGTTGAGGTCAGACTTCAACTCATCTGGCATAACTGAACTGCATCAATGTCTGATGCCTGGGTACAACAAACGTCAGGCAAGGTTATGCCATTGAGTTTACCCCTGCAGCTCAAGATTTCAGCTGTCAAGATGGAGGCAGCTTGATGTATTACAGATGTTTGCCATAGCTGAATCAGCATGATGGTACATTAAAGAATATTAATCAGTTTAAAAATATATACTCTCATTTATCAAATTCTGTGTTAAATTTGCTAAGATTTTTTCAGATTCTGTAATCCTTAGTTACCAGTGTGTTCCCTAATTAAGAAGCAATTCTGGCTTAAATTCTTGTTATGCTTCCTTTGTTATCAGCTTGGCCTGCTACAAGGCCAATTATTCCAGGGAGGCAGTGGAGCCCTTGGATGACCAAGGGGTAAAAGGAGTACTGAAGGATGATAGGGAAATGGCTGAGAAGCTAAATGCATTTTTTGCCTCCGTCTTCACTGTGGAGGATGAGAAGTGCTTGCCCACTCCAGAGCCGCTGAGTTCGGGAGGGGTGTTGAAAGACCTGAGTCAGATTGAGGTGACGAGAGAGGAGGTCCTAAAACTGATAAACAACTTAAAAACTGATAAATCACCAGGCCCAGATGGCATACATCCAAGAGTTCTGAAAGAACTCAATTGTGAACTTGTGGATCTCCTGACAAAAATATGTAATCTCTCCTTAAAATCAGCCTCCATTCCTGAGGACTGGAAGGTAGCAAATGTCACTCCCATCTTTAAAAAGGGTTCCAGAGGAGAGCTGGGAAATTACAGGCCAGTCAGTCTGACGTCGATACCGGGTAAATTGGTGGAAACCATTATTAAGGAAAGAATTAGTAGGCACATAGATGAACAAAACCTATTGAGGCAGACTCAGCACGGTTTCTGTAAGGGAAGATCTTGTCTCACTAACCTGTTAGTGTTCTTTGAGGGGGTGAACAAACATGTGGACAAGGGGGATCCAATAGATATTATTTACCTTGACTTCCAGAAAGCTTTTGATAAAGTTCCTCATCAAAGGCTCCTAAGCAAGCTCAAAAATCATGGGATAAAAGGACAAGTCCTTTTATGGATCAAAAACTGGCTAATTAATAGAAAACAGAGAGTGAGTATAAATGGGCAGTTCTCCCAGTGGAGGGGTGTAAGCAGTGGGGTACCACAGGGATCAGTACTTGGTCCACTGCTTTTTAACTTGTTCATTAATGATTTGGAGTTGGGAGTAAGCAGTGAAGTGGCTAAATTTGCGGATGATACGAAGTTGTTCAGGGTGGTGAAAACCAGTGAGGATTGTGAGGCACTCCAAAGGGATCTGTCAAAGTTGGGCGAGTGGGCGTCAACATGGCAAATGGGGTTCAATGTGGCCAAGTGCAAGGTGATGCACATTGGAGCCAAAAATCCTAAATATAAATACACATTGATGGGGTCTGAACTGGCAGAGACTGAGCAAGAGAGAGATCTTGGAGTTGTAGTGGATAACTCACTGAAAATGTCGAGACAGTGTGTGACTGCAATAAAGAAGGCCAATGCTATGCTGGGGATTATTAGGAAGGGTATTGTAAACAGATCAGCCAATATCATAATGCCGCTATATAAATCAATGGTGCGACCTCATCTGGAATACTGTGTGCAATTCTGGTCACCACACCTTAAAAAGGATATTATAGCTTTGGAAAAAGTGCAGAAAAGGGCAACTCGAATGATAAAAGGGTTGGAACACTTTCCCTATGAGGAAAGGTTAAAGCGCTTAGGGCTCTTTAGCTTGGAGAAACGACGACTGAGGGGTGACATGATCGAGGTTTATAAGATTATGCATGGGAAAGAGCAGGTAGAGAAAGAGGTACTTTTCTCCCTTTCTCACAATACAAGAACCCGTGGGCACTCCATGAAATTGCTGAGCGGTCGGGTTAGAACGGATAAAAGGAAGTACTTCTTCACCCAAAGAGTGATTAACACTTGGAATTCACTGCCACAGGAAGTGGTGGCAGCTACAAGCATGGACGGCTTCAAAAGGGAATTAGATAAGCATATGGAGCAGAGGTCCATCAGTGGCTATTAGCCACAAGGTATAGCTAGGGGCTCTGGGGCAAGTGATGCTCTGTCTTCTTGGTGCTTGGGGGGGGGGTCAACAGTGGGAGGGCTTCTAATGTCCTGGCCCCACTGCTGGACCTCCTGATGGCACTGGTATTTCTGGCCACTGTGTGACACAGAGTGTTGGACTGGATGGGCCTTTGGCCTGATCCAACATTGGCGTCTCTTATGTTCTTATGTTAATTTATTTGTTGGGTGCTGCCAGTGGAATTCCCCTCACTCCGCCGGTTTTTCTGCCATTTCTCCTCTGCTTCCTGCCCTAGAATGAATACCAAAGCCATTTTCAAGCTTGTGTGTTTTTTGGAAGCTGACATGGGGTGAAAAAGAGAATAGGAAGCGTGTGTTGCCAGACTGGAAGTTGTTTGGTTGATCTGACCCACTCCGGCTCCTCCTTTAGTTCTCTCTGAGTTCTGGACTTGGATATCTGGCACGGTCAATGCTCTCTCTAAGCTGTGGAGTCTTGTGAGCAAAAATTCTCCTTTGTGAGCTACTGGCATTAAAGTTGTGAGCGAGCTATTTGGCTGCTGCATAAATTAGTTTTCTCTGGAGCCATCCTTCCTGAGGAAAGCCAAAAATGTGTGAGCCGGAGGCTAAAAAGTTGTGAAGTAGCTCACACTAACTCATCTTAGAGGGTACGCTGTGCACAGTCCAGAGAAATTTCACTCCTCTGGGTATATCTAGCTACAACAGAGATATTTCATCAGCAGCTAGCCATCTCCTGGGGAGAGCCTTCTGCTTCTGTGTGTACATTAGCAAAGAGTGCTGAGTCATCAGCCAGCGTGGAGTCATCTGCTGTTTGAAGCACCTCACTGAGGATTTTTGAAGAGTGCTGAAGGGATTTGGAGTGTGGCCACATTTTTTTGTAAGGATTTTGGGAGTAGCTGAAATTTGCTGTCTGCTTTGAGAGTTGACTTTTGGAATGATAGTAAACTGATTCACCTGTGCCCAGCTCATCTCAAACTTTTCTGGACTTTCTTTTTTACTGGGAGAAGGAGCCATGGGGGCATATAAGTGACCAAGAGAATGGACTGAGTCTGTGCCCACCTGAAACTCCAAGCAATGTAGAACGGATGACTTTCTCAGTCTTCCTGATTCTCCTGAGTTCAGTGTTCCCACCTCTCACAGGTTTTCTGCTCTGGACGTAGCCGCTGAAACAGACACACCTCTGGCTGATACTGTTCCTAATGTCACTGCACTGGGACTAGAGAGCAGGCTAGTCTCAAGTGGGCCTTCCTCAGGTGTTCATGGGATGAGGAACGAGGGGGCTGCTGAATTTTCTTGCCAGGCAGCTAGGACAGTGAGCACTATCTTTAGCCAACTGAACTCTGTCCTCTCTAAGTTTAGACCATCTTATTGATGCAGTTACAAAGTTTATCTGCAGTAATTCCTTATCAGTGAAGTCATTAATACCATTCCAGTCCTTGTCTACTTCTGTCCTGAAAAGCGACTACAATAGGCTCTTGGTGTGATAAATACTAGCTAATTGGTGCTACAGTCCCATCACATATGTCTGAATGTTTGATTGGATTGTAGGACCTCCTTCTGGAACTCCGAATTTGACACAGTACAATTCTTAAAAGCCCATCAAAATATCAAAGGCACATTTATTGCCCTAAGGTCAGTTGAGACCTTTAACAGCTCCTTCAGGGCAAGAAGATGACTGTTATCCTTTGATGGTCCATTTATTCCAGCGCTGATTATGCAACGGAAAAACTTTCTGATTTCCAGAGGTGTTCTCCCTTCCCGAGTTTTTAAGACCATTCTATGCTCTCCTCTTTTTAGATCAGGGCTTTGAAGGGCCAAAACTGAAGTTATGTTTAAGAGTGGGCCTAGTGGCTCAGTTAGCCCTTCAGAGTGTGATCTCAGTAGTTGGGATGAACCTCCCACCCATTTGGAGCCTAAGGTAGGGGATTCCCTGTCAACATATCCTATTGAGACAGATTTAATTAACTCCTTCAGGGCTCCCACTGGTGGAGAAAAAGTCTGTTTCTGATAAGCTTGAGCAATTGAGGACTAGTCTCTTGGAGATGAACGACCACACCCAGGATCCTATCTCTCTCTCTCACACACTGTTATTGTAGTTCACCCAGAGATCCCTTTATTGGCCAAACATCAGTGGAACCTATTGTTATTAGATGCGCCCCTTCAATGGCAATCAGCCACCCTATATAAAGATTATGTTTCTGCCCATCCTCAAATAAACTCTAGACCTTCTGTAGACTGGCTTTTTAATTGCGGTTTAGAGAATCATGGACATTGGTACAGTGGGCCCTCGTCCTGTAGGCCCCAAAGAGCCCTCTAATTGGACCTCTGCCCATAAACAAAAATGGATCAATCTTAGTGGATTCTAAAGAAAGTGTGGACAAAATAGAGAAACTAAAGTGACAGAGACCCAGAGTGAGCATTATCTAAAGTGTAACTCATGGAACGTGACTGGATGGTCAAATAAAATCCAGGACCCCACATTCTTACAGTTCATAAACAATGATGATGTAATTTTTATCCAAGAGACCTGGTTAACATCAATATTGACATTAAATGGTTTACTCACTTGCACACTCAATGCCACCCTCCATTTACTAAAGGATGCCCTCTTGGGGGTTTGCATGTTTGATTTCTACATCAGTGAAGTGTGGTGTAGCATTGCTTCCTTCCTTAAGATCCTTAGCAATGGCTTGTCTTTTTACTTTTAAAGATCAGGTTATTCTGGCTCTAAATGTATATATTCCTCCCCATTCTTCACCCTTTTGTTATGAGAAATGTTGGCCTGACATGGAAAATTACATCTACAAACTTGAGGTTAAATATCCCAAGACACAAATAATACTGTAGGTGACTTTAATGCTCGCATTGGGAATGGTAGCTTAAAGGCCAGGGGAAAATACCTATGATTATGATATTTATAGTGTCAGGAGGACAACAAAAGGCTCCTTGGTTAACAAACATGGGATAATATTAAGCCATTTGATCACCAAGCTTAGCTTTGTAATATTAAATAGTAACTTAGAGGGAGACAAACATGGGAAATTCACTTCTTATAACCAGAAGGGTGCAAGTGTGATTGACTATATACTAATATCACCATCTCTTTGTGCTAATATATTACACTTTGACGTAGGGTCGCTTCCAGAAAGTGACAATCAACCACTTATCTGTATTTCTTTTTCTGAAGCACTATGGGATTGTGGGACATCAGTGCCTCATTGAAATTACAGCTAATACTGGTTTGAGATGCACCTATACGCCTCAAAATGAATTGTAGCAGGTGCTAGACAGTGAGCCACTTTTCAGATCAGGAAAAATTTATTTTAACAAAAGACACAGAGACTGCTCTGACACTATATGGAGAGCTAATTGAATCCTTGAGGCTTTTCCAGTTTGGTGTAGTGGTTAAGTGCACGGACTCTAATCTGGGTGAACCGGGTTTGATTCCCCACTCCTCCACTTGCACCTGGCTGGATGACCTTGGGCAAGCCATAGTTCTGGCACAGCTGTCTTTGAAAAAGAGCAATTTCTGTCAAGAGCTCTCAAAGCCCCACCTACCTCACAGGGTGTCTGTTGTGGGGAGGGGAAGGGAAAGGAGTTTGTAAGTCGCTCTGAAACACCTTTGGGTAGTGAAGGACAGGGTATAAATCCAATCTTCTCCTCCTCCTAATCATCATCATCATCATCATCTGGTAATTGTATAAAGAGAAACACTGATAAGAATTCCAGAATAATTGTTGTGCAGTTTAACTGCCTTCCCTTGGCTCGCCCGGACGCCCCGTGGCTGCGGGGAGCCCAGGTAAGCTGGCCCTTGGACAGGCCAGGGAAGGCGCAGGGAGGCATTTAAATGCCTCCCCGATCCTTCCAGGCCCCCCTGGCCGTCCCGCCTTGGAGTCGTCGAGGGGGGTCGCTCTCCAGGTCTTCCCCCTCTAGCCACACATGCAGAGGTTTTGGCTGTAGTGGGCATGGCCAACTCTGAAGCCAGCCATTCCTGTGCGTTCCTGCCCAAAAATAGTCCTGCTTTTAATGATGACTTTGTATTTTAATACTTCCTGTAAAAATGTCCAATTCTTTATTATTTTTCAAATTTTGTTACACATTTCTGTTTTACTTCATTATTTTCTGCCAGTAAAGTGCTGTCATCTGCATATCTCAGATTATTAATATTCCTTCTACCAATTTTCACTTCATCTAATCCAGTTTTCCTTATGATATGTTGTGCATGTAGATTGAAGAGATAGGGAGATAAAATAATCATTGACACTTTTGCCACTTGGAAACCATTCTGTTTCTCCATGTTCTGTCCTAATAGTAGCCTGCTTTCTGGAGTACAGGTTGTGCATCAAAAGAATCAGAGGCTGTGGCACACCCGTTTCTTTAAAACTAACCATACTTTTTTCACATTCCACAACCTGATTCTTTTCTGAAATGTGCTCCAGTAACCAATGTAACTCTTCCTTTTCTGAATCCAGTTTGAACATATGGCATTTCTTGTTCTGTTTATAGTAACAGTCTTTGTTGTAAGATCTTGAGTATCCCTTTACCCACGTGAGAAATTAGTGGTATGTTCTGATAATTACTGCAGTCTTTGATGTCTCCTTTTTCTGAATTGGAATATAGATTGTGTGTTCCCATTCTGTGGAGCATTGTTTTGTTTTCCGTATTTCGTGGCATATTCTTGTTAAGATTTTGATGGACTCAATTTATGTGACTTGGAATAGCTGTATTTATATCCCATCTACTCCTGGTGATTTGTTTCTCCCAATTGCTCTCAATGCAGCTTTTACTTCACATTCTAAAACTATAGATTCTTCTTGGAAGGAATCAGTCGTTCTTTTATCTCTTCTGTATAGTTCTTCAGTGTATTGTTCTCATCTTCGTTTATTTTGTCCTGTTCGCTTAATGTTTTTCTCTATTTATCTTTCAGTATGCCTAACTGTGCTTTAAATTTTCCTTTGATTTCTTGGATCTTGTTGAACAGATCTCTCTTTTTTGTTATTCTCTTCTATTTCTTAACTCTGGTTATTAAATCAAATCAAATCAAATTTATTATTACGGTTCGTGACCAGCACAAGTTCAGTTACAACAATGTACATGAATCTGATAAGTTTTAGGAAATACACAATATTTAAAATTACTGAGTGGCCTATGCATTCTTAAAATCACAGAACAGATTGAACAAAACATCTACATTTTATGATTCAGCTACATTCTGTGTTAATTCCCTGTGAATTCTGCATGATGCTGCAAGAAATCTGGCACAGGGGAGTATGAGCTGAGGATTTGTGTCTGAAAGGAACGTCTTCGTAATTTCAGATTCGGAGCAGGTAGAAAACCTCCCAAGCAAGGGTGCAATAATCTTCGCACGGATTTCCTGGTAGAAACGGCAGTGAAGCAAGATATGCTCATTTGTCTTGACCTTCCCTGCTCCACACGGGCAAACCCTCTCTGCTAATGGGATCTTCCTATAACGTCCCTCCACTACCGCGGAGGGGAGTATATTCCATCTAGCCATAGAGTAAGCCCTGCGGTGGGACAGGACCTCTAACAGCGATAAGAGGCTGCTGGAATTACAACGTATCTAGTGTTCTTTGACTCCAGGAAATTTGAAACTCTGCTGATGTCTCCCTGCCTTTCAGTATCCTATATCCTTTGCTTGACCAGGGCCTTTGCTTGATCTAAGGGCATTTTTAAGAGAAATTCTGGGGAGAAGGCCTAGCATATTCACTTTGTGACAGACTGCCTTTAACCAAGTGGATCGAAAGCCATCCCAGAGAATTAATGATGTAAGGTCTTGAGAGGAATGGTTTATCTTAAGCCATAGTTTAATAGATGCAAGGGTTACCCTAGCCTCTAATGTAATCATACCGGAATCTAGACGCAGGCTTGCATTCGATAAACATCTGGGGAATCAAAATACTGCTCTTAAAATTTTTGATTGAGTTCTTTCTAATGGGGCAAAACATGAAGTTGTTGGGCCTAACATTGTCCCATACAGAAGTTGGGAAACCGTTTTGGATTGATATAATCTGAGGGTTGCTGGAATATATTGTCCGCCGTTTTTATAGAAGAATCTTAGAATAGCCTGTACCGATTTTTGACCTATATTGGCCACGTAATCATTTTGGGCCTTCCTTGCCCCAGAAGACTGGATCATCACACCCAAATATTTAAAACTCATTACCTGCTTGATTTTATGGCCATTGATGCTCCAAGCCCTAACTTTAGGTCTTTTACCAAAAGACATAATTTTAGTTTTTTGGTAATTAATCCCTAGGTGGTTCGTGTTACAATAATGACTGAATGTCTTCAATGTCCTTCTAAGGCTAACAGGGGTCCTGGATAACAAAACTGTGTCATCGGCATAAAGTAAGGCAAATATCTTCTGCTCAGCTAGAGTAGGGGGTCAGAATCAACGCTGCTTAGGCTACTGATCATGTCATTGATATAAAAAATAAATAGTGAAGGAGCCAAAATGCAGCCTTGTTTTACACCTTTTGTGGTTATGATAGGATTAGTAAGAAGTCCATTTTTGTTACACCTAATTTGGAAAGATGAATTAGAATACAGGGCCCGAATCAAATATATAGATCTAATCTATAGATGTGGCTCCCAATTTGTCCCATAACCTTTCCCTAGCTGACTTTTTTAAATCAATAAAGGCTGCGTACAACGAAACTGCATTCTTGGCAGCATATTTGGCTATTAGATGTTGTAAAATCAGACTGTGGCCGATGGTAGTTCTTCCTTCCCTGAAGCCAGTTTGCTCTTCCACTAGAAAATTCTCTTGTTCCATCCGGCTCTTGAGTTTATCTAAGAGATGACTAGCATAAAACTTGCCAATTGTACTTAGCAAACTGATTGGTCTATAATTAGCTGGGACATCTTCTCCTCCCAGATTTAAAAAATGGAATTATAATCGCCTTCCTCCAATCATCTGGCATTTCCCCAGATGAATCGATTCAAGATGGCGGCGGCAGCTCCCCCGAGTTAACAGCAATTTTAGACCTGCTACTTTTGCCAGTTCAGGGGTAAGATAAAAGAAGAACCTGTCTACCTCTGTGGAACTCTGTGGAATATGCTGGAAAACCCTTTGTTAAGAACAGCTTGCTGTGTGAAGAACCGGCAAAGATTCTTTCCCTCTCGGCGTGGCCTAGCCCTGAGAACGACGGCCTGGGAACTACGCTCCAGAGTACAAATCTCTCAGCTGGTAGACCTGCCTCCAGCCGGCAGCACAGGGTCGTGGAGCATTTCTTCTCTCACGGCCCGGGTGGACGTTCTTTCCCCTGTCTTGGAGACCCTCCCGAGTCCCCCCGAATTTCAGCTTCTTTGCCACTGGAGTGGCCCAGGTCCGCCGGGCTTGGGGACCATTAGCCCCTATGAGAATAACTGTGGCTTACCAGGCTCTGTGACGCAGCGCCGGGGTTTCCCGGTGTGTGCAAGTCAATCGGGAGGGCTGTCGGTTGTGTGGAGGCTGGGGAAGAGGCGACTTGGAGCGGCAGCGCAGCTGAAGGAGGTGTCGGGGAGAAGTCGGC
>NW_015173129.1:1469228-1487265 GCF_001447785.1 Gekko japonicus
ACTGGATCATCACACCCAAATATTTAAAACTGCTCAATTTTATGGCCATTGATGCTCCAAGCCCTAATTTTAGGTCTCTTATCAAAAGACATGATTTTAGTCTTTCAGTAATTAATCTCTAGGTGGTTCGTGTTACAATAATACCTGAATGCCTTAAATGCCCTTCTAAGACCAACAGGGGTTCTGGATAACAAAACTGTTTCATCAGCATAAAGTAAATAGCGAAGAAGTCAAAACACAGCCTTGTTTTACACCTTTTGTGGTTATAATAGGATTAGTAAGAAGCCCATTTTTGTTACACCTAATTCGGAGACATAAATTAGAATACAGAGCCCAAATAATGTATAAGAGCCTCTGATCTATAGATGTGGCTCTCAATTTGTCCCATAACCTATCCCTAGCTATGGAATCAAACGTGGTTTTAAATCAATAAAGGCTGCGTACAATGAAACTGCATTATTGGCAGCATATTTGTCTATTAGATGTTGCAAAATCAGACTGTGGCAATGGTAGTTCTTCCTTCCCTGAAGCCAGCTTGCTCTTCCACTAGAAGATTCTCTTGTTCCATCCAGCTCTTGAGTTTATCTAAGAGATGACTAGCGTAAAGCTTGCCAATTGTACTTAGCAAACTGATTGGTCTATAATTAGCTGGGTCATCTCTCCTCCCAGATTTAAAAAATGGAATTATAATCACCTTCCTCCAATCGTCTGGGATTTCCCCAGATGAATTGATGTAGGTAAGGAGAGAAACCAAAGGAGAGGCCCACCATTCAATGTTATCTTTTAATAATTTTGCAGGGATGTTGTCTATACCTGGGGCTTTTCCTCTCTTAAGTTAGCCAGTGAGGGACTTGATTTCCTTTGCTGTGACTGGGGGCCATTCTGGTAGATCTTCCGGCTTTTGAAGATGAAATACTTGAGGAGCTGCAGCATGCAGTTTCCGTAAGTACACCTCCCACGTGTCAGCCGTAATTAGGGAATCTATAGGGGAGGATCCCTTATAAGAGTGTCTAGATATCAGTTTCCAAAAGGTTGAAGAGTTTTTGTCTCTGGATCACTGGATTACTCTGTTCCATAAATCCATTCTATCAGCTCTCTTCTTTGATGCCACTAATTTTTATAGGATTTCTTTAATAATTACAGATGGCAAGAGGAGCTTTGGATATCTACTCCCATGGCGGTCTTGTGTGCCTGATATGCGCGTCTAAGCTCTTTTTTAGCTTCTTTGCAGTCCTTATCAAACCATTGTTTTGAATGCTTCATCGAGATCTGTAATTGTGTAGTGGCATCTTGTACCAGTAATGGTTTCAATAGCTGGAGGATATTATCATAAGGAATCAGGGGATTCCAATCCTGGGAAGTGTCCATAATGGCTGTTCTGCACCCACATGCATCCTTGTCCTCCAGAAGTGTTTTCAATCTCAGTGCTAGGCGGTCTGTCCATTTGGCCCGGCATCCTGGTTGTTGGGCAGGTAATATAAATGGCCCTGGTTGGACATTAGAACATGTCAGCTGAGTCAGTGGGGCCAAACTAAGTAAAAGGGGAAGATGATCACTTTCAAGTTTAGGGAGGACCTGGAGATTTTTTTCCTAGGTAACAGGTTTTCACTAACTAGCAGATAGTCAATGGTGCTGCATCTTACTCCTGCCATGAAAGTAAATTCCCCTGGATGATCTCCCTGGGTAGAACCATTTAATATAAAGAGGTTTAATCTTTTGGCCAGTTTGGCTAGACAATAACCCACATAATTTGTCTTGCAGTCTTTAAAGGACCGTGGAAAATGAGTAAAGGTCCGTTTGTCCTCGGTGTCAACTGTCAATGGTTCATATTTGGCAATGAGTGTATCGTCATTTAGGCCCAGCCTGGCATTGAAGTCACCTTCCAGTAAGATCTTATCTACTGGATTATCAATAATAAGGTCTTCAATGTAGTGCTCTAAATCCTCCCAGAGCTTCATGGTATTCGTTTTTCTGTGTTGAGGGGGATGATATACATTTACAACTATAAGTGCCTCGGGGTGAGTATGAAAGAGGACTGCCATTGCTTGTTCATTCAAGGATTTCAATGGTGTACACTTTACTCATAGTGCAGTGGATATTAATATTCCCAAACCCCCTTTTAGCCTTCCAGGACCAGCACCAGGAATAGCCCCAATATTAAAAGAATGATATCCATCAATTAAAATATCATTTGCTGTCCATGTCTCTTGAAACAAAAGAATATCATAATTCCGATGGAAGAATGAATTATAATAGTTCTCTTTGTCTCTAAGTGCCAATAGCTGGAAGAGTCCATTTAGTCTTCTCATTCTCTTTCTGTCATCTTTTACTTTTGCTTCTTGTCTCTCTTAGGTAGCAATTTGAAGAGTCTTATCAGCTGTCCGTCAAGGCTTTTCATTACTTTTGGCTACAGGAATAGTCTTTGCACATTCTTCCTTGATAATATGTCTGATTTCAACCCTTAGTTCTCCTGGCTCATGTTCACTTGTACTGAGTAATGCAAATCTGTTCTATACAGGGTCTTTAAACTCTTCAGAAATGTTGCTTAGGTTGTGTTTTGGCACTATGACAGTTTTGGTGTTTTTCTTCAGCTTTATTCTAATTTTCAATATTAACCATTCATGATCTGTACCACAATTGGCCCCTGGCCTTGTTTTAGCAGAGAGAATAGCGCTTCGCCATCTTCTGCTTCCAATTATGTAATTTATTTGATATCTGAATTTGCTGTTGGCGGTTAGAGACTATACCTATATTTCTGCGGCTCAGAACTCCTATTGAAGAATAGATTTATTCTTGGTCCCATCTTATTTTCAAGATATGTTGCCAGAATAAATATAGAACCCATGACATATGCATACTATGCCCCTATATCTATGGAAATCAGATTTAGCAAACCTAAAAGAAACTGTTGGAGACTAGATGTTGAACTTTTGCTAAATCCTGATATAAAGTTAAAACTTCAATCTGTCCCCAGTAACATTATGGAAAGCTGCCAAGGCATATTTTAAAAGGATGGAAATTAGTGTTTTAGCCAAATAAAGAGAGAAAAAGAGAATAAAATGTCTAGATCTGATTAAAAAGGTTTAGATGTGATTGGAGACTCAACACACAAACAACTCAGAATCTGGAAGGTTATAGTAGACAAATTCAAAGAGTAAACAGAATGAACTAGATGTGAGTAAAATAAACAAACTGATATTATTTACTAAACAGTGGTGCTATGAATTTGGAAATAAAGCCAGGGAATTACTTGCTTGTAGCCTTTATATATACATATATTTTAAAAGTACAGTCAATGCTATAAAATGTAATAGTTTTATAATAACCACACATACAGATTCTATGCTACAGGAGTTTGCTGAATTCTATCAAAATGTATTTTCTTTGCAAAATCAAAATAAAGCCAATATTGATAGGTTTTTGGTGGAAACTAATGTTTATTGTCAGATAAGGATATTTCTCTGGAGCCTTTAGCAATTAAGATTAAAGAATCTGAGAAGATAGCAGGCATTAAATTTGGTTCATATCATTATAAAATTAAGCTTTTTGCGGACAATATTGTATTATTTTTATCTACCTCTAGGCTAGACCAGAAAAGCATTATAGACTCCTTCTCTAAAGTAGCTGGTTACAAATTGAATATAGAAAAGACTGTCGCTCCTTTGGTGAATATGAGTGCTTCTGACCTGCCTCCTCAGAACTGGCTATCTAATATAAATTTAAAATCTAGACTAGTTACCTATTTATGAATTAAAATTGGTAATGGATTTGCAGAACTATGGAAAAACAACTTGAAGGGTGTTATAGCAGACATTATGGATAAATTAGAGCTCTTTGGGAGTCCCTTAACCTGTCTATACTTTAATATGTTAGTGCAATTAATATGATGGTGATCCTGAAGGTGATGTACCTTAATAATCTGCAAGAAAAGTTAAAAATCCTGGCAATGGATGATTAACAAATTTATCTGGCAAAGTAACAGGCCTAGAATAATATGGGAAAATGGAGGCCTAAGTATTCTCAGTGGGCAAATGTATCACGATGTAGCATTAGTATCATGGTCTTCCATATCGGCACTAGCAGACAATGACCCTTCAGCATTTAGAACAAGTGCGTGAAAATGCCATTATAAATATTTCTTTGGATTAAAAAAACCTGAAAGGAAAAAAGTTTACAGTTCAAGTAACTTTATCATAACTCTGTTAGGTTCTTGAGTAGCTACAGAAATCAAGTGTCACCAGAAATTTCACCACTAGTATCTGCTGTATGGGTTCTCAGTCATCTTCAGTATCACCAGTTAGGGGCACTAATTAAATGGGAGAAATCAAATTTGGATAGGTATGCATTACTAGTGGATAATAACAGGGTGGTTACATTTCAACAGATCTCCATAACAAGTAACGGTCAAATGCAAATATTTGAATTTCTACAAATACAACATTATTTGTACAAGTTAATTACAAGGTATAATATATTGAGAAAATTTACTGAATTTGATAAATTACTGACACAGGACAGCAAACATCTCTTATCTAGAATATGTAGCATACTGATTAGAACCAGTGTGAGCTTTAATCCTACTTTTCAGTACAGATGAACAAAGGCTCTAGGCTATGCAATGTCAAACAAAGTCAGGAAATATATCTTCTCACATGCTGTAATTTTTCAGTGTGCTTGGTACTGAAAGAGCATATCATGAAAATGATGCATCAGTGCCATCTTATCCCTCCTTTATTAGCCAAATCGGGTACAGGTCAGTGCTAGTATTGCAAAAATCTAATGCTGACTTTATGCACATCTGGAGGTGGTGTCCATGTACAATGAAGTTTTAGGGTAAAAAAATGAAAATTGTAAAAGTTGGGCTTAAAATAGACTTTCGATTAAAATCAGAGGTAATATTACTTAATTTTATGTCAATAGTGGCAAGAAAATTTCAGGTAATTCTCTTAAATGTAATCATTGCAATCTGTTTGGGTTTTGCAAGATTTTGGAAGCAACCTGCTTATTCAAATACGCAACTATAGGCAGGGAAATTAAAAGAGTTGTCAGCAATGATTAACTTGTTTTTAATGTGGTAAGAATATTAAAGTTATTGAGGTATTATGCTATTAATTAATTAGATAAAGGTAAAGGTAAATTGCTCGAAAGCCAATTGAATCCGACTCTAGGGTTGCGGTGCTGATCTCCGTTCTCAAGCCAAAGAGCCAGTGCTGTCCAAAGACGTTTCTGTGGTCATGTGGCCGGCATGACTAAACGCCATGGTGCACGGAACGCTGTTTCCTTCCCACTGAAGTGGCACCTATTTATCTACTTGCAATTTCTTGCTTTTGAACTGCTAGTTTGGCAGGAGCTGGAACTAGAGATGGGAGCTCACTCCATCATGTGGCACTCGGGTCTCGAACTGCTGAACTACCGACCTTCCAGCCTGCAGTTCAGTGTCTTAACCACTTGAACCACCGCAGCTCCTCAATTACTTAGATACCTAGATACAAAGCTGTAACTTTAAAAAAGCTTCCCTCCCTCATCCTTGTTTTTTCTGTTAAAAGAAAAACATATATGTGTGATTTATGATATAATTTTTAAAAAGGAAACGCCTCTCAACATTTCCTGTACTATTTATTATTGGGAAGGGAAGGGAAACTTTTGATCTCTTAGGTAGTTTTAATTGTTGCTGGCATCTGAGGGCTTCATTGCTTTAGCTAGTAACCCTACAGAGGGGGTGGTCACATGCGTGAGATAAAGGGGGGGGAAGCAAGGCTATTTCCTTCAGAGGAATTTGACCCGCAGTTGCGCGATCACACAGTCCTTGGAAGCTGCGGGCACAGCCTGCCACTGTGTGATTAGACGCAACCGCGGGTGAGTCGGGTTTTTTTTTGCTGTTTGTTTCCGATGTGCTTAAAAGAGGAATTGATTAATCGCATCTCCGCACTGAGGGGCTCCCTATGGAGTTTGCGATGATGCGCATACTGAGAAGGGGGGAAGAACAATAGCACAGGAAACTCTGTCCATGGCCCATCACAACCCGTTTACTACCGGATTTTCCCCGGTGTCTTTTTACTCTGCTCCTGTGGCGGAGCAAATCAGGTTGCTGATGGGTGTGGGGCACTTCCCAGATGTTCGTGTCTGATTGCGCCCTTTAAATCCACCTGGCATTCACATCTATGGTGGGTCTAATTGAGCGTGTGATCGCGCCCTGAGGGTTTTTTTTTTTTACTGCTGGGAGGGGATGTGACGTGCTTGAGCTTTCTGTGACCTGCCAGGTGCCTTTGGTGCTCCTTCTTTCCAGTTTATTGATGAGTATGTACTACAACACATATTTTAAACATATTTATCAGCCACCTTTCTACCTCAAGGCACCTTACAATATTAATAAAAACATAAAATAGATTACATGATTACATTAAAACACAGATTACATAAAAAAGACATACAACCAAAATTTAAAATCCCAATATAGGACTGCTTTAATCAAATGCAGCCCTAAATAAAACTGTCTTCAGTTACCTTCTAAAGATCAAAAGTGAGGGGGCCAGGGGCATCTCCCAGGGGAGGTTTTTCCCAGTGGGGCTGCCACACTGAAATGACTTACTCTCATGTACCCACCACATGAGCTTCTTTGATTGATGGGACAGTCAGGAGGGCCTCTCCTTGTAATTTGACAGTCCTCAGCTAAGACCTACATCCCTTGCTTTTGATACTTCACATATGATTATTGCTAAGTTTATTGATTCACATCTTAACAGTCAGTGTCTAAAACACACAAATACTTGCTTGGCCTTAGACTGAGTTTTAGCTGCTGTTCATAACTTCCCTTGATGAATTTCATTTGGTAAATCCATTTGGTAGGGTTCCATGCTTTGATAGATAATTCATTGATATTAAATCACTACTGATGAGCTAAAAATGTTGCTTGTCTATTGAATTTAGAGCAATCCATCTGTAAAAGGAAGCTCGTGCAATGTCCTTGATGCTTAAAATGCTGCTTTAGAAGATTTTCTAAGCAACAAATGTCACATACATACACACACATATATACATATATATAAAACAAAATTTTATATTTTACGTAGATATTATTTTATATTTATATTTTATATATTATATGAAAAGCCATTTTCATGTAATACATTCAAAATATATTACTGTGTAGTTCTGTTTCTTTTAAGTAGTATATTGGTAAATTGTTTAAAAGCAAGTAATGTAGTAAAATGTCTTTAATGTCACAGGCCTAATATCTGAATGTAGTGTAAGCAATCAGCAGTCTATCCAAGAGCACAGAAGTGGCCCCAACTAATTTATATCAGTGGTGCTGCTCTGGAATCAGTGGGCCATACACTGAGTCCCTGGCAATAAGCAGTTGTAAAAATTACTGTCATTATACAAGAGAAGTAGAGGAAACCATGTTGATACTGGGTTTGGAAAGTATTTGTATAGTATAATACATACAATATGAGCCTGAAATAAACAGAGAGGACCACATGGTGTCACTGTCACTCCAGAAAACTTAACTGGAATGATTGCATGTTGGTACTATTATAATGGGCTCTCTGTGTATGTGACATGTATCTACTTGAAATTAAAACTTTTAGAATAGTGGTATAAAATAATACATGCACCAGGTGGACAAATACAGGACCATCTTTTGTTGAAAAAACTATATCTCGCCTGCCTCTTGTAGAGCTGTCCCTAAATGTTCAGAGCATATTTTGGAATAAACAGTGTTGTGGCCAGGAACCAAGGAACTACTTTGAAGAGTAGACCTTCATGCTTTAACAGAACTTGCTTTGGGAATTCTGCTAGTGTCAAAAGCCAGGCCCATGGTGCTTTCTGTTTTTGAAATCGAAGCCCAAATCCATCTTGGATATGTGCAAGTAGTTGCATCTTTCTGAATTCTGTATTATACTTCGTTGGCAAATCCAAAGTTCAAACTCAAATTCTTAAAAAAAACCTTTGCATTTGGGGAGTATTCCTAATTGGAAACTGTAAGGGATAATTTGCTTTTCCTATTTTGTGTAGATTTTTAGAGCAAGGGATCTGCCGGTATGGTGCACAGTGTACCTCAGCACATTCCCAGGAAGAGCTAACAGAATGGCAGAAACGATATGCTTGCCGGTTGATAAGATTAAAACAGCAAAAGGAAAATGAACAGTGTTTGGGAAGTTACATGGAATCCTTGATTGAAAAATGGATGAATTCGTTATCTCCCGAGAAAGTGGTAAGCAAAACCATAGAATTTTAGATTTAACAGAAGAGCCTGTCTTTTGGAGCTATCTGCTAAACCTGATTGAATGATCTAACTCTCAAAGTACCATTGAAAATTTTAACATTATGTTTCTTTTTGGAAATAACACTGCTAAACAATCCTGATCTTTGTTTATACAGTTGGGAACTTTAAAATTTTATTGAAGAGATGGAGATTTTACCTCGGTATTGAGTCCCTACTCAGTAATGTACCAGATGTACCAGATAACTTAAGATCTAAAAAGATATACCTTCTTCTATAATGGGATAGGAGTGTATTGATACAATGAATACTTGATGGAAAGTAAAAATATTGCTCCTGCCAAGATCATTTTGGTCAGCATTTTCAGGTTTTTGCACTTGCCATCCATCCAGTCTCCCATCTTAATGTTCATGAGTACTTACAAGTACCTACTGGGTACTCTTAATGTTCATGAGTACCTACTACTGGTGAACTCTCTAGATTCAGATGAGCACATAGTAAATAAGATGTGACCAGCTCGACTTACTAATGACACACAGGGAGTTTTCAGTCCAGTTGTTGCTGAGTCAATTTAATATGCTGAGAAAGAAAAGGGACATGGAAATTGTTGACTGAAATGACAGATCAATAGAAACCTGGAACATGTATTCCTGATGATGATTTAATCAGAAGTGTTGGGATTTCTCATAATGATTTTTTTATCCTAACAGAGATTTTAAAAATTATAATAATTCATTCTGTTGAGACTATCTTTAACAGTTGAAGGACCAGTCATATGTTTCACATTGTACATACTACCTCTTTACTCTTTAGCAAACGACTTGTTTTTTGGTGCTCATACCACTACTCGCTGAGTTTGTCTAGGTGCATGGTAGGAAAACGTCTGTGTCCTTATAAAGCAACAAATTATATCTCTTTGGTATTTGCTGTAGTGCAGGTTGCCATGGATGTAAGACACTCCCTTCACCATGGACAAGACAATGGGGCCGTTATATTTATTGTTTTAACCAGATAGTAAAGGTCCCAACCCAGAGGCCCCTGTAGTGTTGCAGAGGTCTCTGAGCTATCTCCCATTTCCTGTAGTGGAGTGGCTAAAGAGGAAGAAAAGTACAGTTCTCTCACTCTTTTAAGCTTCTATGGTCCTGGAAGGACTGAAAGATGCTCAAGAGGTACTAACTCCTGTTCTGCAGTTGTGTCCAGGTTCATTGATGAGAGTAGTGCCCAGAGATGTCAGTGTATCACAGGGGCTGTATGGCACTTTCCCATTTCTTGGTTGGGGAAGTGCTGTGGGGAAGGAGTTGGCAGAGTTTGGCTCTCTTGTGCAAGAGTTGCACTCTACTTCCTCTAGATGACTCTCTCAATGAGAGACATTGCAAGGCCCTCTACTAAGATCTCCTACTTTTGATGGGTGTGGATAGCCCCCCCTCTAGTTAGAGGTGGACGTTCTGCTGGTAAACTCAATGTATGACCAACTGTGCTGGCCCAGAATTCAACAATGCATGTAGATATATTTTTGAAAATAGTGAGCTTTTTATAGTGATTCAACAGGGATGAAGCTAGTATAAGATAATGATGTAGGCAATGTTGTTTCAGATTCATGCTATTGAAAACTCTCCCTGATATGTGTTGTGTGTGTGTGTGAGAATATAAGCAGAGCAATACAAATTATGATTGAATTGGTTCTCTAGTGAACCATGTAGTTGATTTAATTAAAATAGGCATTAGCCAATATTTTTGCAGTTGTTAAATGGTTTTTATTATAGAAAATTTAAAGGTATGCTTTCAACCCAGTTATTTATATCTTGGGGAATTTCTAATGTTAACTTTTTTTCTCTAGCTTAGTGAATGCCTTGATGGAGTAAGAGTTGAACATAATCCTGAACTGTCAGTTACTGTCACCACCAAAAAATCACAACAGACATGGACATTTGCTCTCACGTGTAAGGTAAAGATCCTGATTCTTTTTATTTTGTAATATTATAGTATTTCAGGAACTATGTAATCACAGATTTTGACTTTTATATTTTCAGCTGTTTCTCTTTTTAAAATTTGAGTACTTTATGCAAAAATCAGAAAATTCAGTGAGCAGACCATCCATGTCCATATTTGTTGACTGGTGTGAGCTATGAAAAGTGTATGCTACTTGCAAAATCCTATCTTTTGTCTTGGACTTTGAATTTATTTATCAGTTGTTTTGTTTTGTTTTTGCTGAAGACAGAGACAGGACTAAGAAGGAAAACTAGGATTTTGGAATGCTGGGTTACTGTAGAAGAGTAGGAAAGAGGATGGAGACCTGACATAGACTACTTCCCTAGAGAGTGAACTAGGAAGTTTCATGTTCAGATCCACTTCAGTCATAAACTTACTTATGTGCCCTGCATTAGCGAGTATCTCAGCATTTGACGTGTCATCTTTATAATGGGTTTAATAATACTGTTCCATATTACAGGTTGGTTGTAAAGATTATTACATTTATGAGAGAACTTTGAACGTTCTAAATTTCTGTATATTATTATTATTATTCTGTATGTTATTATTAAATACAGAAATGGTGCTACACCCTCTCCAGCTGCTAGAAGCCAAACCTCGTCTCACTTTAGTAGCAAATCCTTGCACAATTTCATTTGTCTCTGAACAAAGAGGAGTGCTGGAAACCTTTGTATTTTAAAATTTAAGCATTGGAGTTTTGTGGAGTCAGAGTGATCATGTTCTATGATAGGACATTCATATCCTTTCATTTGCGGTATAAAGTTCATGTAATAGTTTAGATTTACAGAAATAAAAAAAATTCTTATTATTCACTTTGCTTTCTTTCTCCATAGCCTGCAAGAATGTTGTATCGAGTGGCACTGCTCTATGATGCCCATCGTCCTCATTTCAGTATCACGACAATATCTTCTGGAGATAGCACCACCCAGGTATCACAAGATGTCCCAGACAACTGCCAGGAATGGATCGGACGAAAGATGACCCAGAATGGAATAGATCATTCTGTGTACAAAATCAGTATAGCCTTTAGCACAGAAATCTTTGGAACATTTCGGCAAACTGTAGTATTTGATTTTGGGACTGAACCTGTTTTGATGCAACGAGTGATGATTGATGCTGCTTCAACAGAAGGTATTCTTCGTCTGTTTTTGTTAACAAACTTGTTTCCTGCATAAGTCTGTGTTATATAAATCGGAAGAAAGATGACCCAGAATGGAATAGATCATTCTGTGTACAAAATCAGTATAGCCTTTAGCACAGAAATCTTTGGAACATTTCGGCAAACTGTAGTATTTGATTTTGGGACTGAACCTGTTTTGATGCAACGAGTGATGATTGATGCTGCTTCAACAGAAGGTATTCTTCGTCTGTTTTTGTTAACAAACTTGTTTCCTGCATAAGTCTGTGTTATATAAATTACTTGTTATCAACCAGGGAGGACAGCCAATAATGGTTATTGGGGGGTACACCAAACAAAACAAAAAACCCTTCACCCATTGACAGAAGACAATGATAGAGGGAGGTAGACGAATTTCCCTAGGGCGGGCGTTCCAGCATTTTGGTGCCACAACTGAGTCTCATGTAAGTCCCTTTCTCAAGTTGCCATTCATCCACACTCAGCTGAGAGAGGCAGCTGAAGCAGGGCCTCCAAAGATGACCAGAATGGATGGGTAGGTTCATATGAGAGAAGGTTGTCCTTCATGTATGATAGTTCCAAGCCATATTGGGCATTTAAGGTCGATACCAGCACTTTGAGTTGAGTCCAGAAGCAGATTGGGAGCTAGTGTAGATGGAACAAGACTGGAGTGATATGGTCCGTATGATCCACTCCAGTTAACATTCTTGCTGCAGCATTCTGTACCAGTTGTAGGTTCTGGACAGTCTTCAGGGGCAGCTGTACGTAATCCAATCTACCAGGGCATGCTCCACAGTGGCAGGATCTTTCCTACCCAAGTAGGGCCACAGCTGGCTCACCAGCCAAAACTGGTGAAAGCCCCCCCCCCCCGGCCACTGTTGCCACCTCTTTATCCAACAGTCCCAGGTCCAGGAATACCCCCAAGCTATGAACCCGTTCTTTAGGAGAGTGCAATCTCCCTAACCCTTCCAGGACAGGAGGATTAAACCAGAAGGTCTGTGTTCATACATCACATGAGACCATTGTTAAGATTAACGGGTTAATAAACCAACATCAAATACTTTCGATCCTGGGCTGAGGATCTATAACTAAGTAATTAGTTGGTTGTCCGATATTCAGTTATATTAACCATATTTACTTTAATGAAACCATGGTTTTGCATAATGTCTGAATTAAGCCCTGATGTATATGACTGAGTACAGAGTGAAAGAAGATGCTTGCGTCTCAGTCTTATTCAATTTATTTTCTCTCAGAAGTAAGCCCCATTGACTTCAGCGGGCTTCACTTTCAACTGCATAGCAGAAGATACTTTTCACAGCTGTACTGGGTGCCTAGTCACTAGGGTATGATTTTACCTGGCACTGTGCCCTCAGTCTTGCAGAGTGAATTGCTGAATTTTTCTGATAGGGCTTCTGTTCAGTTTTATTTCTGTGCAAGTTATTAACCATAGCAGAATACCTTAAGAATTCATATTTTACAAATTACAGTGGCAAAAATTAAACTACCCCAAATTAGTTAACTTCAGAACTTGGATCCAGGGCAGTATTTGTACAGGTGGTGTGTGATTCTGTCTTTCCACTGCAGATTTCTGACCTTGCTTACACTGTTTGTTGGGGTCCCCAGCAATGTTCCCTCTAAGCTGTGGAGTCTTGTGAGCAAAAATTCTACTTTGTGAGCTACTGACATTAAAGTTGTGAGCCAGTGATTTGGCTACTGCAGAAATTAGTTTGCTCTGGAGCCATCCTTCCTGAGCTGAGACAAAAATGTATGAGCCGGAGGCTAAAAAACGGTGAGCTAGCTCACACTAACTCAGCTTAGAGGAAACACTGGTCCCCAGTCCCCTTCAGCAGCATTTTTGGGGACCTTTTTGAGATGCAGTGGGAATGGTAAAGTTGAGGAAGTCATACTCTGTGGAAGGCAGTCATTTATTTCTGCAGAAATTACTGGTGGATTGAAGCCATAGTGAAAGTTAGCAGCATGAGATTTGACAAAGTATGGGATTTAATCAGTCCTTTGAAAGACTTACCAGATTGCTTTACTCTTTAGCACCAAGAAGACAGAGCATCACTTGCCCCAGAGCCCCTATCTATACCTTGTGGCTAATAGCCACTGATGGACCTCTGCTCCATATGCCTATCTAATTCCCTTTTGAAGCTGTCCATGCTTGTAGCCACCACCACTTCCTGTGGCAGTGAATTCCATGTGTTAATCACTCTTTGGGTGAAGAAGTACTTCCTTTTATCCGTTCTAACCCGACTGCTCAGCAATTTCATGGAGTGCCCACGAGTTCTTGTATTGTGAGAAAGGGAGAAAAGTACCTCTTTCTCTACCTGCTCTTTCCCATGCATAATCTTGTAAACCTCAATCATAAAATTGCATTTATAATCTGCAGAATGCCCAGAGTGGTGTGATTACACTTGGTGGGGTTTTATTATCCCTGAATTACCAGTAAAACAGGGTAATAATGAGAGAAGGGAGGATATGTGATGCCTCTTTTTCCAAGCTGTGCTCTGAACAGAAAGAACAGTTACATCAGCTGAAAATGCCAATAAGTTAAATTCAATCATGCCTAAATGTGTGACAGAAAAAAAGATTGTTTTCATTTATTGTTAAAAGTCTGTCGTTGCAGTCTTCTTTTGCATGGCATCTCCTAGAAAAAGCCCTCATATATGGGCCAGACTATAAAGTACCTCCCACCATAAAAGTGTCCTTGGGATGTGTGCACATGTAAAGGTTTGAAATTTTCCTTTGCCACAAACCCCCCCCCCCCCCCCCCTTCTTTTTCAGGGAGCAAAGAGATTTTCCTGCACATTTGTAAAAGCAATTGGAAGGAGGGTAGTTTCAAGGGGAAACTGGCAAGTGGGGAAAAGCTAAGACAGCTCCTGCTGTTGCTGCTTCCCCGTTGTAGATTGCCTCTCCTGAGTGGTGTTTGCAGCGGAGAAGCTGCCACTGAGCTAATCTTGCACACAGATGTGTTGCAGTGTGCCCCTTGTCATTGCTATTCTGACAGTAGATAAAGTGCACTTGGCAAGGCCTCTTGAGAAGATGTTACAAAGTGGGAAAGTTCATAAACAAGTACGCATACTATAAGATATGTAGGCCCAAAGCTATTTAGTTTTTCTGCTGCTTAAGAGTCTAGTTCAAACCTTTCTATTGGAAAGCAGTAAAAATGATTGTACCGTTAGTCTGAAATAATTTGATAGAAGAGAAGGTAGGAACAAAGAAGCTAAAGAAGCATGTTTTGATCATTTATTTTTGCCAGGTATCTAATATAGTTTTTGACAACCCACTGTCTAAGTGGGAGAATCTTTTGTGGCATAACTCAGTCTTCTGTGATATATGAGGGTCAAGCTAACAAAATAAATTATTACAAAAATACAAATATTATGGTGTACACATTAGTAAAAGATAAAATAGGTTAAAAGAAATTATCCAAATATCAGACTCTTAAAACTTCTTACACACAGAGCTGAAAGTCTAACATATACAATTGATGGGTATATCTTATGACCAGTAGACCATATGCGTTTCAGCCCCCTTTGGGCCTTCCTCAATGGTCATTATTACTATTGTAAAACAACACACATCCAGAAATAAATATATGAGCAAAGATTTTCTTTAGGTGTTGCTTTCTAGAATTGTCAAAAGTGAGAGGAAAAAAAGCCAAATTATTACATATCAATTGCACGTAATAAATGCACATAATAGAAATTTTTAAAATGCCAGAATTTTTTTGCTGTTGTTATTTCATATGCAATTGCTAAAAGTTTACATACTGGCCATGGATAATCTCTCATGGTAACCGCATATGCTCTCCAAATTGTTCTACATTAAAGTGGAAATTATATAATTGTTAGAATTTATTAACAGTATGACTGTACAAATAATTTTTAGCCATAGAGTATTTAAATTAGCCAACCAAACTGGTAACAAATATCCAATGTGTGTCTCTTTTGATGTAGCGGTTAAGTGTGTGGACTCTAATCTGGAAGTACCAGGTTTGATTCCCCATGCCTCCATTTGCAGCTGCTGGATGACCTTGGTCAAGCCATAGTTCCATCAGAGCTGTCCTTGAAAGGGCAGTTCTTGAAAGAGCTCTCTCAGCCCCACCTACCTCATAAGGTATCTGTTGTGGGGCAGGGAAGGGAAAGGAGTTTGTAAGCTGCTCTGAGACTCTGAGTGAAGGGCGGGGCATAAATGCAATCTCCTCCTCCTCCTTCCATCAAAGGTAGTAATAACTCAGTCTTCACCTTCAGTCTTCTTTGCAGTCCTACATTGGGACTGCACATACACATGTATTTACCAAGTGCATGGTTGGCTGCTTGGAAGATTTACAACTCCTAGATAACTAGAGGGGGCACCCATCCCTTTGGAGCATGTGTACGCCAAAGTTTTCCCATTCGCCTATCCAAATGGCCATGTGCTCCAAGGGGAAGAGCTCCTTTCCTTCAGTTTGTTCTTAGTCACCGTGTTCTGAAGAGTGTGTTTCTTCAACTCTGCAAGTTCATTAGGTGAAGATGTCCTTTGTGAAATGTTTTAGCACCTTGCCTTTGAGACAGTATCAGACATACCTCAGAGGATGTTCTTTTTAAAATGTTCCTGTTGCAGGACAAAAATGGCAAGAACTGATGAATGCTGATTATGTCTGATTTGCCTTGGTGAGGGTCATAATGTTGGGACATGTAAATATTGTCAACAATTTACCCCCAAGGCTTGTAGTTATTGGGTGTCCAGATTAAAAATAACTCTTTGGGAAAGAGCCTTATCTGCTGCTGAAAGCCTGGCAGCAAAAATATCTGCTATGGCAGAACACCTAGAGATCCAAGTGGCAAATTGCCTCTGCTTTGGTCGAGCTTCAGTCCCAACCACCCTCTGTGGCCCTGGTTCCACCAGTTCCAAGGCTGGATCTGGTCCAACAGCTGTCTCATTAACCTGATATTGTGCCTCCCAGGTGCTCATCAGACCCACCTGCTAAAGAGGCCAAGGCCAAGACGAAACACAGAGAAAACCGTTGGTCAATTTTTAGAGTTCAATCTGAAAAACCATCTGATCTAGAACCGTCATTGGAACACGAAGATGTGATCTACATTCCTCTGAAAACACCTTCTTTGTGTTTTTGCTCCCTGACTCCATCAGTCTCTGAGGGAGAGCTCAAACTTGAGCTGTCAGTACCAGAAGAGCTCCTTCTGCCCTTTGGTTTAGAACCAATCCAGACAGCTCCATGGCCATCAACTGTCCTGTAACACCGCTACTCCTTTTTATACGGGGAGAGTTCTATAGACTTTCCCATCAGTCAAAACTGCAGCCATCAACATCCAAGATCTGAGACAGACGGCTGGTCTCAGCTTGGTGGCCTCCTCCACCTGTATTTGCTGTTCATCTGCATAAAGCCTCAATGTCTGAGTAGGAATACACCTGTTCTGTTCCTCAGCCTGTGCCATGGCATTGTCAATTGCTATGAGGAGATACACATGACTTTTGTAAAGTCTCTGAGATGTTTGTCTGCCACACTGGTTCAAATACAGGAAAAGCTGCATCACCACAGACCCTGTCCTGGTGGATTGTTTCTCTTATCAGTATGTGTTATGTACAGGCAGAAGTTCCATGCTCTTTCCAGATATGTGCACATTCCACAGGAGCTCAAGCCTTGTCTGCTACTTTCCAATGAGGAGTTCCTCTGGCAGAGATCTGCAGAGCAGTGATGTGGTTGTCATCTGACACCTTCATAAAGCACTACTCTGTAGAAGAAATGAAAGTCGGACGAGCGGAGGAGACGGGTGGAAGGAGTCGCGGTGACGTGGAGGCGGAGACAAGCGTGTGAGTGGAGTGCAGAGTGCAGTGACGGGGCACGTCAGGAAGCGGGAAAGGGAGAAGACAGAGGAAACGGATAAGCAGAGGAGTGGTGACGAGGCGTGTTGAGAAATGAAGAGGGAGAAAGAAGAGAACCAACCAGAACTAATTAGAAAATACGGGACCTTCTTGAACCTGACCAAATTAACTTGAGAAAGAACTTGAGAACTACCTGATCAGACTGAAATACAAATGAAAACAAAGTTACAATTTAAGGAGCAGAGATTAGATTTTTGAAAGAGGTACCCTGGAGAGTAAGGAAAAAAAGGCAGAGTTATGAAATTTTGACTAATCTTTTGAAAAATAACAGAATTATGTACAGATGGTTAATACTGGAAGGGGTGCTATTTACCGTATTTTTCGGACCATAAGACGCACTTTTTCTTCAAAAAAAAGTGGGAGGAAAAGTGAGTGCGTCTTATGGACCGAAGGCGGCGCTGCCCCCCCCCCCGCGTCTGGGAGAGCGCTGAGGCTTCTTAGCCTCCAAATCACAACTTTAATGCCAGCAGCTCAGGAAGGCAGGCTCCAGAGGAAAGTGACTGATGCAGCAGACAAATCGCTCCCTGCTCTCCCCGGCTGGTTTTCCCACGCTGCTGGCATCCGTCCTGTCGCAGCTGCACCTCCTCCCCCCTCCCCTCCCCTCCCGCCTCATTTCCCCCCTGCAACTATTTGTTAATTGCTCCCTTCCCTCCCCCTGGCCCCCCTTCCTCTCCCCTCTCTTCCTCTCCCTCTTTCCCCTGCTCCATTTAACTGAATTTATTTCCTGCTTCTCTTATCCCCCCCCCCTTTCCTCTCCCCGTTTCCCCCGCAGCCTGTATTGGTTTGCTCTCCCATCTTTC
>NW_015173129.1:1487766-1491041 GCF_001447785.1 Gekko japonicus
GGGGAGGCTGCCCCCTTTTCTCTCCCTTGGCAGCGTTGCCTCTGGAGGTGGGTTTGTGTTTTTGTTTTCTGCTGCTGAGCCCTTCAAGTTCCTTTCATCCAGAGGGGGAGGGGGAAGGGGAAGTCTTTCTCCAGTCCAGTGGCATCTTTAAGACCAAGTTTTATTCAGGAACCAGCTCTGGCTTCTCTGTGAGGGCAGATCTGCTCATCCCCCCCCCATAGCCAGTAAACCAAAACAGTCCAGTGGCACCTTTAAGACCAAGTTTTATTCAGGCACAAGCTCTCCCTCCTCTGCGAGGACAGATGTGCACCTCCCCCCCAATAGCCCCGGGGTGTGCCAGAAGTGTTCAGGAACTGGAATGATAGGGCCACGGAGTGGATTGACAGCCCCAGGGTGTGCCAGGAGTGTTCAGGAACTGGAATGACAGGGCCAGGAGGGTTCAGGAACTGGAATGACAGCCCCAGGGTTCAGAATATTTTTTCCCTGTTTTCCTCCTCTAAAAACTAGGTGCGTCTTATGGTCAGGTGCGTCTTATGGTCCGAAAAATACGGTAATTACAACAGCAAAGGACAGAGGATAGATTCAATATTTAAAAGAGAAAACTTCTTAGAAAAATATGGAGAAGATTTAGGATGGCAAAAGGAAGAAGAAGAGAGAGAAGATGAAGCAGAAGCAGAGGAAGAAAATGTAGGACAAGAAATTGATAAAAATAAAAAGACCGCTGCAAAAAGGGAAAGGAGAAGATCTGGGATGACTCCATCTCAAATATTAACCAGATTTCAATATAGAAGCAGGGTAAAAGATAATAAAAACAAACATGACTCGAACTAAAAAATTCAAAATTCTCTCCGTAAATGTAAACTGGCTCAATAGCCCACAAAGGAGAAGAAGGATTTACCATCAAATATCTAAATTACAAGCAGATGTAGTTTGTCTCCAAGAAGAACTTGGATAATTGGAAAAAAATGAATAAATAGAATAAAAATAAGAAAAAATGACACCAAATACTTACTATCTAAAAAATAGGGAATGCTTTTATAGCTGCAGATGTAAAGAAGAAAAGAGGTGTTGTGATATATGCAAAAGATTATTTGCAGCTTGATTTGTTCTATGCGTCAAAAGACAGAAGGATTGTTGCAATTGTAATAACAAGAAATGGAAAAGAAACACTAATTGTGAATATATATGCAGCGAATCAAAACCATGAGAGCTTTTTAAAGGAACTACAGAAAATACTAATGCTAAAATAATTTGAAAACATCTGCATTATAGGCAATTATAATGCAGTATTTGAACCAGAAATGGATAGGAAAAATCAGAGAAAAACTAAAAAAATAGGAACAACTCTTCCCAAAACATTTTTACAAATAGTGGAAGAATATAATTTGATTGACGCCTAGAGAACAAGAAACCCAAAAAAGAAAGACTACACGTACTATTCATAAGACCACAGCCCTTTAATATTATCATTTAAAGAAGTAACAAAGAAAAGTAGATGGAGGCTGAATACTAGGCTACTAAGATTTTGTCAAAAAAACCAAAGAGGAGATTTTAGATTTCTTTAAAAGAAACATGCAACCAGATATGCCAATTGAAATAGTATGGGATATGTTCAAAGCATTCATAAGAGGGTGGTTTATCAATCAGGATGCCTGGAAAAATAAGCAAAGGAAGAAGAAATATGAATAACTAAGTAAACAGTTTAAATTGGAAGAAGACAAAATGAAAAATAATACAGAAATGGACAAAATAAAAATTAAACTAAAATTACTACAGCACAAAATGAACCTACTTCTAACACAAGAAATAGCAAAAAAAAAGAGTACACGAAACAATACTACTTCGAGAATGCAAATAAATCATCAAGATGGTTATCGTACAAGCTTAGAAAAGAAAGAGAAAAACGAACAATAGTAAAGTTAAGAAAGGAAAGGGGTGAAGAAAAATATAAATTACAAGACTTAAAGAATATAGTGGAAAACTTCTAAAACTTTATATCAGCAAGAAACAGAATACTCAACAAATAGTGGAATATTTAATACATAGAAATAAAAGCAGTTTTAATGATAAACAAAAGTTTTTTGAATGCACTGATCACAATTTGTGAGATTCTAGAAGCAATTAAGAAACAAAAAAAGAAAAGAAAAGAAAGAAATCCCCAGGTCCTGATGGCTTACCAGGAGAAATTTACCAACTATTTGAAGAACAGATAAGTCTGCCATTTAAAGAATTGCTTCAACTGATAGGGAAATCAGGAAAACTACCAGAGTTATGGAACCATGCAATCATAACATTAATACATAAACCAAATACAGACGAAAATGAAATAAAAAATTATAGACCCATATCATTATTAAATGCAGACTATAAAATATTTGCAAGTATTTTAGCAACCAGATTGCAAGTATTTCAGCAACCAGACTGAAAAAGGTATTATCTCAAACGATTCATCAAGACCAATTGGGATTTCTGCCAAAAAGACAAATGAAAGCTAATCTACGTACAGTGATTAATGTTTTGGAATACTATGAACAACATCCAGAGAAACAGATGGCACTAATGTGTTTAGACACAGAGAAAGCTTTCGATAATCTATCCTGGGAATTTCTGATACAAAAACTAGCATTGTGGGATTGTGAATCACAGTTCTTGGGCACGATTAGAGCAATTTATAAAAAACAATTTGCCAAGATCATGATAAATGGTGACATGACTCAAAACATAGAAATACAGAAAGGAGCAAGACAGGGCTGCCCACTATCTTGCAGGCCGGCCGGCCTATAAATCGAAATAAATAAATAAAATAAAAATATCTCCTTTATTGTTCATTTTTGCTTGAGAAACATTGAATGATTTAATGAGGGAAAATGAACAGATAGAAGGTCTTAAAGTAAGAGGAGAGGAATTCAAACTGCAAGCATTTTCTGACTGTTTATATTAGAAAATCCTCAGTTCTCTATTATTGCTTTGATGGAGGTAATTAAAGATTATGGGCAGGTGGCAGGCCTCAAAGTTAATATTAAAAAACCCAAACTGCTTACAAAAAACTGTTCACCAGATACGATCCAGGAGATTAAAAAAATAACTACCTTGGAAATTGTGAAAAAAGTTCAATATCGAGGTATAGTGTTATCCAACAAAAGCAGCACCTTAGTAGAAGATAATTATAATAAAATGTTAGAAGAAATTTAAAAAGACCTCGCCAATAGTAAGTTACCATGATGGGAAAGTGTGCAATTAAGATCTAGATATAACAAAGATGTAACCCGTGGCTT
>NW_015173129.1:1491806-1507529 GCF_001447785.1 Gekko japonicus
TATCATTAATCTTGAAAGTGATGCCTTCTGGGATTAACCACCTGTAACTGATGCCATTTGTTTTTAAGAAAAGGATTAATTCTTTATAGTTCTTTCTCTTCTGTCTTATATCAAATGGAATATCTTTTAAAATCCTGATATTATTGCCTTCAATTTTAAAGGGTATTCCCGAATTTGCTTTCAAAATAGCATCTCTCTCGTGTCTCTTCGAGAATCTGACCACTATTTCCCCAGGCAGATTATTTTTCTTGATTTACGATGAATAAGATCTTTAGATCACATCCATCTCGCTGCAAAGGTATTCTGCTGTTAAATCTGTCATTGGGGCTATTGCTTCACTCAGCCGTTGCTTCAGATTCTCTCCTACATTTTCCTGGACCCCTTGGAACCGTAGGACCAAATTTGCTTTATCCATTTGTAGCCGTAAAAGCTTTGACTCTTCTGTAACTTGCTTCATCTCCAGCTTTTACACCTTTTTCTTACCTTTTTTAGTAGTGACGTCCATTTCCTTCACTTTCTCTCCCATTTGCTTTGTTGCTTTTAAGGCTTGTGTCAGTTGAATCTGCTGCTCTACCACACTCTGCCCAATTACTGACAGTTGTTGTTTAATGCCAGTGATCTCATCCAGCAGGGGGTGCAGGGAGTCAGCCAAAAGTTTTGAGAGCTCAGTGACCTCATCCGTTCGAGGACTGGCCCCTAGTTTTGATTTCAACAGCTTCTCTTTCTCCGGTTTCTTCCCCGCCATCTTTTTTGCCATCTTTTTGGATCTGTTTACTTTTCAAGAAAGTTGCTAAAGTCTCTGATATTCGCCCAAATGCTTTTCTGCGCTCTGGTAAGTCTCTTGAAACAATTTTAATGGCTTATTTTTCTGCTCCCACCTCTTTCCTTCCATGTTTCGTCTATGCGTTTGGGAGGAATCCCTCCCCCGCTCGCTTTCCCATCGCTCTTTAGGGGGGGCAGCTTCTTTTTATATCCTCATGTTCGCTTCAACCTGACTCACAGTTCATTGTTGGCCATTCAGCCTCACTGGTCTTCATTTATTTCGCCCGATCTCCAACGCTTGACCCGGTCAGCAACACTTGTACCATGCGGTTACTCAGTGGCAGGACCTTCAGGGTGGAGGGGTGCCTCAATTTTCTGGCTTTCGGCCATCGAATAGGTCGCCCCTCAAAAGCACCCTGGCTGGGAGCCTTTTACCAAGGATCCGGGGGAGGTCGTAACCCGATGGACCCCCTCACACATTTTGGTGTGCAGTTTGCATTCCCGGAGTGTCTGGGAGATGCGTCTGCCTGCATGTCGCCATAGACTGGAAGGGCGATCTAAGGGCATTTTTAAGAGAAACTCTGGGGAGAGGCCTAGCATATTCAGTTTGTGACAGACTGCCTTTACCTAAGTGGATCGAAAGCCATCCCAGATAATTAATGATGTAAGGTCTTGGGAGGAATGGTTTAGCTTAAGCCATAGATTAATAGATGCGAGGTTTACCCTAGCGTTTAATGTAATCATACCGGAATCTAGGCGCAGGCTTGCATTCAATACACATCTGGGGAATCGAAATACTGCTCTTAAAATTTTTGATTGAGTTCTTTCTAATGGGGCAAAACATGAAGATGGTGGGCCTAACATCGTCCCATACAGAAGCTGGGAAACCGTTTTGGATTGATGTAATCTGAGGGTTGCTGGAATATATTGCCCACCGTTTTTATAGAAGAATCTTAGAATAGCCTGTACTGATTTCTGACCTATATTGGCCACATAATCATGATGAGCCTTCCTCGCCCCAGTGGTTTAGTTCTTGTAATAGGAGGAAAGAGAAAAAGTGACCACCAGTCCTTATTTTTCAGAGTTACAGTACACTCCATTTAAACAACTTTGGAATAAGCTGAGCCATGTAGCTGCTCCAGTGCATGCAGGGGCTGCTTGACTTGAATCTAGGCAATGATGATAATGGATGTTGGTTTATCCAAGGCAATGATGGCAGTGGGTGTTACTGTGTCCTGATTTCAAGCTGAGCAGCCCTTCCTGTACTGTCTGCACCTCACAGACCCCTTGGCTCAGTTTGCTCCTGGTTGTCAGTGACCCCCCCCCCCAAGGTCAGTGGCCCACCAAGAACTTCCCAGTAAGTCAAAGGGTCTATCCATCCCTGGCGTAATCCTATGTACACAGTTACTCCAGTCTTCGTCCATTGAAATCAATAACTCTGCTGGAATTTCATGGTCAGTTTGTTACAGTTCTCAGAACTGGTTTTCTAATTTCAGATGCCTTTGAATATTTTGAACTGGCTTGTTAGGCTATGTATATAAAAGAGATGCACAGTTTTGACTGTAACACAGAAGAATGAAGGGGGAAAATCTAAGTGCAAGATAGGCAGGGTTTAAAAAAATTATTTTGAACATAGACTATTGCCAGTTACTCTAGTACATTTTTTTTGTTCTTTATTCCATTGTCTTATTTATGAGAGACCGAACCACCAGGTTTGTGAAACATAAGAATATCCTTAAGGTGCACAAAGACTTGTGATGAACAGCACTAATTATGCAGTGATTTCTCTGTTTTCAAAATCTGGGTTGGGTAGAGCTGCAGGTGCTTTCCTGCACATCCTATTCTTTATTTATGTACAACATATTTCTGTTTCCAGCACTGATAGAGCAAAGATGTAAAGGAATTGCTGTAGTTTGTGATCTGCTGTTTCCAAATGATCTAAACATTTATAGCCCAGAGCATGACGATTGCACAAGTTGTAGTGCTGCAAAGCAAAATACAATTCCATGTGAATTGGATAATAATTCCAGGGGCATGGCTGTGGTTTTTTCATGAAGTGTTGTTTGATCTTTATGTAGACTGTGGCTAATCAGAATAGTCACATCAGTACAGTTTTGTGGTGAACTTGCAGAGACATTGCTTTCATTTGTGTTGTTAACACACACACACACACACACACACACACACACACAAACCCAAATCCCCAAACACAGCAGTTTATTCCCAAGGTCAACTCTATTTATCTTCAAACATGTCTGGTATTCTCTTTCTTTTTAGCTGCCATGATTTCTCAGTACTGAGAACTCAAAAACATATCACAGACAAGAGTAATGATGAGCGCAGCACAGGAAATAGGATTATACAGTTGATGCCCCCCACACAACTAACCAAAGTGACAACTTCTGGCACTTCCATCCAAAATGTGTTTGTTACCAAATGAATAAGAATTCCAGACCCAAAACTATAGATATTTCTTAGAAGTAGAACTTCCTTTGGTACTTTACAGGCAAGCTTTATTTATTTATTTATTTATTTATTTATTTATTTATTTATGTATGTATGTCCCTCCTTTCCCCATGTTTTAAGGCAGTTTACAAACTCAAATTTAAAATATAGAGAAGTTGCCCACAGACTCTGTTTGTTGCATTTGCTTGAGTGAGTTTCAGCTGAAGACACTAGAGGATGTTCTCAGAAAAGTACAACTGCTCACATGCGAATCCAAGCTCTGGCTGGTTCTTGCAAACCAGAAGAGGCTTTCCAGTTTAGTCCAGGTGTTGATAAATGTTTCTTTTCATTATAGATGGTAGGTTCTGCTCGTTTTAAGGAGGTCATTATGAAACTGCTGCTGGAAAAAAATATCTTTAGACTGCCACCTTCACACTGAGAAATTCCTGGAGATTTCATGCTGCAGCCTGGGGAGAGGAGGGTTTGGGGAGGGTGGGGTCAGGACCTCAACAGGGTATAATGCCACAGAGTCCACCCTCCAAAGCAGCCATTTCCTCCAGGGGGACCTGATCCATGTAATCAGGGGATCAGCTGTAATCTCAGAGGAGATCTCCAGGCTGCCTTAGGGTTGCCAAATCTAAATTGCCCGGGAGCGGGGGGCTCCCGGACGATGTCGGGGTTGTGTGCGCGTGCATATTAATGACATCCCACTCCAAAGGTCCAAACAGTTTCACTAAGATATAAGCTGGCAACCATTGTAGCAGTTTTGAAATAGGCCAGCCAGCCCCGGACAATATTTGGGCTACCACATTCTGATCTTGCTCAAGTTTCTGAGTTGTTTTCAAGAGCAACCCATATAAATATAAATATTGAAGACCATGAGTGAAAGCATGGAGCCCTGAGGCACTCTACTGGATAAATTCCAACACATTGGAACTCTCTGTGTCTGATCTGGCAATAAAGAACAAGGCCACTGAAGAGCTTCTTCCTTAATGCCAACTCTGTATTCCAACTGATGAATAAGGATGGAGTGGTCAACTGTATCAAAGGCTGCTGACAGATCTAACATGTCCACCAGTGCAACTATAGCCTTCTTTGTTCTGAACCCAGGCTTGAAGCCAGCTTAAATGTGTCAAAGACAGATGTGTCATTCAGGAACCCATGGAGCTACTCCTCCACCACCACCGGTTCTCTTCTTCCCCAAAACAGCAAATTGGATACTGGCCTATAATTGGCCACCTACTCCTTAGCCAGTTTTTTTTTAAAGAAAAGTTTTAAAGGTTTTTTTGAAAGTAAAGTTCTCATAACTGCTTCCTTCAACGTTTAGGGAGTGCCCACTCAGTTAGCAAGACATTAATAGTTTTAACCAAAGTTTCTTGCCTTTTCTCAGTATGATTGTAAAAGCTAGGATTGGCATAGTTCAAGAGCACAAGGTTCTCACAATCTCCAGGACCTTGTCACCATCCATTAGCAAGATCATGCTGAATTTCTTTCTAGATAAACCAAACAATAGGGACCCCAAGCAAGAAACAAAAACACAAGGGTAGACCATCAACAAATATACAAATTTCACAAGTTGCCAGTAGACACAAGTCTTTTGAAACGTAACATTACATCAATAAATAAAGTAGAATTGGTGGTCACAATTCAGAGATAATGGTCACAATAATGGTAATAAACAACAAGAGACTCCTCTGAATCCTTTCATGAAATAGTGTCCAAAGGACCTCAAAATCCACAAACAAGGCAGAAGATGTCCTAAAGAACAAATATTTTTTTTCTAGAACAGAAGAAGATATTTCTGACACCTTGCATACCAAATCTACTTTCAACTCTGCCTCCAAGTTGGAACAGATTAGAGATTTTATCAGAAAAGAACCTTTCAGAAACATCCCAGTTAGGGTCCAAATTAAAATCATTAGCAGGGCTTGGCATAGTTGTTATCAGTTCACAAACCTCTTTAAACAACTGAGCTGAATACAGTGTGCTCTTATTCATTCCAAGTCTTCTGCCAATGATGGTGTAATTGTTTCCCAGTCTGTTTCGTATTCCTCAGATCCCTGGTATACTATGGAGCTGGAGTCCTACCAGAGTGTGGTAAAGGATGCTAAGGATCAACTCTGTTTATGGTCCCAGGCAGGCCATTGTTCTATGAGGCTACAAGGACCTCCAAAGACTGACTGGGAAGGTTTTCAAAATCCTCTAGAGCTGCCTTGAAACCAATAAGATACATTAGTCTCTGAGGTGGACTACCCTAACAAGTCCACCACTATCACCACCACCCTTGCTGCCAGGCAGCAATCACAATTGTGCCTTTATAATAGTGAAGCTCTCTCCCTTGGTATAGCTGAAGTAGTTAACATATGTATGGGGGGGATGCAAGATATTAACATCAAGGATTGATTGATTATGTTTATGTTTTTGATCTGAGAAGGTAGTTTACAGCAATAAAAACAATTCATTTAGGCTCATCACCCAAAACTACGGCTAGTTCGTGAAACCTGGGCTCAGTTTACAGATGGTCAGTTGAATCCTGGTTTGCTTTGACAAATGCTGGTTTCATTGTCTGTTATCTGGGGAACAAGTCTGGATTAAGCCAGATGTCTGTATTCACACATCACACAACTTTAAGTCTTTGATCAAACATCATGTGAAACGTTAGCTAACATTAGTTAATGTGATTGTCTGAACATATTCCACCATTATTGCCTTAGTTAGGGCTCATCAAATCAGTATATGAAGCAAGGATGTGAAGTTGCTTTATTTACCACAGTTAGTCTGAACTATGGTTTAAGTATGTTCAAAATTATTTTACTAGTAGAGTGAGATGCTTCCAGTTTTATAGTTTTGCTATGACATAGTTGTATGTAATTGTGCAACATTGCATAGATCATATAGAAGTGAAATAGAATAAGTGTGAATAATATTCAGATTGATTGATCTATTTATTTAGATTTTTTAGGCTGCCCTTCCCAGCAAGCAGGATGGCTTACAATGAAGGTGTATAAAATAAAGTTAAAACCATAGTTGGAGAAACGCCAGCCTGGCAACCTTCATGTCTTGGGCTTCCATTTTGTCATCCAGAGTCACACCTAGACTCCTGATGGTCAGTGCTGGCAATAGGGGCACTCCATCAAGAGTTGGAAGTTGGCAACCCAACTGTGGCTCCCACCTACCCAGCCACAGACCTTCCATCTTACCTGGGTTCAGTTTCAGTCGACTCTGCTTTAACCACCCAACCATGGCCTCCAAACCCTCAGCTAAATTTACAAGAATGGTATCCGGCTGCCTGCCCATCAATAGAAATGGCCTCCAAACCCTCAGCTAAATTTACAGGAATGGTATCCGGCCGCCTGCCCATCAGTAGAAATAGTTGGTGTCATCAGCATACTGATGGCATCCCAGCCTGAAACACCATGCCAGGGGACACATATAGATATTAAATAACATTAGGGAGAGAAGTACTCCCTGAGGGACCCTGCATACCAGCGGGTGCCTTTGGGACACTGTTCCTCCTATTGCCACCCTCTGTCCCTGACTGTGGAGGAATGAGGTGAACCATTGCAAGGCTACCCGCAGACTCCAGTGTTGGCGAGGCAGTGAGTCAGTAGATCGTAGTTGACTGTGTCGAACACTGCTATGAGGTCAAGCAGTATCAGTAGCGCTGACCCGCCTCAATCCAGCCACCTGCGGAGATCGGCGGTGCGAGTGACCAGTGCCGTTTCCATCCTGTGGCTGGGGCGGAAGCCAGATTGGAATGGATCCAACACAGATGTGTCTTCCAGGAATTTCTGGAGCTGTTTTGCCACCACTCCCTCAATTACTTTACCCAGAAATGAAAGGTTCGAGACTGGGCAGTAATTGGTCAGATCCATAGAATCTAAAGTTGGTCTTTTTAAAGAGTGGGACAACCCACTGCCTCCTTCAGTCCCATTGGAAAGACCCCCAAGTCCAGGGACAGATTGATAATGCCTTACAGTTTATGGCCAGATTTCTCGTATTCTGGGTTCTTTCTGAAAGAGATGTAAGGGACCTAATAGTCCTAAATAACTGAGTCAGGTGAGAGCTAGCAGACATGATGGAGACCTCATAAAATTCCTTCTTTTTCTAAAGCAGGGGTGTCAAACTCATTTGTTATGAGGGCCAGATCTGACATAAATGAGACCTTGTTGGGCCGGGCCATGTTTGTCATAAAATGTAATGCCAGGTAGCGGAGATAAAAACTTTATAAAGGACAGAAACACAAAGTTTTTTTTACTTAAAATAAAAACATGCTTAAAACATTAGCTCTGTAAGCTGCAAACCTACTTTTGATTTATTGACATTTACCACAGAAATCTCATGTTCAGAATTCGGAGTCTAGGATCCAGGCTAAAACATGAAATGGCTGAGTGATTAAGAGAGTCTGGCGAAGCAAGCTATAAAGTAGCAGCAGCATCTGAACTGGAAGCAGGAGATGGCCAGTTTCACTGCAGGCCTGATCTGGCCCCCGGGCTGCATGTTTGACACCCCTGTTCTAAAGCATATCTTCTCCAAAGCAAAAGGCCAGTCCAGTCTTTCCACTACCTCACTGGAACAGGATATGCTTTAGAACAGCCAAGGAGGCATTACTTTTCTAGCCCTGTTCCCATTACAGTGAATGTGCGTACATCCTGCATGTACATGCATATATCTGTAAGCCAACATGCATTCACTTTACAAATGAAACAGGAGACCAATACCTGCATATGTTTAATTCATACATTTAGATTTATGTGCATTGAATGTAACATGAGAATTATTCAACGGTCTGTAGTGAACGCCAATTCAGAAGCAAAGGAGGATGCTTAGCTTGTGATTTTGTGATTGCTCTTTCTACCTTGGAAGCCAATTTATGGTGGCATATGCTACCTGTTCTCAAAACTCCAATAATACTCAAAGGCTTAACAAGGTGTGTGTGTGTGGATCCTTGCATTAAACTGTGAGACTTTCCATAGAAAAATGCCAACAGTAATCAGCATGCAAAATCATTTGACAATGGTTTAATCATCAGTGTCTGTATAGACCCCAATAAACAAGTCTTGCCTCAGTTGTTTTAAAGTCTAATATGATTAGTATCAAACATAAAATGGGAATTTGGAGAACAGGATGAATTGAGCTGTGTATGAGTGATCTTGCTTTGCCACTCACACCTGATTTCTCAATAACCATGTAGATGAAAACAAAAGAAATTCTGGGTGGATTATACAGGAAACGTATGATTTATGAAAAAAGCTTGTGATGTTCTAATGAACAGGTGCTACGGGAACCACTTATTTACTGTATGTAAAAGACTCAGTTTTCTTCAGGTGCTTTTCAGAACGTATAAATCTCCAAATGACAGCCTCATAATTTTGATGCATTTTCTAATTATATTTAATTTTTTGTCACTCTGTTTTTAGGGTGGTAAAAGTTATGAATATTGCCTACAGCATAGATGTTTGTATCTGCAGTTTAATTGTAATATAATCTGATAATGATTAACTAAGTGGTGAGAGAGTTTTTTTTTGAAGAGACAAGCCATATTAGTTACCTAAGAGAAATAACTTCGGTAACTTTCTCTTATTTTCCATATAAGTGTTTTAGAGTGCCTCTGTGAGGGGTCACAGACTTAATCTACAAAACTGTTTCTGTTCTAATTACATGCACATAATGTATTTAGCTGTGTTCTTTTTACCTTTCAAATGAAATTTCCAGGGCAGTTTGTAGAAGGAACAAAAGTGAAAAATATAAGAAAACCAATACAGCAGGCAGAAGCAGAAATCATTTAAAGCTCAGGGAGATCAAATTATTTTGACAGATACTGCAATCCTAAGAACACTTTACTGGGAGTAAGCCCCACTGAATATAATGGGACTACTTCTGAATAAACCTGCTTAGGTTGCTCCGTAACATTGCAATCATAAGCATGTATATACTTTGAAGTAAATTCCATTTAATTCAATGGGACTTACTCCCTAATAAGTGTGCTTAGGATTGCTTCTTTAAACTCAGTGAAGAAGGTGCCAGGTGAACATCTCTGGGATGTGTGTTTAATTACTGGGGCACTTTTCACACACGAAAAGAAGGCTTTGTTCGGGTAGCCATCTGAATGTAAGTGTATTCAGCAAAAGACCTCCAAAAATCATTTTAAAATGGGCAAATGCATATGAGAACAGATGGTCTGTTATGTTTGCTGGTCCTATGTTGTTCAGGGCTTTACAGGATAAACCCTGCACTTTGAATTGTGCCCAGGAAAATAGTAGGAGCAGCTATATTCTCAGACAATAATCCTGGTATTGTGTTCTAAATCAAGGAGTCTGTGCTATGTACACATTGCAGTAATCTATCCTGGTTTTACCTATTACCAGTGTATGGATAACTATGGTAAGGATATTTCTGTATGCGAGAAGAATGCCAGTTTATTGTCTTCTCATGTTTGTCTGTCTGCATACAGATCTTGAATACCTGATGAATGCACGGCAACAACTATTAACTACAGCCAAGCGTTGGGATTCCACTTCTAAAACTATTGTAGAGTTTGAGCCAAATGAGACTACTGAATTGGAAAAGAGCCTTCTGATCAGATACCAAATTCCTCTGTCTGCTGACCAGCTATTTACACAGTCTGTCTTGGATAAATCACTGACCAAGAGTAACTATCAGTCACGATTGCACGACCTCCTTTATATTGAGGAAATAGCGCAATATAAAGAAGTCAGCAAGTAAGTATTATTTGTCCTAAAGTTTTCCTTAATTGACTGATGATAATTATGATACTAACTTTGAAAATAGAATTAATATGTTCTCATTATAATTACACTTAAAAACTAATTTAAGGTTTCCCTGAAAACTTATGTTAAATGGTATGGCCATTTATTGTTTTGAGAACCTTTCTAATGGAATTTACTTTTGATGTATTTGTTTTGGTTTCCTTAATTCTTTCCAATGGAATATGTAGTTGGGCCACTAAGGGTTTTTAAAAGATATTTGTTTTGGTTTCCTTAATTCTTTCCCAATGGAATATGTAGTTGGGCCACTTGCTGCTACCATACAGTGCAGGCAGGAAGGGATGGAATTGTTAATGCTATCTATATCCCTATATGTACTATCTTACTGTAGAGCTTTTTTGTTTGCAAGACTGAATATTATTCCTACAATGGTTTTACAGGGGAGATTTTTGAATAGGCCATATTCTGACAGAATCTGCCTTGTAGCCTTAATAGGATAGATACATCCTTCCATGCTCTGCTTGAACGCAGGTTCTTTGAGAATATAAGGGATCACTATATTAAGCCTTTAATCAACCAACCGTTCCCCTAAACTCTGGAAACCCTGGCTCTTTTGCTCAGCGATGAGGACCTCAAGTTTTCTCTAGCAACTGCAAAATTTGTCTCAATCATACCTATTGCTGTATGTTCTTTTGTAAGATCTACTGTCTTACAGTTTGATTTCATATCTATGAAAGGTCTGTTAAATATATAAGTTCAGGAGGGCACCATGAATTTCTTTCCTATAGGTGGTTTGTGAACTCCTGCTGGGTATAGATTGAGGCTTCAAACTATTATCTGGGTAAAGTGTTCCTTCATAATTCAGTTTTGCATAGTTTGTGGAATGCCAGGTGAGCAGGAGCAGGCTATTCCATAAGGTGGGTGTCACCATACAGAATGCACATATATGGGCAGTTGTTGATTTTGCCCATTTGCAGGGTGGCACCTTGCAGGTGACTGAAGCTGTCATGGTAGAGCCAGAGGGAGAGGTGCTTCTGTGGATATGAGGGACCAAAGCCATTAAGGGCATTGTATGCCATAGTCCAGGGGTGTCAAACATATGGCCCATGGACCAGAATCAGCCCATCCAGGGCTCTTATCTGGCCCCTAAGTAACTGATTACCTTTATTGCCAGATGACAATTAGATAAGAGACAGTGAAAGTGGGAGGGTGGGCATCAGGGAGATACTGTAAGGAAATACTGTAAGACTGCTAATGTTTTAAGCATGTTTGTATTTTGAGTAAAAAATAATAATATTAATTGTTATGAGCTTTCGTCAGTGGCTCACAAAAGCTCATACCCTGCCACAAATTTTTGTAAGCTTTAAGGTACTACTGGACTCTTGCTCTTTCCTCCTGCCACAGACAGACTAACATGGCTACCCATCTTGATTTATTGCTAATTGGGTTTGCATATGTTCTTTATAAAATTTATATCTCCAGTACCTGGTATTACATTATATGGCACACATTGCCTGGCCCAACAAAGTGACATTTATGTAAGATCTGGCCCTCGTAACAAATGAGTTTGACAACTCTGTCATAGCCAATACTTTGAATTGAGCCCAGTAACTGATAGGCAGCCAACAGAGTAACTGCAAAATGGGAGTTATATGCATCCACTACTTTAGCTCCTTGATATTAAGCAAGCTGTGGCATTCTGCACCAACTGGAGACTTCAAGTTGACTTCAAGGGAAGATCTATATAGCGTACATTACAGTAGTCTAGCTGAGTGTTACCTTGGCATGGATCCATGTGACCAGATTGGTTGCATCAAAGTAGGGGGCCATTTTCTGGGCTAGAATGAGTTGGAAGGTTTTGGTAGCTGCAGTAGCTTGCTGCTTCAGTGGTAGTGCTGATTTAAGTGACTCAGGAAGGGTCAGCTGTTAAGTGAGTCAGCAAGGGGTCAGCTGAACCCTATAAAAATGGGAAGCACAGTGTCCTTCAAGATCTCTGCCTTTCCAAGCAACATTACTTCTGTCTTGTCAGGATTTAGTTTTGAATTTGTTTATTCATAGCAATTTAATCATAGCAGACATTTCAGCAATTCAGCAGACACCTACTGCATCATCAGGAGATTTGGATGAGATATAGAACTGGATGTTATCAGCGTATTGATGACAGCCAACCCCAAAACTACAAAGGACTTGTCCTAAAGGCATTATATAGAGATGGAAAAGCATAGGAGATAAGATTGTGTCCCATGGAACCCCGCAGGATAGGATGTTGTGCTATTTAAGTTATAAAAAGAGAGATGTAACTCTCTTAAATTATAGACTACTGATACAATGGAACCCCGCAGGATAGGATGTTGTGCCATTTTAGTTATAAAAAGAGAGATGTAACTGCACATGTAGCCTTAAATTATAGACTACTGATATATGCTGGCTTGTAATTTAAAAATCAGCTGCTGAAACCACATTTAAGAAAATATACACAAAACCATGCAGAAGCACATGCAACACTTGATGGGCTGTTGAAAAATTTCCTTGCATAACTGTATGCATTCATTCTATAAATATATAGAAATACACTGGGAAGGCAGTTGGTGAATTGTTTCTGTGTTGAGTTTGAGCCATTCATATGAGGCTTGAAGATTTCTCTCATTTTTAGAAGAATAACTCTTCAGTAGGTAGAATTGTATTGTACATTTTTGGTCACTTGTCTGTCTAAATTATATATTTTTGTTTCTTTGTAAGCCACTTTGAGTCCTGTGGGCAGGTGGAGGGGGGTGGAGTAGAAATGCTTATCTCAGTAGTGCCTCTGATTCCAGCACTAGGTAGTGGTTAGAGTGTTGGACCAAGGATCTGTGAGACCTGCTCTGCCGTGAGTGTTTAGAATTGTAAGGCGTTAAGAACTTGGTAGAGAAATGTATTTCAACTTCACATTAGCCACATGATTAAAACTGTATCTGCTAAACTGATGAGCTGGAACTTTCATCCTGTTTGTTTTAATCTAGCTTTCTATTTGTGCTCTCTAGATGCCAAGTTGTCCAACACCTAAAAAGGTTTCTTTGTTTGTCCATTTAATAAATAAGCCCATTTAATTAATTAATTAATTAGCCGAAGCCTTGAAAGAATGCCATGACTGGTTTTTTCCTTTCTTTGTTTGTCCATTTAATAAATAAGACCATTTAATTAATTAATTAATTACTTAATTAATTAATAAGCCAAAGCCTTGAAAGAATACCATGACTGGTTTTTTTCCTTCATCATCTGTTGTACATCTGTGAAGAACAAATTATGCAGAGTTTACGTTTACAGTATAAGGAGTCACAAAAATTAATTGTACTTTTTTCTTGGCAATGTGATTTTTGTGAGAGCACATAAAAAAGTGCTAATTAGATTTGCATTTCTGAGTAACTGAACAACAGACCCTTAAAGTATCCACTGTGAAGTGCAACAAAACTATTCCAAATAACTGAGTAATGCAGAAATTACAGGGTATCTGATGAATCAGTTGTGAGCAAAAAAGAACAGGATGTTCTGTCATCTTTCATGTTAGTTGTTTCAGATATACATTTTTATCATATTAGTATTGGATCTGCTGAGGGCTCTTAGTTCACAGACGTTGGAAGAAGCTCCACATATGAAAATAACATCCTTTTATTTAAGCATAAAATCCAAAATTAAAAGACCCTGGCATCCAGTGTCTGTCTGAAAATAATGGCTTGCTATAAAATGTTGCCTGCAACTAATATGGTTGCCGTAACAATCTCATGTAATAATCTTAGATAACACATACATTCCAGTTTGCATCACAGTATGTGATGGTCATACTGCTATTCATACTGTGTAGTGATGGGTGTTTATCTGGATGATGCCTTTATTGCTATATCTAGTACCATTACTGCTATATCTAATAGTTAAGTGGACCAGTCATGGCAGCAGCATAACTAGCCCACCCATGGACACGGCAGTAATTTCTGCATATGTAGTAAATTCTCAGGTATGCAGAAAAATATTATTTTGAAAATTAACCAAGAGAAAGATGCCTTCCCAGTAATCTAATGATGATGGAGTAGGCTTCTGGAGGCATGGAATGTTGAGAATTATTTAAAGGAAAAACAAGCATAGGATAGCACAGGCTAGCCTGATCACAGAAACTAAGCAATGTTGGCTCTGGCTAGTATTTGGATGGGAGACCTCCAAGGAGTACCAGGGTCATGATGTGGTGGAAGACAATGGCAAAACAAATATCTTGCCCTGAGAACCCTACGTGGTCACCATAAGTCAGCTGTGACTTGATGGCAAAAAAAGCACAGGAAGATGGGGAAAGTTACTTTGTTCAAGTCCCTGTGAGCTTCTGGAATCCAGGAGGGGGAAATTGTTGTGTGTGTGCAGAGGAATTTCTAAGTTGTTTATTTTTCTCTCTGTCTTGTGATTTTTCAAAGTTCATGACCTATCCTGGTTACTAAGGGAGAAAAATGGGGCTGCCAATAATAAATTGGGAAATTTCTGCATACCTAGGGAATCTCTAGGTTGAAATATAAAAACATCACCACAAAAATGCAATCAGTATATGAAGATAAACCACTAAAACTGTCAACTTCTGATATTTTATTTTCATCTGAAAAACACACTCTGAAAAGACATAGCTTTACAAGCCCATGAAAAACTGCAAGGGAATGTGGGGTCTGCCTCTCTTTGCACAAGCAGTAGCCTCACAAACAAAAATGCCCTTGTCTGGGTTGGCACATCTAATAGAGAACACAATGAGGAGGAGATCATCTGGAGTATAATTAGTGCACAGAAACATATTGTGAGGTGGTCCAATAAGTATGGAGGTCCTTGGTTGGTAAGGGTTTTGAATGTAAGAACCAGCACCTTAAGTTGGTATTGGAAACAAATAAGTAAAGTAAAGGTTTCCCTTGCTCGAAAGCTAGTTGAATCCAACTCTAGGGGGTGGTGCTCATCTCCATATCCAAGCCGAAGAGCCATCGCTGTCCAAAGACGTTTCCGTGGTCATGTGGCCAGCATGACTAAATGCTGAGGCGCATGGAACGCTGTTACCTTCCCACCGAAGTGGTACCTATTTATCTACTTGCAATTTCTTGCTTTCGAGCTGCTAGGTTGGCAGGAGCTGGGCCCATAGAAGCTTACTCCATCATGCAGCACTAGGGTCTCGAACTGCCGAGCTACAGACCTTAAAGTGCACATTTTGAAGCATCCTGCACAACTAACCCAAGACACAAGCCAATTGACGCTTTTGAGTTGTTTTCTTTGAGGACAGTCCCACGTAAAGTTCATTACAGTAATTCAATCTGGAGGTTATGATACATTGATCAGCAGGTCAAGGTCAGCAGAGTCTAGATAAGATGCTAATTTATGTGCAAGAAGTGACTGGACGAAGCTCCTCCTGGCAACAGTGCCAGTCTGTTTTTTTGTCAACGAAGCAGAGTACATGAGCACCCCAGTTCTTGATCTGACTATGTGGTGGTAAATAAGTCCCATTCAAAATCTCTGCCTTCCCCACTACCGTCTATATATCTAATTCCCAACATGCCCCCTATGTGCGGATACTTATTTCCGCAGATTTGGGGGACATGGGGGGGTCAACATATATTCCTGCACACTCGGGGTACTCCCCAGGTGTGCAGAAAAATTTGAAATGTTTTTAAAAATACAGGGGGGGGGATACTTAAATCCCCCCCAAAGTAAACCGTGTTCTCTGTGCATGTGTAGGAAATGGATTTACTGTTGGGAACTGTCGTGGAGCTCGGCGGGGGGGGGCCGGCTCCTTGCCGCT
>NW_015173129.1:1507578-1519674 GCF_001447785.1 Gekko japonicus
GGGGGGGGGGGTCTGTGCAGGGTTTCCCGGTTGGGGGGGGGGGCTTTCTTCATTGTCCAACTTTCACACCCATACATAGTAATGGGCAAACTATGGCATGAATTATCTTGGTCACCAGTGACAAATACTTAGGAATCTTTTCTACACTTAAGAATCTACAGTTAAGAATCTTTTTTTAGTTCCTTCCCCGAGCTGCGGTGGCTCAAGTTGTTAAGACGCTGAACTGCAGGCTGTGGAAGGTCAGTAGTTCAGCAGTTCAAGACCCGAGTGTGCCACATGACGGAGTGAGCTCCCGTCTCTAGTTCCAGCTCTGCCAACCTAGCAGTTTGAAAGCAAGAAATTGCAAGTAGATAAATAGGTACCACTTCAGTGGGAAGGTAACAGCATTCCGTGCGCCTTGGTGTTTAGTCATGCCAGCCACATGACCACAGAAATGTCTTCGGACAGCGCTGGCTCTTTGGCTTTGAAACAGAGATGAGCACCGCAACCTTAGAGTCGGACTCGACTGGCTTTCGAGCAAGGGAACCTTTACCTTTACCTTCTACAGTCTCAATCTCTTTCTGATTTCTTGGTTACAGTCTCCCTTTTGGTTGATGATTGAGCCAAGGAATAAAAAATATTTAACCATTTCAATTTATTCACCATCAACTTTAAAGTTCTGTAATTCCTTAGAAGTCATTACTTTTGTTTTCTTGATGTTCAGCTGTCATCCTGCTTTGGCACTTTCTGCTTTAACCCTCCTCAGTAGCCATTTCAGGTCTTCACTGTTTTCCTCCAGTAATGTGGTTTCATCTGCATATCTCAAATTGTTAATGTTCCAAAGTTACAGACATTTAACGTAGGTACTACCAAGGTTCCCCATTTGAGTAATGAATGTATAGACAATTGCTGACCTAATGCTGTCAGTATTTCGAAAATGTCAGAATTCTGTGTTTGTAGCTTATTGAATGTTTCATTCACTCAGAGGTATGAGATTTGGTTTGGAACTAGAGTGGTAAACTGTGGTATTCATGCTAGTCATATTATGGCAGCCATGGAGATATACTGGGTGGCTTTGTATTGTTAAGATTGGTGGTAGAAACCTTGAAAAACACTAGAGACAATGTTTAGTATATATTCTGAATCTGAAGATCACATCTAATCTGCATTTTTTTTGTATATACAATCACATAATTCTTTGTATCAGTGAAGTGGATCGTTAGCATGTAGATGTAATGGGTGGAAAAATGGGAGCATGAATACAGCTTCCTATCTTCTCTCCAACCCAAAAGGTATCTAGGCCTGCACATGCGCTGTCCTCATGCTACCTCTGATCATTGGCATCAGAGATCATTGTGTAGGCAGGGAATTGAGCCACAGGTGGTCTTGGAGCCAAATTTCTCTCAATTTCTTTTGTGTGCTTATACCCCGAATAAAACCGTGCCCTTGTCAGACTCTACCACAAAATCTCCAGGAATTTCCTAACTTGGAGCTGGCAACTCTAGTCAGGCCTGGCCCCAACGAGTCTTCCCTCAAAGGCCAAAAAAAAAAAAGAAAAGAAAAGAAAAAGAAAGAGAAAAAGAACCTGAAAAGGACCCCATCTTCTCCTCCTGTCTTTTTACTCAAAGAAGCACAGCCTGGAAGACTGTGGTTGCTAGGGTTGTCACTCTGGGTTGAAAAATACCTGGAGACTTTGGGGGTGGATCCAGGAGAAGGCAGGGTTTGGGGAGGGGAGGGAGCTCAGCATAGTACAATGCCATAGAGTCCACCCTTCAAAGCAGCCATGTTCTCCAGGGGAGCTGATCTTGTCAACTGGAGATCAGTTGTAAAAGCGGGAAGTCTCCAGGCCCTGTTGCGGGAGCGTGAATGTAGCGGTCCACGACCAGCCCTTAGGCAAGTCAGCACCCTTATGGACTTTCCAGCCTCCCAGCCTTACCAGCTCTTTGCTGCAGTTCTTGCTGCTCTTGCCCCTTATAGTAACCACACTGCACAGTCCAGTGGTACACTATGTACAAGGGTTTTATTCACAAGATATACAGACAAACTGCTTCGCCAGACACTCGGTTTCATCAGAAGAGATGTACATGGCTTCTATACAAGACTTATATATAAAGTTCCACCAATCAGCTGTAAGCTGAGTCATGGTGACTGCTCACTGTCCAGTGCCAGTCATAACCGGTTAGAACCAGGCTTATCACACCACCTGCTGATAGGTAGCTGTCAGATAGCTGTCAATTAGATCACACTGATCTTCCTACTGGAGATTAATTTACAACAGGCCCAACCTGGAGGCTGGCAGCCATAATGGTTGCCTAGCAACAGCCAATGAGGGAATCATTTGTTAAAGCTACAGGTGGTTCTTTTCAAGTTTTTTAACCCTACCCCCAAGGTATTTTTTTTTTAGATTTCATATTTTTCTGCAAACCTGGGGCACTTTTCAGATTTGTACAAAGGTTTGTCTTGCCCATTCACAGCTCCAGTCACCTTCAGTTTTGGCTGACTTTGCTATTAGAATATATGAAGGAATTTTCAATTAAATCTGGTTTCAGAAAAGATTCAAATTTAGTAATCCAGTTCTAAAAGCACTATACTGCAAATAGTATAAAGTAAAATCTTCTTTAAGTCCTTATCTTTACCTCCTTAGGCTCTGTATTCTTTAGTGAGGAGTCATAGAACATTCAGAATTGAGATGAATTTAAGGTTTTCAAGAAGAATAATTTGGATGTAATGGAAAATCTGGTAAAGGCTCATCAGGCGTTGAGTTACAAAGAAGTGGTTTTTATACAGGGGGATAGCCCACTATTATTTCAGGGTTTTTAAGGTCACAGATTTGGTAAATATGCTATTGAGGAATTATAGTGGTTTAAGTGAAAAAAACATCTTTCAAACTTATAATTAGCATTGATCAGCTACTTGGTAGTTCAGTTACTAAAATCTATTCCTTGTTACTAAATCTAGAAAGTGCTTCTTCAGATTATACTAGAAAATGAAATGGAGATTTACAGACCAATATTGATAGATTTGCAATTTCTTTAAAAGATCGTTTCAGTAGTGTTTCACTCTGCACAAACTTGTGGCTATATTTGGTAATATGCAGGATCAGTTTTGACAATATGGCTCATTTATGTTAGATTTATTTTACATATTTTGGAAATATGATTTGGAAATCAGTTAAGTTTGTTAACAAAAGTTGAATTGTTAGTTAAGTTTGTTAACAAAAAGTTGGATTGTAATATTCCCCTGATCCAAAAGTCATTCTGTTGTGATATGTAAACCCTTTGAGATGTAGAATTGTTTTTGAGCCTATTTACTGCTTTTAATTTGGCAATAGCGACAAAATGAAAAAAGTAAGAACCTCCTTCAGAGGTTAAACAGTTCCCCATGTGTGGAATAGTGCCTTATTAATTTAATTAACATACTATTCAAAGAGCCCGGAGAAATAATTTTCAATGTTCAGATAAATTTATTGAGTGTTGGGCATTGTTTATGATGTTTTGGAATAAGAAGGTATGTGAGAAGGTGTTTCCTTATGCATTTTATGAGTTATTACAATAGTACCTGATTTCCTTTCTGTAGTTGGGAGTACAAAATGTTATATCTGTTGTGTTATACTTTGTGTTTTATGTTATATATTGAAATGCTAATAATTTTTGTAAATGAACCTGCTGTATGTATATTTAATAGTGCAGTTTTATATATTTATACCTACTTCATTTATTCTGAAATGAATTACAAGTGATCAGTACAAATGACAAATTATTTGTCTATTAGTGTTTGTTCTGGTGTTCTGATAAAATGCAAATAGTCACCTTCCAGTTATCATTGAACTCTTCATTTGGTGTTTAACATTCAGCTTGTTTCCTTAGTAAAGGAACAAATATAGAGTTTGCCTAATATATATCCAGAACTTGCTATCCTTGAACTTGTTGCCAAATATTTATTTATTTCCAGTATTTATACCCTGAATTTCTGCCCTCATCTCAGGGACACGAAGGCAGCTAACAGATTAAAAATACAGATGAAAAATATATTTAAAAATGATTAAAACCAAACAAAAACACACCATTAAAACAAAACCAAGCTAAAGTACAAAAACAATTAAAAAATAGAACACAGAATGGAATTATTTAATTCGAGTGGAATAAAAGTCTAGTTAGTTTTATAAAAACAACAGTGAATCCCTTGGCACTTTAAAGGTTAGCAGTTTAACTGTGGAATAAGGTTTTATTGGCAAGGGAATATTGGATGAAATGTTGATTTGTAATTAATTCCTAATAACTTTTTAAATAATTTTATTCAATTTTAACAGAAAAATACAAAATGGAAGAGAAAGAAATATAAAATATTTCATCAACCATTAAAAGGTTCATATAGATCTTACTAAGATTAAGGACATAAGAATAGTAAATATAATTTGAAAGTATACTATTTAACTGAAAATATATATATCAACATGTGTTATACATAACAATGATATAGTTCCTTTGGAATTTCCTTCTGATTAGAAAAATAAGTTAAAATTGGTGACCAAATTTTCTTAACCTTGAAGAGGGCACCAGTTAATGTCGTCTGATTCAAATTAAAAGTAAGTCTAGCTAAAACATAGTGATTCCATAGTCGTGTATGCCACAGCTGTAGAGTTTTTTTGTACTTTGTATTTTTGTAAGAGGTATGAACAGTAAGCCATATTAATGGCCAGAGATACATTGGATTAATTTATAGGGTTGCTAATGCCTCATGTTTTTGTAATGGTGTCTCTTTGATTTTTAGTTGTTTTATTGTTTTTACCACCTTTTTCAGCTCTAACTGTATGCTTTCTGATTTAGGTTCAATATTAAAGTGCAATTGCAGATTGTAGCAAGCTTCATGCTCACCGGTGTTTCTGGAGGTGCAAAGTATGCCCAAAATGGACAACTTTTTGGACGCTTTAAACTCACTGAAACGCTTTCTGAAGATACTTTGGCAGGACGACTGGTGATGACCAAAGTCAATGCTGTTTATTTATTGCCAGTCACTAAAGAGAAATCAGTACTGACCCAAGGAACCAAAGAGAAGGTGTATGAAGCAGCAATAGAGGAAAAAACAAAGGAGTATATCTTTTTGAGAATATCCAGGGAATGCTGCGAAGAACTTAATCTTCAATCAGATTGTGAAATGCAGGTATATTTGACTGGAAATTTCTTACTACAGTGGCTCTTAATTTTTTTAATAGTCCTCATTATCTTAGGTATATCAGTAACTCTTGTTCATCTTAATCATCACAGCATATATAACACTGATACTTATTTTAAACAGAAGAACTGAACAGTAAATATTCTAATGTTATACAGGAGTTCTGTTGCACTGTCACTAACTCCACACTGGTTACATCATATAATACAATTTTATTTTGTGCATTGGGGCAGCACCATGTAGTGTCAGTTACTGTGATTCACCTGCTGTTACAAAGCAGTATTCTAGAAATGGATACTAGACTACCAGACACATCTTTAAGATTAGTGCCACTGAGTGCATTTGCATAGTATATTAGGAGCAGTAAAGGCATATGTGGAAGGCACTTTCTGTACTGTCAGAGCTCCTGTGCCAAGGATAGAAAGTATAGCATGGCTACTAGGGGTATTTCCAGTCCCCCCCCACACATATATATATAATATCTTATTCATAGTAAAAGGTAAAGGTTTCCCTTGCTCAAAAGCCAGTCGAGTCCGACTCTAGGGTTGCGGTGCTCATCTCCGTTTCAAAGCCGAAGAGCCAGCGCTGTCCGAAGACGTTTCCGTGGTCATGTGGCTGGCATGACTAAACACCAAGGCGCACGGAACACTGTTACCTTCCCACTGAAGTGGTACCTATTTATCTACTTGCAATTTCTTGCTTTCGAACTGGTACTTATTGGTATGTTCTGGATATGTTTGAGTGTCTAGGTGTTAGCCAGCATTTTCCGGGATACTGGTAAATGGGTCCAAAAATTCTGGAAATATTTGGGAGTAACCCAGAGTATTTAGGGCCAGCATTTTAAGGCTCCCATGAGGTATTTATCAGGTATCTATTGGGTATTTTTTTGGCTCCATTTATACCAAGCATACACCCCTTGAGGTCATCTTAAAGAAGCCAGTCCTGCATCTCAATTATTTTAGCAATTATGAACCCATAGCAAATATGTGTTCATTTATTTTGAACTGGTGTAGTGGTAAGAGTGTCAAACCAGTATTTGGGAGACCCAGGTTCAGTTCCCCACTTGTGCCATGGAAGCTCACTGAACCTTGGGTCTGTCACATTCTCTCATTCTAACCTACCTCACAGAGTTGTTATGAGGGTAAAATGGAAGAAGAAGAGATTGGATTTACTCCGCCCTTCACTACCCAAAGGTGTCTCAGAGCAGCTTACAAACTCCTTCCCCTCCCCACCACAGACACCCTGTGAGGTAGGTGGGGCTGAGAGAGCTCTTGACAGAAACTGCTTTTTTCAAGAATCGCAGAACTATGGCTTGCCCAAGGTCATCCAGCCAGGTGCAAATGGAGGAGTGGGGAATCGAACCCGGTTCTCCCAGATTAGAGTCCGCGCACTTAACCACTGATGTAAGCCACTTTGGGTCCTCATTGAGAAGAAAGACTGGGTACAAATGAATTAATTAAATAAATAAGCAAGCCTCCCGTTATTTAAGTCTTGAGCTTATTAATTTTTTTTAAAGTTTTTTTTCTATCCCAGCAGCGGTGGGCTTTCTCCCCAGAAAAATGTAGTACCTTCAGTTACTCTGCTGTGGAAGGCCATATTAAAATATCAGTACCATCAGTCATGGTATTCTCCTGGATGGGTGGCTCTGAAGTTTGCTTTCCATTAACTGAAGGTGCTTTGTCTATGGAATGGAATTTTTCTGGCTCCCTTCTTCTGCAGCAGTCCATTGAGCGCCCCCCCCGTCACTGTAATTAAGGCTGGTAAAAAGGCACCAATCTTGTAAATATGAATTGCCTCCTGGTGACAAGGCAGGAAAAATTCACAAACGTTGGCCCACAAGTAACCAATGTTGGTATGTGTGAATATATTCCTGAGCTTCCTGAGCACAGGTCCATGAAAGCAACCCAGGTCAGCAGAATGCACATGAGATGGCGTTAGGGCTGCCAAATGCAGCCGGGGGGCGGGGATTTCCCCGCTTCGGACCTCCGATTACCGGTGCGCCGGAATCGGGGCCCAGGGGAACCCCACCCCCGCATGCGCGTCACCCAGAAGTGACGTCGCACGCTGGGGGCGGGGCCACGCGATTTGAGGGTGATGCGCACGTGCCCGGGATCGTTTGGGAGCCTCCCCGCTCCCGGACGATCTGAATTTGTCAACCCTAGATGGCATGCAAGAAAGAACAAAATAGGAGTTCTAGATATGGTACATGATCAAGACCAAAATGAGGTTGGTTCAAGAGCCAAGATTTTGGAAGCAGCTGTTCTAGAGCAAGTGTAATTAGTTCATCACTAGCATTGTTTCTTATAATACAGAATCTGTTATAGCTAGTTCCTTTTTTTTCTATTTGTATTTTTTATTTGAAAGAACATGCAATAATACAGAAAATACTGTATAAGAACATTTTTTACAGTTTAGTTGAAATAGAGCAACAAATGTTTTGCAATAAACAATGATACCGTATGTGCAATAGGAAGAAAGAAACAGGTGAACAAAGAGAACTGTAAGGTTTTGTAAATTTGTAAACATTTTCATTTCTTGTCAAACAAGTAAAATTAAGTCTATGGACAAATCCAGCATTCATAGACAATTGTCATAATGCATTTTCCCTTGAATCCCCCCCCCCCTTATTTTTCCAGCTTAAAAATTATTTTTTTCCTTCCCCAGTACAGATGTGGAACTCATTTGATTGTTTTCCGGTTTGGGATTCTGATAAACATGTTAATCATGCTTGATGTGGGGAGGGGGGGAGGCAGGGATTCATCCCTCTCCCCCGCACCATTTCCCCAAGCTGAAACAGCTCTAGGTGAGGGGCATCATCTGCCCTGTAGTGTTACTACATGTGCACTGGAGCTGTTTTGGCTGGAGAAAATGGGGAAGAAGAAGAGAAGAAGAGATTAGATTTATACCCCCTGCCCTTCACTTGGAGTCTCAGAGTGGTTTACAATCTCCTTTCCCTTTCCCTCCCCACAACAGACACCCTGTGAGGTAGATGAGGCTGAGAGAGCTCTTTCAAGAACTGCTCTTTCGAGAACAGCTCTGAGGGAACTTGTGACTGACCCAAGGTCATGCCAGCAGCTGCATGTGGAGGAGTGGGGACTCAAACCTGGTTCTCCCAGATTATAGTCCACACTCCTAACCACTACACCAAACTGGCTCTCCAGTTTGGAGGAGGGGGAAGAATGCTGAAGCGTCACTTGAGCAGTTAGTTCCCTGCAATTGCTGTGGGGCTGCAGGGGAAGGTGAGATGGGTTGTTGAAACCCAGACAGACATTAAAGAATGTACCAGCTAGTTTGGCCCTTAGCACATCAAGTAAATTAAGTTATTTAAACCATTCTATCCCAATACAAGGCATACTACATTTACCCTTTGCTCATTTTTTGCTTTTTAAAAGGACCCTTGTGTTCCATTTGTCACTAGAGTGACATTTGATCAACTATTGTGTTATTATATTTTCAAACAGGTGCATTCAAATGTTTTGCTTGCTGTTCTCCGTATGGGAAGGACAGAACCTGATACAAGCCTCACCCTGATCCCTTTGAAGTCAGCTATGCAATTTTACATATTAAATTGACAAAAAGGCTTTGAGATCATGACCTATGAACCTGATAAAGTAATCTAGATTATTTGAAATCTTGCACACATTGTTGTGTTATTTAGGATGGTCTTAATACAAGATTTTGTTTTTGAGAAGAGTTCTGTGAGAAGGCTGGATTCTGTTCACTAAAAGATGTCACTGAGTTATAAATGTACAGGTATATATGCAGTTGCTTATGAACACAAATGTTGCTGCTGTTACAAAAAATTTCCTTTGGGCTTTTGATTAAGATGGCTAGTAAAGATCTTGATTTTATTTGCATGACCTCTCCGGGTATTTTAATAAGTTGACAAATATAATTGAAATAGCTTCTTCCAATTGCTGGTTTTCTGACATAGCTTTTCATTAATTTATTTATTTTGTATGCACTGTAGGTCGAACTTCAATTTCAGTTAAACCGCTTACCACTCTGTGAAATGCATTACGCTTTGGACAGGATCAAGGACAACAGTATTCTCTTTCCAGATGTCAGCATGATTCCCACAATACCTTGGAGTCCCACCAGGTACAAAAATACAAACACTTTGATAGTGGAACCAGACATATTGATATTATATTGAATAACTTGTAAGAGATGGCTCAGGCATGCCCTTACACCAGAAGCGCATTTTTGCTTGTCTGTGTTTTGCAGTAATTGGAAGTGAAAAGGCTGTAAATAGCTAACATCCTCTGAAAGTTAAGATTTGGATTTCAGCTTTATTTTCTCTGACATGAAAAGTAAGTTGTAATGAACTGCATCCTCTATTACAGAAGCAGCTTTTGAAGCTGGTAACGATAGATCTTCAACGTGGTCTCTGTGCTTCACACCCATGGGATCTAGTGTGCACGCGCTGGATCGATGGGCATTGTAGCAAGCTCTTTAACAGATTTTCGCGCCCAGTCCCTCGGGCATGCACAGGAACCCCACTGCGCATGCCCAGAGGATTGGACGCGGACATCCCGCCAGTTCCTTTTTTACCGCCGCATTGGAAAGACCTCTTTCTTCATCAGTCTGATCGGTTCGCGTGTTTTGGCTTTTTGCCTCACGGCTCTTTGGATTTTTCTTCAGTTTATTCTTTTTCTTCGTTGTTCTTTCAAAAAAACTAAAAAAAAAACCCTTTTATTTTCTGCTGAGGGGGAGGTTGCCGCTTTACCTCAGTCGGGCCTTTGGGCTACCCCCCCACCCCTTCTTTCTTCTTCATTTTGGGTTTTATGGAGAAGAAGTGGGGCTTTTTTAATAGGTGGAAGGGTTGCGGTAGTAAACTTGCTCCTCCTTACCGTGATACCCTTTGCATACTTTGTCTCGGAGAGTCTCATCGACCTGAATCTTGTCGCCACTATGCTCGCTTTTCAAACCAGACCCGGAAAAACCGAGCTGCGCGCCTTAAAGTGGCCCTGCTAGAATCGGCTCTACATCCTTCCTCAGCGATGGATGCCGAGAAACCATCTACCTCAACAGCTTCGGCATTGAGGCCTGCCTCCGATATCGGCCAACTGACACCGAAGCCTCTGGCATCGAAGGCACAATCCTCTGCTTCCATGCCGGTGAAAAAAGAATCCAGGCCAAGTAAGGAACAAAACCCACAAAGAAGGGCTCTTCCAAACCCCTTAAGGCGGCAAAGAAGAGGAAAGTAGCGGTGGCTGCACTGGGTGATGCCCCTAAAGTGCCTCCCGCTCCAACGACTGTATCGATACCGGAGGCCCAAGTCCCTCCACCGAAACCAACCATCCATGTCTTGGACTCCCCTGTCCACCAAATGGAGCGTCCTTACTCCGACATCGAAACAGTAGAGCTCCTAAGTCATCAAATGGATGCAGAGCCTTCTCCGTCTCCTTCCCCGTCGTCAACAGTATCGGAAGCTCCCGACATTGATCTACGTCGGCACTGATATGCTTCATGCGACACGCAGCGTCACCCTCCATGTCTGTACGGTCAATCTGTCGATATCGACAACCGAGATTTATACGGGCTCCACTCAAAGACATGCTGCTGCTTTGTCTCCGAGGCATCCACGGTCCAGAAGTCGATCCCCGTGAGTCTTCTTACCCCCACCACCACCTCTGTCTTGGGATCAACGACAGATGAGGTATCTGTATGGGGCTCAGCCACCATCCTTGCCATGGCTGACTCCGGCGAGCTATTCCGTCTGGGATCGATATTCATCCCACTCTGCTCATAGATCGAGATCGCCCCACAGGTCGAGACCTTCAGCATCTCTCTCTCGTCCTCCTGCAGACAATCCTGCCCAGCATAACTTGGATCACAATCGTCCTCCCAACCCTCAGGTCATTCAAACCCCAGTCGTTTCCACCCATGGGAGGGCCAGAGGAGGAAGAAAAAGAAGGGGACAGCAAGTCCAGTGGACTCGGGTTCTTCCAGAGAGGACTCTCTGTCAGAGAAAGGGGCAGCAGCTCCTAAAAGTCCTTATAGGTTGCAGAAGAGACTGGACAAGAAAAAGTGAAGGCTGAATGACTCTGAATTGTGCCTTTGAAAATTTTTTGAATTGAGATGCTTTGGGGTATTTCCTAATATCAGTTAAATTTAAGATGTGGGAAAAGTTAACAGACTATGTGACTCAGTTTGTAATGAGATTAATATGATATGATAAATACACTAGATGTGTATTTAAGCTGATTAGACTATCTCCTCTCTTGGGTTTTTAGTCAGTAGTGGGTATCTTTTCTTTATCCCCTTAAATGTAGTCCCCTTCCTTATTTCTGTTATAGTTTGTAGTGCAATAAAAAATTCCCCATTTGGGAGGGGAAAAAAGAACTCTAATACCAACATGGGACGTCACATTCTATCTTCGGCGATGCAGTAAGAACCTGCCAGCACCCTCCTCCGGGTAGGCCACTGCTCGCTAATCTCCCATGGGTGTGAAGCACAGAGACCACGTCGAAGATAAACAGGTTGCTTACCTGTAACTGATGATCTTCGAGTGGTCATCTGTGCATTCACACCACCCGCCCTCCTTCCCCGCTGCTGTCAGCTTTCTACATTTTATTTTTTTTTGTTGAGCCCCCCGAAAGGGATTTTTTAATTACATTTTTATAAACACTACAAACTACAACAGAAATAGGATAAGGGACTACATTTAGGGACAAAGTAAAGATACCCACTAATACCTAAAAACCCAAGAGAGGAGATCTTCTAATCAGCTTACACAAACATCAAGTCTTAATTCCACTAATCCCTTTACAAACTGAGTCAGATATATCATTGTCTTTTAAAATTCTTAAATTCAACTGTTATTAAGAAATACCCCCAAGCATCTCAATTCAACATTTTTTTAAAGGCACACATCAAAGTCCTTCAGCCTTCACTTCTCCTTGCCCCGTCTCTTCTGCAACTTATAAGGGCTTTTAGGAG
>NW_015173129.1:1519902-1520031 GCF_001447785.1 Gekko japonicus
TGTCTGAAGAAAGAGAATAAGATCTTTGTATTTCTTTCTCCTTTGCCTTATTTCAAATGGAATGTCTTTGAGTACTCTGATAACATTTTCCCCCACTTTCAAGGGTACTCCAGATACTGCTTTCAGGAT
>NW_015173129.1:1521167-1531413 GCF_001447785.1 Gekko japonicus
GGTGTGAATGCACAGATGACCACTCGAAGATCATCAGTTACTGGTAAGCAACCTGTTTTTATTCTTGGCACTTGCCATTTGCAAGTAATGCATAGGTGCTGTCATGGAGGGGATTTTTTTAAATGAAAAGAGCCTTTTGGTAGAAGAAGTGTATTCCATCCCATGGGTGTGAATGCACAGATGACCACTCGAAGATCATCAGTTACTGGTAAGCAACCTGTTTTTATTCTTGGCACTTGCCATTTGCAAGTAATGCATAGGTGCTGTCATGGAGGGGATTTTTTTAAATGAAAAGAGCCTTTTGGTAGAAGAAGTGTATTCCAGGAAGGGTTTTGCACACTAATAGAGCTCCACTAATAGAGGACCTTGTATATGTGATATAATATCTAAATAATTAGCTTCACATCCTTCCTTTTCCCCAGGGCCTGTGTTTATAATGACCTGCCAAAATATGATTTGCCTGTCCCATTCTTTTTCAAGTCCTAGATGCTCCAAGCATATACCCTTCAGTTTAGCATATGAACTGGCATACTAGATCAATGGGGTATAGGATGCCCAAATTAATAAATTGCTTGGAGGTTTTATTGTGCCTGTACATTTTAGTTTGCTTAGATTCCAAATCTAAACTACCATGCCCATTCTCCACCTTTCTGGCCATACCATGCCTGGACCATCAGGGCAAAGCCAGGTGCTGTTATTCTCCTTGCTGCTCCCACTGAGGGGTGTGAGGGTGGGGCAGGGCTTAGAGCAGAGGTCACTGGGATTTTTTCCAGTAAAGTAAACAACCAACCTGCCACTGCTCTTAATGTTTCTTGCTTGCTTTCTGTCTTCTGATCCTGAACTCTCCTAGGGAAATGTATACGAAAAGTAGTGCTCATCCCCAGTGGGTGTTTTCATTTCAGCTGTTGTTGTGCCAAGCCACCCCCCAGCCTATATTCAGGGTTTATGGCTATTTTTAACACTAACATAGCAATCTTAAACCATGTCCACGCTGCACAGGGGCACCGCCCCACTAGTCAGCTCCCCTAGGGGCAAGTTACACTGCAGCAGAGTGAGGGGGAAAGTGTGAGGGCATGTCCATGGCAATTCTGCTGCAGCATGGCCTCACAGCATAGTGTTGAGGTGAGGGTGGCATGAGGAGCAGTCCTGGGGCAGATGCCATTGCATTTCACAGCTAGGTGGCAGGGAAGGGTGGCTCAAGAGAGTGCCATTTTCTGCTTCCACCTCACCGACAGAGACACGCAGTGATGACAGGCGTGTGGTCACTGTCATTTGTAATTCCTGCTTGCCAGCATGTCCCATGGCCAAGCCCCCCCAACCCCCTGAATACTTTGAGTCAGCCCGTTGCAGTGACTCACCCCCACCATTGGCTCAGGGAACTCTCATGATCTCCTTCCTCCTCAGTGCTACTTGCACAGATGCCTTCCCCTCTGGGTGCCAGAGGACCCCCTTCCTGGAGCAGGCACACAGATAGAAGCCTCATCCATTCACTCATTTATTTAGCAGCCCTTCTTCCCCCCCAGTGGCTTGCATCAGTCCCCTCTTCTTTGTTCCAAGGACACAACAACCCTGAGAGGTTGCTCAGGCCGAGGGTGTGCATCTGGGCTGAGGCCACCCACCTGGCTTCCATGGTACAAGTGAGGAACGGAATCTGGGTCTGCCAGGTCCAGCCTCACCCTCTCATTGCCACAATAAGCTGTCCTATTCACCCAGACCACCCTCTGGCCCCTTCCCCCTTCACACAGAAGCCTACGAGGTAAGCAAGGGAACCTGTCTGTGTGGTGTGCCTGTGTCTCTGCTATGTATGGCAGATTACAACCAGTGGGACTTGTGCAACCTTCCCCAACCATCCACGGCACTCAAGAGCCCTCCTTCTGAGACATGTCCTCGGGAAGCTCACAGGGGGAGTGGCAAATTGAGTGGGGAGGGAGTGGGGTAGGGAGGGGTGTGGAGCTCCTGTCATGTAGCAGAAACCATGTAGCAGAGACACAGGTGTGGCACAACATAGACTTTATTGCAGTGGAATCCCTGGCAAAGGGTGAGGACTCCATCCACTTCCACCCTGGGGACTGAGGATCCCCAGCATGGCATGCACCTAAGTGGAATGATATCGCAGGTGGAACTTGTAAGGGCTTGCCGGGTGTGATGCTCCACTTCAAGAGGAGGGCTGGAACAGCGGACTGAGCAGAGTGCATGGGGTGCGTGACTTGCCACACCCACGAGTCCCTCTGTTGAATCTCTACCTGCAAGACAGAAAAACAGAGCCATGGCAGGCAGGCACAAGTGCCATGCCAGCCTCAGCCATGGATGTCTTGTTCCATGCATGCAACTGCAGCTCCATGGGGAGGGGGCTCTCCATGAACCCCGCTTGAGGCACATAATGGAACCAGCCAATTTACACTCACCCAGGTCTGTAGCTACAATGGGGCTTTTGGGGGCTTCACCCCCTTTTTTAAAGGCACAGCCCCACAAGAATGTCTCCTGTAAATACTTTAAAAAATCATTTTAGAACATTTTTTTAAAGACGTGCTCTCCTTTAAGCGGAGTGTGGTGATGTAGTTGACTAATTCCTGCACTGAGCTAGGGGGTTGGAGTAGGTGACCTCTAGGATACCTTCTAATTCTGTGTCAAGAAACTGGTCTCCTTTAAGAGAGTTTTGTGCCTAAGTATTAGCTTTCTTGGCTATAGAAGTCATCATCCCCATCTGCCAGCTTGTCATCAGAATTGTTGCTTAGGCTCGCTGAAGTGATTAACTTGCAGCAGCTGAGAACTGTCATCTAAAGTGGTTGACAGCTGGCAGTTTAGAGATCTATCCTGGTAACAGCTTTATTTCGGCTAAATGTTTAATAGGCTGTTGATTATAGCATAAGAACAAATATGTAGAATAGACAGCTTGAGCAGACTCAGAGAGAGAAGAGACTGCCTATGTGTTGTTTATCCTTTGTTTTTTGTAAATAAAGTTTTATGTGTTTTAATACAAATTGGATTGAGTTTACTGGCCAAACCCAGATAAGTATTTCCAGTGCCACGCCTACCATCTACCAGAAAATTGACCCCCCCCCTCCCGCCTGCTATTGTCACACTCTGGGGCTAAGATTTTCAGATGAGGATCCCCAGCATGGCATGCACCTAAGTGGAATGATATCGCAGGTGAGTCATTATCCTCAGAATTCTGGACTTTCTTTCTGCTCTGAGAACTTCAACCCCACCAGAAAAACATTTGCCTCACAAGCCACAAAATCCTGGCTACAGGCCTGCACTCACCTGTCCTGTGTTGAAGTGCTCCCAGATTGCTTCCAGTCCATCAGCTGCTGCAGCTCAAGCCTCTGATTCTGCAGGGGAATGAGTTGAGGGGACACTTGCCAAGCTGGTTCACCACATACAGTGGAGCAGCTGCCAGACTCCTCCCCCCCAATACTCCCTGTACTTTGCTGAGGTTGGGAACTGGACAAATGACAGAGCACCTCCCCCCCCCCCAAAGATCTCCTGGAAAACTTCCTGGGGAACTTTTCCCATGGCTTATTAGGGGGCATGGCGCTGTGCAGTTGTGGCTTGTTCCACCCCACAGCTGAACTCAATGCAGTGTTTGAGTGCAGGAGATGCTGTCACAGCACCCAGACTCAAGAGAGGGAACTGGGGGAAAAGGTTTGGGATCTTTGTCCCTGCTTACCTGTCAGTGCCCAGGTGCCCTTGTGGGTCGAATCTCCAAAGGAGGGGTACCTGTGAGGGTTCTGAAATGGAAGAGGTCAGTCACAGAATATGGACTTTAGTAGCCTCTTTGAGTGTCAATGCCAAGTGCCCGACTTATAGTGCTAAGTGTACGCTCTCTGTGCTTCTGCCACCACCAAAGTGCCTCGCTGCTTGCTCTAAGTCTGCATAGCAGGGCGCTCCGAGATAGAGTCCCGAACTGTGCGCCCTTATTGCTGAGTTGTAAGATGTCACAAAGGAAGTATTTGTACCAGGGGGAAGCCTGATTGGGTGGTGGGGAGGGGGCTTGGCTGCTGTGATGAGGGATGTGATTCGCTGCGCCTGTAGTCAGCATCCTGAGCTCCTCTAAACCTAATGTGCAAGGCTGCAGCAGTGGGCGCAAGTTCAGTGGGCAACTATGGGCCACACCATATTGTTAGTGTAACTTTCCACATCTGGAAGGGGCGTTACCAGGGGTAAGGTTGAGGGGAAAGGGGGTGCTTTCTCTCTCTATATATAGGGCTGGCTGATTACCTCCCAGAGCTGTTACAACTGTCATTGTTTGTTGCTATGTATACGGTTTGTGAGTTCTTGTTGAGAACCTAATATACAGCTGCAAGTACAGGAAGATCTGTTACTATGAACTCTGCTTGCAGTAGTTTTTGCCTTTCTGGTTTCTGATTGAACAAAAGGATACATCTGAAGTAGTCTGTTACTGAATATGCATTACCAGGGGTCATTTCGTAGATAAAGAAGTGCAGGAGCTCATTAGCATAGCTCATTAGCATAATCCATTTGCATATGCCACACCCCCTGACATCACCGGAAGTGTGTCAGAAGGCACCTACCACTCAGGCGCCAATGGACTGTTTTGGATTGCTAGCTATTGGGAGGGGGGCGCATGCAGATCTGTCTTCGCAGAGGAGGGAGAGCTTGTACCTGAATAAAACCTGGTCTTAAAGGTGCTACTGGACTGTTTTGGACCGGGGGGGGCAGGGGGGCTCTGCAACTTACCTGACTGCTTCTTGCTCTGACTGAGGGCTGCTGGGAGCAGGGGGTGGGGCTTGTTGCATGTGCCGGCCCCCTGGGCTCTTTACTGCCAGAGCTCCGCTCCTGTGCGCTCCTGCAGGAAATGACCCCTGTGCATTACCTTCACTGTGTTAGGGTGATGGCTTGCAAATAAACAATTTCATATTTCCCATGTCATTATAAATAACCCCTGTAATGTTAATGTAGTTATTATTTTAGTCTAATAAATTGAATGCTCTTTTTAATTTTGGGAATTAAAAACATTAAGTTCAGTTGATTGTTAATTTTTCCTGCATAAATCTTGTTAATCTTTCATTTTTAACATAGGTCCATTTGTTCTTTTAATGTAGATACAACTATTTCTGCCTTGGGTTTCTGTACTCAAGATTATTTTTGCTTCTAGTTCATCTTGCTGTTTTGGTTTTCCGTCCATATCAACTTTTTAGCACTTCAAAGCAGTCATATGCGAAAAGAATTTAATTCCTATTTGTTTTAACCCCTTACACTTCATGCACATTTTCTTAGTCCATGAAACTAACACCGAGGTAGATCACGTGACCAGAGTATGGCCCCATGTGCTTCAGAGACAGGTGTTTTCTACTTTTTGTACCTACTTCTGAATTTGTCACTGGGCACTCCAAAACTGCATGTAGAAATCGTTACCCTGTTAAGAATATCCCTAGAGGTACTTCCTGTTCTGATGCTTATTCATTCATCAAATGAGTGCATGCTCATTCTTCTTGTTCTCCAGTGCAGGTTTCTTGTGCTAAAGACTGTTGTTTGAAAGAGCTGAAAGACTGTTGTTTGAAGGAGCTTATCTAGTCCATCAGTGATTGCAAGTCTTTTGAGTTATACTTTACAGGTCCTGTTAAACTGTTAGTTCATTAGAGAGAATTATGGCTTTGAAAGATTTAAAATTCATTGAAATACAGTATATAGAGAGTGAAAGGTAAACAGGTATTTGTTTTGATCATTTAATTACAACAGACTTATGCAACATATGATGGGTAAGCTGAGATGACATAGGAATGGGTTGATTTTTTAAAAAATTAGGAGGTTTAATGCTAGATGCTATAAGTAATTTATGTGACACAGTCATTTATCATGAATAGTAGTTGAAGTTAAGAACAGTACATGTTGTTCAAACAGCTTATTTTGGACATGTCTGTGAATGATTGTAATTTTATTTTAATTTATAGTATTTTGGTGTTGATAAATGTCATGCTTTCTATTGTACAGACAGTGGGATGAGCAGTTGGATCCTAGGCTCAATGCAAAGCAGAAGGAGGCTGTTCTGGCAATCACAACTCCACTCTCAATACAGTTGCCTCCTGTTCTTATCATCGGTCCCTATGGGACAGGCAAAACCTTCACTTTGGCTCAGGCAGTCAAGCATATACTTCAACAGCAGGACACTAGGTGAGATGGGATGATATATAGATATTTAATTGGAAGGCAAATGCCACGGTTTACATAAGGGAAAGATGGCAGTGCAGAATTTCCATCCAGCTTAAAAAAACCATCCATCATTGTTTTGTATAGATGTTAGGAGACAATTTGACAGTCTAAAGGTATATATGCTAATAAGAATGAATTGAAATTGGCAACATATAGAATAGATATATTGCATCATATTTAGAAAGCTATGCAGTGTGTAGACTTGTAATGGCTATCTTTATTTTAAATCTACATTAGGTAAAGTGTAAAAATGGTCTTTAAAAGCTGTGTTGAAAGTTTAAATCTTCCCACAGAAATTAGTTAGAAGCATCTTTGAACCATAAAATTCACAGACTAATTTCATAAAAAGAAATGTGTGGGGAAGATGGTCACTATCTCTTTTTTTGTATTTTTACTGCTTTGAATGATTTTCTGTTTCTTCATTGCTTTTTTATTTGCACCATTTATTCCAGCAGGATTCTCATTTGCACCCATTCTAATAGTGCTGCTGATCTCTACATAAAGGATTATTTACATCCATATGTAGAAGCAGGCAATCCCCAGGCGAGACCTCTCAGGTATTTTTTTAAGGCTTATTATGTATCTATACAATATCTTAAGAAAAGGTGTCTCTTCTAAATAGTTTTGGAAAAAATCAGAAATTCTAAACTTATTGGCATTTAAAAACTCTATTTTGTATAAATTTAGACTAAAATGGAATATGGAACAACATCAGTATTGATTTCAAGTATCAAAGATTAAAGACATCCTTTTTTAAGCCTTTCTTATGTGGATATATGTGCTTTTACTAGCTGAACAACATTTTATGTGGTCCTCTAAAATGACTAAGATTCCCCCTCCAACCCCTAGATAAGAATTGCATTTTACTTCGGAAAAATAACTTTTAAAAAAGAGAAATATGTGTAAATTAGGAGAACATTTGGAGTCTCATGTGAAATTAGTTCAGTAGCAAGACATTTGTGTGAAAATCAGCTTGTCATGGGTCTCAGTACAATTAGGAAAAGAAAAATGATGGAGAAGGAGAATTTGAGCTCACACATATGTACAAGAATTAAAAAGTAACCTTCTGGTTTTAGATTTTTTTAAAGCTATAAAACCACAAATTTACTAAAGCTGTGTATCCATTTAGCTAGAAATACTGCCATTAAGATTTGAATGACTCTTGTATACTGCTGTCCTGAAGCTAGGTCATTAGCCAGTCATGGACGGAGTTTCTCTGTAAGCAAATGTTAATATATAAACAGGACAGAATTAATTTGAGGTAGCAACATGATCTAGTGCTGTGCAACTAAGGTTGCTAGCCTTCCACCAAGTTTTTCCTTTCCTGTTCAGAGACTACCTTGGAATCAGAGTGCATACTTCCTCTACAGTTCCATAGCAACAGAGAAGGCTGGCATGGACCTCAAGGGTCATCAACTCTAACCCTTCCCAGAAGCAAGAATCCTTCCTAAAGAATCACCAAATGATTAGACACTCTTAGATGTGTAGCTAAAATTATCTCAAGATTATTTTATATAGATCCAGGCTAACTACATGCACCATAGTTAGGGAGTAAAGCCAGGTCTATGTAACGCAGTAAGAGGGTAGCATTCTGAGGTGGAAGAATGTACTTTACTGCTTCGTACTGTAGTTTTTATTATGGCCCAGGTAAAACCTCATTGCAGGTTTTTTTTTTTGAAGTAGTATATCAGTGATAAATAGTTCTAGCCAGGGCTTTTTTCTGGGGGGGATGCACTGGAACAGAGTTCTGGAACCTCTATGACAACATTCTTTAAAAATTTTTAAAAGTTCATGAGTTTTCAGTATATAGATTGAAAACTTTATTTCCCTCTTGAGAGTTCCAGCACCTCTTTTTAAAAAAAGCTCTGGTTCTAGCTTAGTGCTTTGTACGGTGGGCTAGTTATCCACTGCAAGGTTTGGGAAATATAATCCCTCACCTGCACTCTGATGTGGTGCTGTCTGTTCTGCCATTTCATCACCTCAGCTGCCTCATTACCAACTCATTCTGCTTATTGTCTATACCAGGCTTAAGTCAGATCCTGAAATCCCTTGAGTACTGGAGCACACACTTTGTTTTTTTGGCTGGATCAAAAGGAGCCTTCTGGAGCAGTTTTGTCTGCTCAGCGAGGCCTTTTGTCTGTCATCCTCTGGCCAGGGTGCACTGGACATGGGCCTTTTTGGCTGCTGCCTGGCTTCTTTGGAATGTCCTCTGGGCCTTTATCTTGCTTGTCTTCCAGGCTGGCTGGAAAAATAATCTACATAAAAGGACTTTTGATCTGGGCTAACCAGTTCTCTGGGTGTATTATTACTCCAGGAGTAGGGCTTTGATTGCTATTTTTTAGTTATGTTATTGATTTGATAATTGCTATTGTTATTGTTGTTTTGAATGTTGTTACTCTCCTTGACTTCCATCTGCAATGAAAGAAAGGTGGGCCCAGAAATATGTAAAATAAATGTAAGCAGATCTGTTGGCAAGAGGGTTGATGGGCCTTGATTATGATAAGATGGGAATTTTGTAGAGAATGAAAGATGCTACGTGCAGATCTTATATCCAGCTTAGTATTCTGAGAAAGAGGACATTATTTCTTGTCTAAAAATTGCTTTTATGTTTGAGTTTTTAGCTTTGACCTTAGTTCAAGATTTCTGGATAGTTGCTGCACACTAATTAGTATAATTTCACCTTGCCCGGGGTTGGGGGGGGGGAGCTTATCTTTACTGTCTAAAGTCAGTTTAACAATTTAATTGAAAGAGATTTTGAAGGGCTTGGGGACTAAAGATCAGGAAATTAATGAGGCACAGAGTTGCTAGGTCTCAACTCAAATCTGATGGGAATCCTGTTGTCTGTGGTATCCTCTGTTACTGCAGTGTTGTTACCTTGAAACCAGAAGAGAGCTACAATAGCCAAAAAGTGTGGGCCAGGCTGAATTTTACATTCAGATTTGATGCTAAGCAGCTTTTAGATGGTGTCTTCTAATTTGAGTATAACAGTTTACTAGGTCCTGCAGATTTTTAATTGCTATGAACAGGGGACTTTTTGTAGAAAAAGAGCTGCCGGAGCTCATTAGCATAACTCATTAGCATTTGCCACACCCCCTGACATCACCGGAAGTGTGTCATAAGGCCACACCCTCTGACATCACCGGAACCTCTTGATGACTGTTTTTTGTTTCTTGTCCTTGGCCCTTTCGGTCTGTTGGTTATGGTCCAGCTCCCCCTCTTCCTGTCACATGACTCTGATATCACATCCCGGGATGCTCCTTTGTGAGCGACTGGCATTAAAGCTATGAGTGAGCAATTTGGCTACTGCATAAATTAGTTTGCTCTGGAGGCATCTTTCCTGAATTATGACAAAAATGTATGAGCCGGAGGCTAAAAAACTGTTAGCTACCTTGCACTTAGAAGAAACACTGGACAAAACCCGGGTGCCCTCAGGAGGTCCACCAGCAGGGCCAAAACTCCAGGAGCCCTCCCACTCTTGCCCCCCAAGCATCAAGAATGCAGAGGATCACTGCGCCAGACACAAGAACATAAGAGAAGCCAATGCTGGATCAGGCCAATGGCCCCTCCAGTCCAACACTCTGTTACACAGGGGCCATCTTTATAAAAAGAACAGGTTGAAAATTTAGATAGCCTTTGTACTGTTTACTTGATGCATTAATTTCATTGTTCTTCAATTGTATGATCTAGTTTTATTGTGCTGTTTGGTGTTTATTATGTTCATCTTTATTGTACTGTATTCTAATTTGTGTATATCTCAACAACAATGGAGGACTATAAACAAACTTCAAAACACTGTAAGAAACAGAATGCTGAACTAGATGGACCTTTGGTCAGATCCAGTAGAATTCCACATCCTTAAAAAAAGAAACTACACAAAATTGCTAACAGACAAACTGGTGCACAAAATAAAAAAAGCATTAACCATATAACCTCAGCACCACCATACTTCAATTTAAGCACCAAATTAGGCACCAATACAGAGTGGAACTAAGCCACTCTGATCACAACAGGACTGAGAGTCAGAATATTATTTGGCCTCCTATAACACTGGTCAAGCTGCAATAAACTTGAG
>NW_015173129.1:1531778-1532124 GCF_001447785.1 Gekko japonicus
ACACCTTCCATTTGGGGGGTGGGGAGACCACCGGTCACGGCGAGCAGAACTCGCATTTAAAAAGCCCCGTCCTTGAATACAGTGTTACACCTTAAAAGTGTGAGAATGATCTATTTTAGACCGCAGAACCAACTGGCAAGCAAAATAAGGCTACAACCAGGGATCTGATCTTCCTATCTTTTGTTTTAACCTATAAAGCCCTATATGGTCTGGGTCCAACCTACCTGAGGGACCGCCTCCCCCCGTATGTTCCCCCAAGAGCACTACGGTCTGGGGCCCAAAACCTGCTAACTATTCCGGGCCCCAGGGATGCAAAATTGGCCGCCACAAGGGCCAGGGCTTTTTC